>NC_057722.1:53387372-53488527 GCF_004010195.1 Chiloscyllium plagiosum | reverse complement strand
AGAAACTTCTTCATCCAGAGAGTGGTGGCTGTGTGGAATGCTCTACCCCAGAGGGCAGTGGAGGCCCAGTATCTGGATTCATTTAAGAAAGAGTTGGATAGAGCTCTCAAGGATAGTGGAATCAAGGGTTATGGAGATAAGGCAGGAACAGGATACTGATTAAACCTGATCAACCATGATCATATTGAATGGTGGTGCAGGCTTGAAGGGCAGAATGGCCTATTGTCTATTGTCAGTAGGATTTAACCTCGGTAGACCCCATCAGAGATTGATTACCTAGCTCCACATAAATTTTGGGATACTGACTAAGCCTAAATAAGGACATCCCACAAAATCCTCTGAGTCCCCAACAAGGACAAGATAATGGGATGACATATGTGACACAAGGTTTTTGGAAGTCAACATGATAAACCTCGGAAGTAATAACACATATCACAATTCAATGTACCGGTCCAATGGATGACTAACTTCTAGTGATCATTAGTGATAGCTATTGATGAATTTTAAGTATAAAGATTCCTTCTCGTCTCTCTGTAAGCACGAACTTGTGAGAAACACTCAGAGCTGTGATTAACGCTCTCTCTCTTCCAAGTTCAGCCAATATGCATGCAACTCCCTTGTTAATAATGACCAATTGTTTTGTCGGAACAAGATTTGTTGAATTTTCTGTTGAGTATTATTGATGTCAGCTCTCACAGTCCCAAAGCCATTTTTAATCAATTTCTATGCATGCCTTTTTTACCTTAAAAATATGCCCCCAGCCTTGAAATTCCCCATCCGAGGGAAAAGATACCTATTATTAACTCTATATGTACCCCTCATTATTTTATTTTGATTAATATTTGTTAATATGCTACAGGAAACATCTTGGTGCATACGAAAATAATAACCAACAACCAAATACAAGGAAATGGCTGAATCTTCAAATCACAATTTTTTTGCATCGAGACAATGTTCCTCATTTCTATTATACTGTGATTTTCTTGAAACTTACAGATAAAATTCCATGACAGTATTTAGTCAAACGTGGTATGTAACTAAATATACTTCATCAATCAGAAATGTGTTAATGCAGTAGAAGAAATTTGAATTTTATGGGTAACAGCCACAACTGTTTTGGGCGGCACGGTGGCACAGTGGTTAGCACTATTGCCTCACAGCGCAAGAGACCTGGGTTCAATTCCTGCCTTGGCAACTGTCTGTGTGGAGTTTGCACATTCTCCCCGCGTCTGCATGGGTTTCCTCCGGGTGCTCCGGTTTCCTTCCACAGTCCAAAGTTGTCCAGTTTAGGTGAATTGGCCATGCTAAATTGCCCGTAGTGTTAGGTGAAGGGTAAATGTAGGGGAATGGGTCTGCGTGGGTTGCTCTTCAGAGGGTCGGTGTGGACTTGTTGGGCCGAAGGGCATGTTTCCACACTGTTAGTAATCTAATCTAAACTTCATAAAGGTTTAATAAAGAAAGTAATAGGCGTTTCTTCCATTATTAGTTAGGATAATTTCTGTAATAGCTTGCTTGGAGTACTGAATACACACTTCAGGCATTTCTACAATTTTAGCAACCAACTCTTCTGTGAAAATTTAGTCAAAGCATTTATATACTATCTTTCCTGTTCCCTCATCTCCCTCTACAAGTTTGCTCTTTTTTATCCTTTGTTGACCCTCCCCTTATTACCAATATCTCAGTAAAAGATCAATGCATCTTCAAAATAAAGTTTTTGGTCCAGATTAAATGTCAAAGTAGTAGGTGACTGGAACTTTAAATGCACCTGATAAAAGCACTGGTAGTCCAACTTTACCTGTGATTGTGATATCTGGAGAATCAGTCACCACGGAAAACGTCACCACATCATCATTGCTATCAGTTGCAGTAAAAAGAATAAACACTGGTTCATCAAGGCGGGTTTGAATGGTTGAATCTCCAGTGATGTTCGGTGGGAAATTATCTGTGAATATGATGTAATATTACTGAAAGCCTTCAGTGAGAAGTCATTTCTTTAATTTTATAAATAAATTTAAGGTAATGCACACCGTGACATGGTGTCACTTTTCAGAAAGGAGAAATGGAATTATATTCAGGGCTGGGTGGAAAGAGGTTTGTGTGCTGACATTGCAATCCATGACCTGTCTTTGCCTGATGCTGTTCAGGCTGGCAGCACACAAGGTTCACACTGTTTCCTTATTCTCATCCTCAGTCTGACTGAACTCTAAAAAAGTCACAGCATTGCGCACGGATGTGTTCCAACCAGCTTCCAGCTCTTAAGGCACCTTAAAGTTTTTATGCCCTAATAGCAGCAGGTTAAATGCTGGTACTATTAGTCAGTAATCCAGCAGTCTGTCCTCCTAAAGATTATGAAGATTGCTGAGGCGCTGCTCCACAGAATTTGCAATGGCTCAACCTCTCCTATCCATTCAACTATTTGAAAAGGTTTCTTCAACAAAAATAAAGATTGAGAACCTATGATCTAGTGAACGTTATGATGAACATGTGTCAACAATACTTCAATTTTTCAACAGATGTGCATACGTACTCATTGTGCTGTTCTGTGCTGCAAATGTTGTCACACTTTGTAATGTTACTGCTCCAAACGATAAATCATCTGTACTTAAAACGTCAAAAATGCAGTCATCATCTCCTTTACAAGTTTCATTAGCTTTGTTAATTTTTTCTTTCTCAGTAGTTTGCAAAAGCTCATCATAAAACAAAGGTACAAAACTGTTATTGTTGTATGTGTACCAAGACTCTCCTGTGGTTGTATTGTAGGTGAATATGCTGTTGTTCACAGTTGTTTTCCCTTAAACAAAACACACATAATCAAACATAATAAAAATTATATTGCCATTGTCACATAATTAGTTCGTGATTAAGTCAGTTATCCATTTTAGTAATTGTATTTTAAAATATGTAAAAGCTGTGCTTACATGTCAGGCCAAAATCAAAAAATATCTGAGCATCTGTAGGCAAATTTGTTCCATCAAAGTCAAGGTGTGTTCCATTAGCGGCTTTAAAATCATCTGCTTTATCGTCGTTCCAGACACCTACATGTAGAAATGGAAAAGTTTGTTCCAGTACATGGAAAGCTAAAAATAATTCCAAAAGAAATGTTTCTGCTTCTGAATTGTTATAATTAGTAAATCATGTTATCATTCAAAATGTGACCAGCAAAAATACAGAAAATGTAAAACAATACTGAAGCTAAACTTCGATTATTTCTTTTCATGCGGATAAAAGTTAAGATTATCAACTTTGATCCACCTTTCGCTTTCACTGACATTGAAGCAAGCACCTGTCACACCTCACTGGAGTAACACACCAGAAATCAAGACTTGTTCATCCCAGAATTGTCACAAAAGTAAAGATTATATCAAAATATGTAAAATATGTAAAATTCCTCAAATTGCCTGTCTGTTAACAGAAAGCAGAGAACATGTTTCTGCACTTAACAAGAATTACTATTTATTACTATTAAATCTACTCCAGTTGTAAGCAAACAAGTACGAACTGTTGATGTATATCTCCATTAGTTAAACTCTAAACCTTTATATAAACTTCCTGTGCACAGAGTCAAAACGTGTGATGCTGGAAAAGCACAGCCGGTCAGGCAGCATCTGAGGAGCACAGTGGCACGGTGGTTAGCACTGCTGCCTCACAGCGCCAGAGACCCGGGTTCAATTCCCGCCTCAGGTGACTGACTGTGTGGAGTTTGCACGTTCTCCCCGTGTCTGCGTGGGTTTCCTCTGGGTGCTCTGGTTTCCTCCCACAATCCAAAAATGTGCAGGTTAGATGAATTGGCTATGCTAAATTGCCCATATTGTTAGGTGAAGGGGAAAATGTAGGGGAATGAGTCTGGGTGGGTTGCGCTTCAGCGTGTCGGTGTGGACTTGTAGGGCCGAAGGGCCTGTTTCCACACTGTAAGTAATCTAATCTGATGCTGACATAGAGTTGATGTTTCAAGCATGAAGGAAGATGGACAGGTCTAGAGGGTGGTGCGAGTTGGAGGTTTGGGTCAGGGATAAGGTGGGGGGAGGGGAGATGTAGAAACTGGTGAAATCAACATTGATTCCGTGTGGTTGGAGTTTACCAAGGCAGAAGAACACCTCATCTTCTTCCTTGGGACCCTCCAACCACACATAATCAATGTTGATTTCACCAGTTTCCTCATCTCCCCTCCCCCCACTTTATTCTAGACCCAACCCTCCTACTGTGCACCACCCTGTTGACCTGTCCCACCTGTCTATCTCCCTTCCCACCTATCACCTGTCCCACCTGTCTATCTCCCTTCCCACCTATCCGTTCCACTCTCCCCTCTGACCTATCACCACCACCCCTCCACCTTCAGTCACCTTCCCAGCAACCTTCACCCCAGCCTCATCCCCCTACCATTTATCTATCAACTCCCTTTCCCCACCCACATTTCAGATGAAGAGTTTATGCTCGAAATGTCGACTGTCCTGCTCCTCGGATGCTGCCTGACCAACTGTGCTTTTCCAGCACCCACTTTTTTGACTCTGATCTCCAGCATCTGCAGTCCTGACTTTCTCCCTGTGCACAGAGACAGGCAGAGTCTGACACAAAAATCATTGGAGCTATGAGTGGAGGGGAAAACTGGGTAGTCAGTTCAATGGTCCCTGTCCACAGAGTTAGCTTGTATGATCCTCATGGAGGTTTTGCTCTTTGATCTCTTTTCACTTGTTTGCAGGAGGCACAAAGTGACTAGTTCACAACTTACAACATTTGTGATTTACTGTTTATAAGCCACGGATTACAAGAACCAGCTAAGCAAACTAAACTGGTCTTCTTCAGGCTTCAGATATTTTTGATTACAGAAAGTCAGCTTCTTCCTTTGTGGAGGTCTGAAGTCTTCTGGCTATATCACTCAAACCCTCAAACTACTCAGCTACTTGGGAGCCAACGACATTGTTGTTGGAACCAGAAAGTCTTTGCCATCGATAACCAATTATAACTTTAAAGACCAATTAACTAGTTGATTCCAGTTGAATCTCACTTGATACACACCTTCTTGTACTAGTTCATCTACAACTAATCTTTGTTCACTGGTTACGAACATATGAACAAGGAACAAAAGTAGGCCATTCAGTTTGCTTTGCCACCCAATAAGATCACAGCTGATCTAATTTTAACCTCAACTCTGCATTCCTATATATCCCTTGATAATCTTTCATCCCTTGTTAATTGA
The DNA here is from genome assembly GCF_004010195.1 of Chiloscyllium plagiosum. Classification (NCBI taxonomy): domain Eukaryota; kingdom Metazoa; phylum Chordata; class Chondrichthyes; order Orectolobiformes; family Hemiscylliidae; genus Chiloscyllium; species Chiloscyllium plagiosum. The sequence goes on along the minus strand of NC_057722.1, from coordinate 53,483,333 downwards.
GAATCTATCTGCCTCTGCCTTAAAACTGTTAAAAGATTCTGCATTCACCTTGTTTTGGGACAAAACCTCTGACAGAAAAGAAAACTTTCATCTCTATCTTAAATGGATGACTCCTTATTTTTAAACTATGACATCTAGTTCTAGATTCTCTCACAAGCGGAAATATCCTTTCAACATCCATCCAATCAAGACCCCTCTGAATCATTTATGTCTCAATTAAACAAACCATAGACAATTGTGTGAACAGCACTTACAGCAAGTGTTGGTACTTGCTTTTAAAAGTACAACAATCCCTTCCACAGTCCTTGCATTTTTAAATCAATCCTTTTCTTATTTAAGTCCACAGTCAAAAATATAATAAAATAAAAATGATTTAATTTTACACAAATGTTATACATAGTGGTTGATTTCAGATTGGGTATGTAAAGGTCAGTCCATCCAATATTGCTCTTTCCAGCATTGCTTAAATTGTTAATTATATTCTGTCTTTGTTGCTTTTATATTTATATTTTCCAATATTAGTATGATTACTGTTATGTTTGGAAATTATGGTGGGAAAGGGTTCCGGTTCCTATTTAATAAATGACAGACCAAGTCACCTGTTTTAAAATTGAATTTGCCTGAATCTTTGGAGCACAGAAAATGTTAGAAATATTTGTGGGTCAAGTACTTTCATGGAAAGAATAACACAGCAATGGAGTCCAACTTAATTGTGCAGGTGGATGGGCTTTGAATGGATGGGTAAGCTTTTAATTTACTCAAAACCCATTTACTTCCACAGAGTAAAAATCAGGTCCAATCTGTTTCTCTCTTGGCAGAGACTGGCCAAGCCTACTGCATAGTTTCTGGTATTTTCTGTTTTCAGTTCAGTTTCCAGCAGAGTAATCTGCTTTTGGAATGTGAATTTAAAAAGAAAACATAACAATCCATTTATTTTATGGATTTATTCATCATTTCAGTTGTAATAAGATCACAATTTAAAGGTGGCATCGTTACTCACCCAAGAGACCTTCTGTTTGATTTTTTAAAGAATTATCTAGTGATGTTGTGAAAGCTAAAGTCCCCTTTGTTCCTGAAACAGTAATGGATGTTCCACCTTCAAAGGCAGCCACGGTTTCATTATCAGTTGTCTTTTGTATGGTCACTTCATTTATAAAGGTAGAGTTTTCTGTAAAGAAGAATGATCATAAAAATCTAATTTATGTATTGTCCAAGATGTTGGCCAATTCAAGTACGAGATTTATACATTTTTGTGAGTTCCTTTACTGGTAGGCCATGCCTAAGAGATGCATTTTGTTTAAATCAAAGCTCAATTAAAATCGAAAAAGGACAGTTGAAAGGTAACAATAAATATTGTAATCAAACCCACGTCCATTTTTCTCTGATTAAGATCAACATCACAGTTCTGTAATTATGTACGCCTGCAATTAAGGATTTTATACTTATATTTTGAGCCTGGGATCAATTTAATGAACAGTATTTATTTTAAAATAACTTACACTTTCATTCATAAACTTGAATGAGTTCTATTGATCCCAATGTGAGCTATTTGAAAATTGATACAACAACATGGTGGCACAGTGGTTAGCACTGCTGCCTCACAGCGCCAGAGACCCTGGTTCAATTCCCACCTCAGGCGACTGACTGTGTGGAGTTTGCACATTCTCCCCGTGTCTGCATGGGTTTCCTCTGGGTGCTCTGGTTTCCTCCCACAGTCCAAAAATGTGCAGGTTAGGTGAATTGGCCATGCTGAATTGCCCATAGTGTTAGGTGCAGGGGTAAATGTAAGGGAATGGGTCTGGGTGGGTGCACTTCGGCAGGTCGGTGTGGACTTGTTGGGCCGAAGGGTCTGATTCCACACTAAGTAATCTAATCTAATCTAAACTAAAAAAAAATGTAGTTATAAATGGTTGAGACTTGGTTTAGCTTTTTGAACTTTGCTATTTCAAGTAAGAATTGAGCTAGGCTTTCAGTAGTGATTTCAGGTTTCTCAACTAAAAATTGGTTGAGCAATGTTTAAAAGTCTGATAGTAACATTATATGTTCACTTAACTGCCTGAATCTACTTTCAAACAGGTCTTTGAAAGGAATTTCCAGGACCCTGGCCCAAACCATCTCAAAGATTTATTAGATGTGCACATCAGGATCTTCTTCCTATGTTATGGCCCCAATTCAAAGAAAAATGAGTGGATCATGCATTTTATTTCTATCATTCTGAGTGGCTGAGCTACTTTAAAGGTAATTGAATTGAACTGAATTAGCTTTATGCACTTAAATGACTCAGAAAAGTTAATAAGTCTCTACTTACAGGGCTATCTTAGGTACAAAAGTACCTAGGCATAACTTCTTCAGTTACAAAATTAGTTACAGTTACAAGATTACCAATGTAAAGCACCATCTTATGTACAGAGTACCTAGTTATAATCTTTAGTTACAGAATAGAGAAATTAAGAAAAAAAAGTTGCATTACAGCTCACTGGCAGGATCCATTTTACCATGTACTGTTCACCAACAAACCAAGTAGTATAATTTTCTGACAAAAGAAATCAGCTCGGCAAAGATATTTAATTGCGGCCTAAACTGGAAAGAAGTCTGCATCTCCCATTTGGGAGACAACTGCAAGCATATCATCAACCCATGTCCATTCTGCATCCAAATTGAGTATCTGTTCTGTAAATTCCCCAAAATATCTATTTTGATTATTCTTACAAAAGCTATTAAATTTCTTAAATAATTATGCACTCGGCTTATGGCTGTTGCAATGCAGAATAAATAACGTCAAGGTTAAACTCACCTGTAGCAGTTACAATATTTCCATCAACCATGAGAATTATTTCATCGTCATTATTGATGTTCCACTGAACCTGTAAAAAGATTAATAATTTCACTCCCTGAACTTGACTGATGGTAGATAGCACACATTTGTGAACATGGTTTCTGGACTTTTTTCCTAAAAAAGAAATCTTGTGTATAAACTGTAGGGTCATGCGCATTCTGAATAAAATGAAAAATTCCCTTAGTCATCTGGAGTAAGTCTTCTGAACATTTGCTTATTTTAACTACAAATTTGATAGAAAACCAGCAGGGTTTTGATGGATAAAGGAGATTAAATTGGAGCTAGGGTCTTAATCAATCCTTACCCATCTCAGAATTAATGGATTCCGTGTTATAGCGCAGGTGGAAACGAACCTTGCCCCAACTCTGAGGATGCTGCCTGGACCTGCTGTGCTTTTCTAGCACCACCCTCTTGACTTTAATCTCCAGCATCTGTAGTACTCACTTTGACCAGGAAGTTACGTTCATTTGTGAGTCAGGAGAAGTATGAGTGTAACTTATCTGTGAGTGTGCGAATTGAACTGGTGGCTGATAAGGTTTCTCGCTACCAATGTATACTTGGAAGTGTTACAAATGTTATATTGGGGGTGGGGGGGGGAGCGGTGGAGGTCAGTTGGTTGATGTATAATGGTGATGTTCAATTCCTGTACCAGCTGAGGTCACCTTGAAGCCCCTGCCTCTCAACCTTGTCCCTAACCCTCAGGTTAAACTCACTACCAGTTATCTCTCTCTCTAATGAGAGAACAGCCAAACAGACTAAAGTTAACACATTTTCAGCTCTGATCTGCAATCCTCACTTTCTCCTAAACAGATTATAATGCCTTCCAAACTCCAATATCAGCATCAAAGGCTCCTGGTCAAGGATAGCAGAACTAGGTTTAAAATAATGTTGAATGAGGAAGGTGTATTCTGTTCACTATACATCAGTCAAATTTAAACAGCGATTATTTCCCTTCTATTATTAATGAATTTGCAAAATATTTCCAAACTACATTTATTTAGAAACAGAATTTTAAAACTCCTAATATTCTCCTCAATTTATAACAATTAGGAGTCAGAAAAATATTTCCCCACTTTACTGGGGTCCTGATGAGGGGTCCTGCCTGAAATATTGAATTTCTTGCTCCTCTGATGCCCCTTGACTGGCTTGCTTTCTCTAGCTCCATATATTAAGTTCTCTGGATGGCCAGAGGTTCTGAAAGGTACTCTACAAATGCATATCATTCTTTCCATTCATTTGTTCGGAGGATGTGGGTGGTACAATCAAGACCATATTTGCATTCAAGAATTAATTTTTGTCAAGATAATCAAAAGGTGAAGACAATGCACTTACACAGCACATTCTACTTCCTTGTGGTATCTCAAGGCTCCTCTCAATGAATTCAAATATTTGAAATGTAATCTCTATTACTATACAAACAAATCTGACAGCTGATGTCATGGCAAACTCCCACAAACAGCAATAAACTAAGTGGCCAGTTAAACTATTATTGTTGATGTTTGTTGAAGGAACAATGTTGAGCAGGACATCAGATAAGCTTCCCTTCCCTTCTACCAAAGTGCCTTTGACCTTTATGTTCACGTGAAAAGTGAATGTCCTTTAGTTTAAAGGCTCATCCAAAAGATGGTAGCTCCAATAATTCGACATCCTTCAGTGTTGCATTGAAATGTGAACCTAGATTAGATGTTAAAATTCTGGGATGGGGCTTGAAGGTATAGATCATTTAACTTTCAGCGTAAGCACTGCAATTGAGCCAAGCTGCCACGTAAATAGGTGAACGCTTCATTAGTGTAACATACAGTAATACACATTTTGCTGTGAATTTCTTAAGACCAGTACTACTAATCACCTTTGTTCCATTCATTCTTTGTGCTGCCAGTGCTACAAAACTTGTTGCCTGTGATGTTCTATTTTCTCCAGCTCTGAGGGTTCGTCCCTGAAGTCTGAACAGTAATGTATCATTTTCATTTTTCACACTTAATAGGATGAATTCTCCCAGGCCATTGAAGGTGTATTTTACATTATCCAAGGTGACAATATGAGGATCGCCAAAGAAGAAACCTGGTAAATTAAAAAATAAAATGCCTCAAAAATCTTTAATTTCCAAGTTAAAATAAAAAGGAAAGTTTAGTTCTGCTGGTTAGCCATGAATGGAGTCAGTGACTGATTCCTACCCATTTTAATTTAACTGGTTTGGGTGATAGAAATCTGCTGCACCCAGGTGGAATCCCATATAAGCAAATGCTTGTCAAGTCCTTTGATGACAATAGGAACTTGATTAAATTTTAAATGGAATCTAAGTAAGATACTATGACTTCCTCATTAGGAAGAAGCAGGTTGGAATTTAACCAGTAAGTTTGAATGCTTTGCTTATAAATTATTAAAACACACAATTGATGGAAGTTACGTTCAGACAGGCATGGTGTTATTTGGATGTGGTCAAAAATCACACAACACCAGGTTATAGTGCAACAGGTTTATTTGGAAACACAAGCTTTCAAATAAACCTGTTGGACTATAATCTGGTGCCATTTGATTTTTGACCTTGTCCAACCCAGTCTAACAGCAGCACATCCACATCATTATTTAGAGTGATTAAGGCATGTACTGAACTCTGCAAATTTCTTTTATTGTGGAAGAAGACCACTCTTTTGTGGTTGTTTGTAAATTTGAAGAACTTACAGTAAGAATGGACCTGATAAATTCAGGTAGATGAAAGAAAAACTGGAATTTTTCTGCGAAAGGAAGAATTGAATGTATATTCGCAGTGAGCATATGTTTTGAAAAAAATACCTATCCGTGGTGGAATGTATCCAAAGCAGAAGTCGTAGGGTCTTTTTGATCGGTAAAGATTACAGAAAAAGACATCACCAGAGTCTCTGCAGCAGTCATGGTATGGGTCAACTTCCATTTCTATAAAAGCAACAGAGAAAAATAATAAATGAAAATAACCAACATGGACTAACAACAAACAGTTCAGCTAGCTTTACAAATATGGAATAACTCTCGCTTTTTCTGGTCAATTCCATTTCTGGGTCTAGTCCTGGCCAGAAAGGATTTTTTTATTAAACTTTTCCTGTGCATTACATAAAAACATTAAAATTACACCACTGATCAGTTTCCATGGATAACTAGAAATATTCTACTCTACATAATGGTCAGAAATTTTCAACAAATCCAATAGTATCTTGTCTCACAATCAATTTGATTCTCAAGCAACCTCCACTTCAATTTTTACAAATTCATTCATGGGACCAGGGCATTGCTGGCTCAGTCAGAATTTATTGGCCATAGGGCAGTTAAGAGTCAACCACATTACTGTAGGTCTAGAGTCACATGTAGGCCAGACCAGGTAAGGATGGCTATTTCCTTCCCGAAACAACATTAGCGAACCAGATGAGTTATTACCCCCCCGATTCATGGTCATTTATAGACTTTTACTTCCAAATGTTTTTTGAATTCAAATTCCACCAACTGTCATGGCAGGATTTGATCCCAGGTGCCCAGATCATTACCTGGGTCTTTGGGTAATAGTCCAGCTATAATACCAGCAGGCCATCATGTCTCCTTTATCTCAGTCAAGTCTGTGATGATATCTGGAAGTGAGTGATTTAAGTGACACCCACACTCAGCACTGACAAGCCACATATTTGGAAATAATTGTGGTATGATGCTTTCATTAGCTACTAGGCTAACAATTTTAGTATGTATGTATTCAGCACAAGATGTTGTCAAGTCTGATAGGTTTTGCTGTGTTTAATGCAGTTAGTTGCTTTTAGTCAGCCCTTTAGCATCCTTTGTCCAATAGAGATACCTGTTGATGTCAGTATTCTTGGAACTTTCTGAAGTGATGAAAATAGCACAACAGTGACAATTATTAATGCAGGTTGAACTTATAATTTATTAATAAAATGTTACAACAATCTCAGCGCCACAAATACATGTAAAATATTGACTACAACATGATATGCCATTGACTTGAAGCTTTGGGCTGTATTTTCAGGCCAGGGTTAAGGAGCTAACATTAGGATTACTTCCAGATTCTGACCCTGTGTTCTAGACCGTGCTCATCTGGATTTTTACAAGGAAGAGATAATGAAGCTAAGTAAATACCTGGAACTTTATAAACAATGGAACTGCATAGATTTTTAAAAAGAGAAGTCACATGTCTAATTTCTGATTGTCAAGAGTTTTTCTGGATATTGTTTGTGAAAGGCAGTTGGGGTGGAAGTATGATGTCGCCGAACTCACCCTTCGCCACCTCAAACCTTTTCTGACAGTTCAGAATGACAGCTGGAAAGAAATTGATGTTACAGCTCCCCTGAGGAGCTTCCCTGCAACATCTCCTGAACACACTGCTGAAAATAACAACATCTTTCATATTTAGAAATGTCACACCGACCTGGGTACAATTGTAAAAGGGCAGCACATGCACAGGAAGGCTGGGTTCTCAGCTCTGGCCTGGTGGCCCTGAATGATGTAGGTGTGGGTGCCTTTCTTGTGATTAATTGTGGCAACCATGCTTTTCCTGATGGGGACCCATGATAGTGGCCCGACAGCGGTCAAGATCACTGTCCCATGCTATCTGGCTGACTGGAAATAAACTTTGCTGAGGGAATGGAGCCCAAATACACATTTAAATTAGACCTAATCTTTTTCAATTGATCAGCCACCAATTGTGGTTGGGTAGCAGTTCCAACCCTGCCCAGCCTCTCTGAAAGTGGTTACCTTATGATGATGGGTGCCAAAAACTAGTGGGCTGATACCCCTCCATTCTAAATTCCAATATTCTTTTAAAACCCAACCCCACTCTTGTTCTTCCCTTCACAGATCATTCCAAACCTGGTGGATATTTCTAACATTTTCTATTTTTAAGACGATAAGACATCGGAGTGTAAGTAAGGCCATTGTTTTTGTTTTAAAGTCTAATTCTTTTCCTTGTTCTCTTTGTTACTTAAACAAAACATGATATGGAGTAAAAATATTTTTTTCTTACCTCTGTATTGGTTTTGCAGGTTGGGTAGAACAGTGTTATAAAAATAGTTCAACTGCTGTCTATAAAATAGGTATCCTCTCCACCACCAAAACAACCAGTTGTAGTAAGTCCACGGCGTTGGGAGAAACCTTTCTTTCTCACCGTAGATCAGTCCACCATTTCTCGCATAGTAACATCTCACTCCAGAACCTAGCCAATTAGGGAACCTACTTTGCATTGTGATGTAGAACACTGGGGGGAAAAAACATCAAATTTAGTTTGTACTCTATTACTCAATCTCCTTGCATGTTGCACCATCTACCCACTTGTAGTACCATCACTCATCTTAGATGAAGTTCATTTACTTAAAATCTATTTCACACAACTAGTTCCACATTAATTTTATTTTTTGAGCAATCTGGTCAACACTGATTTTACATATGTCCCTCAATATTTCAAATTTATAACTTTTAATCTAACTTTTTAATCTATCCTTCATAACCTTCACTCCCTTTCATTCACTGTCCTCCAGCCCTACTTCTACCTGACTCTAAACTCTCAATTTCTCTGACTTGGGGCCCTTTCCTTCATTTCCTTCAAAGAAACAGCAAGGTGATTTAAAATGTCAAAAAGGCAAGCCTATAAGCCTATGTATTCTTGTAAATAAAACATTTGGACTAAGGAACTGATGGTGCAAATCATCGTGAATTAATGGCCATTATGAATACATGGTTCCAAGGAGGTCAAAACCGGGAACTTAACATTCAGAGTATTTGAAAGACAGGAGGAAGGAAAATGTGGTGATATCGTACTGTTCATAAGAGATGAAGCAAGGATAGTTGTGAGAGCTGATCTAGTTTGGATACTATAAAATCCATTTGGGTGAAAATAAAATAAATCAAGGGAAAGAAGACATTGAGTTGTGTATAGACCACAAATCAGTATGCATACTGTAGGAAAAGGTATAAATCAACAAATTCGGTAGTGGAGCATGTAAAAAGAACACATCAATAATTATAGGTGATGTCAATCTTCGCGTTGATTGAAAGCAACAAATGCTGGAGATCACAGTGGGTCAGGCAGCATCTATGGAGAGAGAGCAAGATAACATTTTGATTCTAGATGACTCTTCATCAGAGCTGGAGTGAAGTGTGGAGGAGACAGCATTTATGCTGTAGTTCAAGGCGGTGGTGGTGGGGGTAGTTGGTGTAAGGTGTTGTTGAAAGAAGATGTTAGTAGTTTCAGATTAAGAGATTGGAATGTGAGAATGGCAGAACAATGATGTGTCTCCTGGGAATGTGAGAATGGCAGAACAATGATGTGTCTCCTGCCAGACTTGAAAGGACAGTAAGTGGGATGGGGAAGGGGAGAACGTGATAACAAGCAAAAAGAAAGGGAAGATATGGTTCACAATTTGAAGATGTTGAACTCAATACTAAGTCCAGAAGTGCCTTGTCTGAAGATGGGATGTTATTCCTCCAATTTGCACTGTGTTTCACTGGAACACTGCAGCATGCTGAGGACAGACATGTGGGCATGTGAGCATGACACTGTGTTAAAATAACCAGCTCCAGGAAGGTCAGGTTAAATAATTAGGCAAAACATTTACAAAAAAGTGTATGTGAGAAAAAATGAAGTTGTTCATTTTTGATGGATGAAATACAAAAGAACAGACTATTAAAAGGAGAGAAACTGTCGAAAGCTGCATCACAAAGGATCTTGGGGGTACTTGTACATCAAAAACAGAAAACTAGCACACAGATAATCAGGAAGGTTAATGGAATGTTGGCCCTTATTTCAAGGGGATTTTAGTATAAGAGTAGGGAAGTCTTACTGAAAATGTACAAGGTGCTGGCGAGACCCCGTCGGGAGTATTGTGAGCAGTTTTGGTCCCCTTATCTCAGCAAAGTTTTTTTTCATTGAAGACAGTTCAGAGAATGTTCACTGGGATGATCCCTGGTACAAAGGAATTGTCTCATGAGCAAAGGCTAAACAGGTTGTGACTCTATTCATTGGAGTTTAAAAGATGAGCTCATTGAAATATAAAAGGATTCTTGAGGGCTTCACAGGGCAAATAGTGAGAGCATATTTTCCCTCATGGGAAAGTCTAAGACTGGAGCACATGGTCTCAGAATAAAGGGGCACCAACTTAAGACAAGGAGGAATTTCTTCTCTCAGAGGGTTGAGAACCTTTGGAACTCCTTGTCACAGAGAGCTGTGAGGTCAGATTCCTGATGTATATTTAAGGCTGAGATAGGCAGATAGATTCTTGATCAATAGGGGAATCAACATTTATGGGAAAACTCTGGAAAGTGGATGTAAGGAATGTCAGATCAACCATGATGCTATTGAATGGTGGAGCAGGTTTGAGGAGCTGAAAGGCATACTCTTGTTCCTGTTTCTTATGGTTTTTTTTAATCATCTGTCTTACCTTGGTGCCAGCATCTTTAATTCCCTGTGAACTACCCTCTGGATCTTTTTTGCCTGAAGCCCTTCATAACTGCACCTTGCACACCTTTAAAATCTCTTCCACCTTCTCCCTTCACCCACCTTTTTTGTTACTCTCCTTAATATATTAGTCTTTAATGCTTGTGAGCCATTCCAGTTTTTAAACTGTAGGCATTATGATTAATGGAAGACATTATTGCTATTTTCTCCAGTCTGTTTCACCCCAAACCCAGATTCATTATTTTCGGTCTCTAGTGCCAATTGACAGATAATGAAACTCATTTCTGTCATTGTAGGCTGCCGAGAGAAAACTATTTGATTGTATCAGAACATCATCCAGTATTACACTCAATGGATGATAAGGGCACAGGAACAGGATTCATTCCTGATGAAGGGCTTATGCCTGAAACATCGATTCTCCTGCTCCTTGGATGCTGCCTGACCTGCTGTGTTTTTCAGCGCCAAACTCTCGGCACAGGAACAGGACTAAAATACCAATGAATGTTACCCTATTCAATTTGATAACTTGATACAGCTTAATTTATCCACATCTGCTACCTCTTGCTAACTTTATCTCTCAAAAACTAATCAACCTCAAAGTTAAAACATTAAACTAATCCAGTATCCAAAGCCTTTTGTAGAAGACAGTTCCAAATTTCTGCTACACCTCTGGGTCTTGTTGATTTCACATCTAAATAGTCTAGTACCAGTTATAGGATTGTGCTCTTGTTCCAGATACTTACACCAGATGAAATAGTTTCCCTGGGCTATGAAATAGTTTTGGCCAAGTCCAAGTTGAGCTATATTTTTCAGAGGATTTGTCACCACAAGGCCTAATGAGCTCTGTTGCCCTATTTTACCAAACTTGCCTCTTTAATTACCTACCAGACCTTTGTTGTGTCTCCCCAATCTGAGTTCTGTTCCATTTTACCACACATCGCTTCCTGAACAGCTTGCCATCCTTTCCACCTGAATCAGCTGTAAAAGGCCATTGTGTCCTCTGGAGCTTACCTGCAGAGACCCTGACAACATGGCAGATGGGGCAAATTGGCGCCCTGCTTTGAATGCAGGGTACTGGAGGTCCTGTTGGATGGGATGGTGCCAGCGGTGTACTCCCCCCTTCCGCAGGACCAGAATGACCTGAGAGTGCCACTGGGTTAAAGCTGTTTCAGTCACCGAGAGGAATGCACAGCACTGTAGGCAGGGGTTCAGTAGGGTTTTCCATTCTGCTTCTCTCTGATACCTCACATTCACTCAAGCTCTGCTTCTGTATCCACCCCACACCAAGGCTTAAGCTCTTACACTCTCTCTAATGCCTCCAACATCTTCCCCACTTGCTCTCACCCAGCCCAACACCCAAAACCATTAACCCTGCAGGCTCCCTGCACTGCCTACTCATACACTGAGGACACCTCCCCATCAGGACCAACAGGAATAGCTGTGCCACCCACTTTACCCCCTGTAATATCTACACCTCTCTCAATCCAGGAGGAAAACGGTCCACAGTAGAAGAGTCAAGATAGGTGGTATATTGCCCGTCCTTCAGTTCCTTGTCTCTTATTAGGACAGGATCCTAACTCTGAAGGCCCCAAGCAGGGCCAGGTCTGGTATCAGAGGCTGCCTTTGACTTGTCGCGGTGGGATCCCACAACCGAGAGCTAGCCCTGTTGACTTGATCGAGGCCTTCTGACATAAATGTCAAGCTCCCTGGCTTTATGTCTGCACTAAATGGCAGCAATAACGTGAGCTGGGTCTCTCTGGCAAGGCAGGGATGCTGTGAGCATTCGGATAAGCTCACAGTGAGTGAGCACTATTCCAGAAAGTAATTAGGCCAGAGATGTACCCTTATTCTGTCCATGAGCTGTGTGCACATACCTGAGCACACTGTGACCTTCCTGCAGCATTACAGTGATAATTGTTGCCATTCAGGACTGAAATGCAGAGGCATACTGTAAATGAATTGGCGATGTGCTAGGAAGGTTCTTAGAGACTGGCATATGTTGGAATCCTATGTTTGTGTTTATGGGGCATGGTTTGTGCCCATGGTCTGGGTCCTGAGATGTTGCTGGGTTTCCAACAGGGAAGACACTCAGAGCAAGCTACAAGATGAGTGTACCAAGTGCTCTCTCTGGTTTTCCTGTCAAGTCTGCCCAATATCCAGTTGGTTTGCCAAATTTGGTAAGATGTGGAAGTCTGAATATTAATGAGGTGAGTCATGATATTAACAAGGCAATTGTCAAGCAATAATGACTGTCAATTGGCCTGCTGCCTTATGAGAGTTCCACTTCTGTGCTTATAAAAAGCATGGAGCAAGTTGATCTTGGCATCAAGTGCCTCCCTGCACCTATCATCCAATTCTGTTTCAAATCACATCATGTCTCACATCACTCAGACCCCAACAACGGTTTCTACCCTCTCAAATCCTTTCATAGTTTTTAAAACATTTCCTTCAGCTAATTCCTCACCATTCTAATTTTATGTGATAAAGCTGTGTTTAGGCAACCTGTTCTCATAGTTTTGTCCTTTACATCTCTGCTTTGTTCTGTTGAATCTTTGCTCTACACTTTCCAAAGCCAGTGACATCCTTTCAAAGAAGCTGTCCATAGAAGTGAATGCACTGATTTAGGTTCTGTCTGACTAAAGTTATATCCAATAAAGCATAACTTCAACCTTTTTTTGTATTCCAGCCCCCATTCTATTATTCTTTTCATTACTTATAGTATCTGAGCACTATTTGTGATTTGCTTACATGGACATCAAGGTTCCCTCTGAGTTACATTGCCAAACCTGGGAGTTACTGTGCAGGCCATGCACAGGCCATCCACTTTAAGAAAGCATGAAAGCACATTGGCACAAAAACATCGATAGTTGTTGCACACTTAAACGGATAGGCCACGCACAATACCTGCAATATTTTTGATAGGACATGGATAAACACTCAAAACTCTTTGCTAGTCCAAAGTTCTTTGTTTTATGCTAAAGACAATAAATGCCAGTTTTTCTGTCTTGGAAACAAATTGGATGGCAGCAATTTTCCACATTGAACTTTACCTGTCACTGTTTTCCCAACCAATCATGTTATAACTTTAATTTCTACACACCTGCACAACTTACCCTGTCTTCAAACTGTATGCTACCTGCAAACTTGGATATATAACTTTGTATACGTTCATTCAAATCATTCAAGAATGCTGACATCCCAGTACACATTCCTGGGATCACTACTTGTCATGTCCCACCAATCTGAGTACTATGTCTTTGCTCCTACTCTCCATTTCCTCTGGTGTTTCTTCATTGTTGCTTTGGTAAATCCGTAATAGACTCCACTTGCTTCAGGTTTGTTTACACACAAAGGTCATCAGATTGACTCGTTCCTTATTAGTTTGGCTTCTACTTTTCAACTTGGCTGGAGAGCTTCAATTCAGCCAGCATAATTCTGAGGGTCAGTGGAACATAGTAGTCTTTCTACCACATCGAGTTACAATCCCTAAACCTCTATTTTCAAATATTTCAAGGGAGAAATTCATTTGTGTAGTGCTGCAGTTTAGCGCCATTGAGAGCAAATCTGCCCTAATTATCCCTTTAAAAAATCTCATCTTTCAGCATTCTTTTTAAAGATTATACTTTTTCAAGAGAATTGTGGATGGGCAACAAATGCTGATCTTGTAAGTGACCCCACATACCAGGAGCAAGAAAACATACCAAACATTAAACATTTGAATCATTCTGAAGTAACCTAGATGACAATCTCTTGATTTCAAATGTGTACTGATGTTCAATATTTCAAATAATAGTATTTCTGAGGACACAATTATTGAATAATAAAGTTAACAATTACCTTGAGGTTCTTTAATATCAAATCCATAGTAATATATTTCACCTCCCCAAGTATAGGCACGATCAAATATAGCCTGAAAAAATGAGCAGGGACAAGGGGAAGTGAAGAAACTCCAGAATGGAAAAGGCTCTCGTATGTACCAATCAAAGCACTTTTGCCTTGGGTTTTTTGTGAACTGGGTGTTTCTTTCCAAGCGATAAGCCCACAGTCCCTTTTTGCCTATAAACAATCAAAGATTACAGACATTCAACAAAAAATTACAACCCTCAAGAAAATTACATTCAATTCACAGAGCAATGTTATTATATAATAAGCACATTCTTATTGGAGTTAAAATGAGGTATTTTTCATCAACCTGCTCACACCTCTGCAGCATGTGAGACTTGAGTCCAAGCATCCTGATTCCAAGACAAGCCAACTTAAATAGAAGATAACTTCCGAAAGAACCTTTTCAGAGTTGTTACTTTGCACCTCTGAAACAGGCCTTCCGGTCTGGATGTCAGGGCACTACTATCAAACCACAATCGTGCCTTAAGCTCAAATCGAACATTTACAAAGTTGATTGTGACTAGGTAGTGCTCATGGGTTTGTATTTAAGAGGTGAATTCTGCCTCTCTTCTGTGGCTACTTTCATCTTTGAGTGTCCTGGGAGAGAGAGCAAGCCGTGAGCACTCAGGGTACCCTCGAGGCTTTCAGAGATAGGTGGGCAGAGCTGGGGTTAGCTATCACCCTCATCAACTTCATTTTGATTTAGTCACGCCTTGCTTCCTCACCTTTTTGTTTTCTGTTTCTGTTGCACTGCCCATGGTGGACAGTGTTTGTTGTAATTTGTTAATTGGGGTTTGGTTTAATTAGTGGTGGGCTTGTTTTATTAAGAAAAGGTTGAGCTCATAAGCCTTTCATGATAAGTGAGAACTCATGAGGGCCAGGTGCATAATTTCCCAAACCAAAACTATTTTCATTTAACACACTCTCATCTTTGTTTTCTCATCCCTGGTTTTTGCAGTGACTTTTGATCATTGTCCCACTACTCTCTTAGGTGTTTGTTTTTATTTCTTCATCTGTTCTTTCATGAGAAATAGAACTGGGTTCTTCCCTTGTGTGGGAGAGAAGAGGCAAGTTCACACAGACAGTGTTGCACACAGCAGTCCAGTAAACTGTAGTTGAAGGTGGATTACGGGCACCCAGAAGAGCTGTTAATTCTGTTCTGCTGTGGAGTCCAGGTGTTTATTGGAGGTTAAATATTTTTTACTATACTTCTGGTTATGCTTCAGTCCAACGCATCTAATGTAGAGAGAAGCAGATAGGATGGAGTAGCTCCTTATGAGCTCACTCTTGGACCTGGCTAAAGTTGCCATCAGTAGGTCCAGGAAGCTGGCTGTGGAGGGGATCATAATTCCTAGCTGACTGATTTATTTTGCAGTTACGTGTTTGTCTGGGTGTGGAGATAGAGATAGAGTATGCGGTGTCCATTATCGATTCTCTCATTTCCCTTTATAAGAATATTAATTTTGTCTACGCTCATCTTTTTTCTTTTTACATATTTATAAAAGTGAAGTAAATGTTATGTATAGAAGACAAGACAATTAAAACAACATTGTATCGATAGATTTTGTTATTGTAAAATTACAATTAACATGACTAACCTGTTTTAAAGCCTGGGTATTGATCTGGATGGTAGATTTTACTAGGTGATACAAAGAATCGGGTGTGGGGGTCATTAAAGGCTGGAAAGTTTGAATCAAAGTTGGAACTCGTAGATGCACTGTAAATGAGGTGAAAATGAATGTAACTATTAACTTAGAAGACAACAAATAAACCGAATTCAACACTGGTTACTGAACCAAGCAGAGATGATTATGGAAGCAAATTCTGCACTGAAAGCACATTACAACAGCAAAGAAACTCCAGACAAAATGCATTGTGGTGAAGGGTTCAAATACCCAGGATCAGTTTTGAATTTGAAGTAAGAGATTCAAATTGAGCCTTAAGAACATAACAACTAGGAGCAGGAGCAGGATGAGGCCGTCTGGCCCTTCGAACCCATTTCGCCATTCAGCAAGATCATGGCTGATCTTTTAGTGGCCTCAGCTCCACTTACCCGCCCTTTCACCATAACCCTTAATTCCTTTACTGTTCAAAAAGTTGTCTATCTTAGCTTTGAAAACCATTTACTGAGGAAGCCTCAACCACTTCACTGGGCAGGGAATTCCACAGATACACAACCGTCTGGGTGAAGATGTTCCTCTTCAATTCAGTCTTAAATCTGCTTCCCCCTAATTTTGAGGCTATGCCCCCTTGTCCTAGTTTCACCCACCGTGGAAACATCCGCTCTACTTCTATCTTATCTATTCCCTTCATAATTTTATACATTTCTATAAGATCTCACCTCATTCTCCAAAATTCCCATGAATATAACCCAGTCTTCTCAGCCAACTCCCTCAACCCCGGAATCAACCGAGGGCTAGTACGTTATTTCTCAAGCAAGGAAAATGAAACTGCACACAGTACTCCGGGTGCGGCCTCACCAGCACCCTATACAACTGCAACATAATCTTTCTGCTTTTGAACTCAATTCCTTGAACAGTGAGGGACAAATTTCCACATGCCTTCTTAATTACCTGTTGCACTTACGAACCAACCGTCTGTGATTCATACACAAGGACACCCAGGTCCCTCTGAACAGCAGCATGCTGCAATTTCTGAGCATTCAAGCAAAAGTCTTTTTTACTGTTACTCCTACCAAAATGGATGACTTCACATTTATTAATATTGTATTCCATTTGACAGACCTTTGTCCACTCACTTAAACTATTTATGTCCCTTCGCAAAGTTTCACAGTCCTCTGTACACTTTGCTTTGCCACTCATCTTAGTGTCATCTGCAAACTTTTAAACACTACACGTTGTCCCCAACTCCTATTCATCTATGTAAATTGTGAACAACTGCAGTCCCAATACTGATCCCCGAGGCACACCACTATTCACTGATTGCCAGCCAGAACAGCACTCATTTATCCCCACTCTTTGCTTCCTTTTAGTTAACCAATCCTCTGTCCATGCTAATACATTGCCCATAACACCTTGCATCTTTATCTTATGCAGCAGCCTTTTGTGCGGCACCATTTCGAATGCCTTTTGGAAATCTAGATTGACCACATCTACTGGGTCTCCATTGTCCTCCGTGCTCGTAATGTCTTCATAGAATTCCAAAAGATTAATTAAGCATGACCTGCCTTCATGAACCCATTCTGTATCTGCCCAATGGGACAACTCCTATCGAGATGTCATAGGTGAGGTGCAGGAAGACTGGAGGTTGGCTAACGTGGTGCCATTGTTTAAGAAGGGTGGAAAGGCCAAGCCAGGGAACTATAGACCAGTGAACCTGAAGGCGGTGGTGGGCAAGTTGTTGGAGGGAATCCTGAGGGACAGGATGTGCATGCATTTGGAAAGGCAAGGACTAATTAGGGATGGTCAACATGGCTTTGTGCATGGGAAATCATGTCTCACAAACTTGAGTGAGGTTTTTGAGCAAGTTACAAAGAGGATTGATGAGGGCAGAGTGGTAGATGCGATGTATATGGACTTCAGTAAGGCGTTCGACAAGGTTCCCCATGGGACGACTGATTAGCAAGGTTAGATCCCACGGAATACAGGGAGAACTAGACATTTGGATACAGAATTGGCTCAAAGGTAGAAGACAGAGGGTGGTGATGGAGGGTTATTCTTCAAACTGGAGGCCTGTGACCAGTGGAGTGCCATAAGGATCTGTGCTGGGTCCTCTACTTTTTGTCATTTACAAAAATGATTTGGAAGTGAGCATAAGAGGTACAGTTAGTAAGTTTGCAGATGACACCAAAATTAGAGGTGTAGTGGACAGCGAAGAGGATTACCTCAGATTACAACAGGATCTTGACCAGATGGGCCAATGGGCTGAAAAGTGGCAGATGGAGTTTAATTCAGATAAATGCGAGGTGCTGCATTTTGGGAAAGCAAATCTTAGCAGGACTTATACACTGAATGGTAAGGTCCGAGGGAGTATTGCTGAACAAAGAGACCTTGGAGTGCAGGTTCATAGCTCCTTGAAAGTGGAGTAAGGATAGTGAAAAAGGCATTACTTTTCTTTATTGGTCAGAGTATTGAGTACAGGAATTGGGAAGTCATGTTGCAGCTGTACAGGATATTGGTTAGGCCACTGTTGGAATATTGCGTGCAATTCTGGTCTCCTTCCTATNNNGGTGGTACGTGTATGGAATGAGCTGCCAAAGGAAGTGGTGGAGGCTGGTACAATTGCAACATTTAAAAGGCGTCTGGATGGGTTTATGAATAGGAAGGGTTTGGAGGGCTATGGGCTGGATGCTGGTAGGTGGGACTAGCTTGGGTTGGGATATCTGGTTGACATAGACGGATTGGACCGAAGGGTCTGTTTCCATGCTGTACATCTCTATGACTCTACGACTCTATGAGATACCTTGATAAAAGACTCAACATCTTCCCCACTACAGAAGTTAAGCTCATTGGTCTATATTTCACACCTTCTATCTACCTCCTTTTTTAAACAATGGCATCACATCTGCCCCAGAGTCCAGCAAATTTTGGAAAATTACTACTAGTGCACTTAACATTTTTCTGCCATCTCATTTAGCACCCTGGGATGCGTTCCATCGAGGCCAGGAGACTTGTCTATCCTTAGCTCCATTAGCTTTCCCAACACCACATCTTCTATAATAATGATTGTTTCCAGGTCCTCACCTACCTTTGTCTCTTTATCAATTACTGGCATGTTATTAGTGGTTTTTATTGTGAAGACTGACACAAAATACCTGTTCAATGCCTCGGCCATTTCATCATATCCTATTAATAAATCCCCCTTCCTCTAAAAGACCAAGATTTGGAGATGCCGGTGTTGGACTGGGGTGTACAAAGTTAAAAATCACACAACACCAGGTTATAGTCCAACAGGTTTAATTGGAAGCACACTAGCTGTTAACCCGAGAATGCAACTTTAAAAAAAAATGGTTTTGTGATTTACACATGAAAGAAGTGAAACTATCACTGTATTCTAACAGATGAAAGGCTTAACAGACAATCAATTTTTCAATGTATAATTTCAGTTACATCACACTATAAATTCTGTGTTACGATCGAGCCCTCCACTATCACCTGATGAAGGAGCATCGCTCCGAAAGCTAGTGTGCTTCCAATTAAACCTGTTGGACTATAACCTGGTGTTGTGTGATTTTTAACTAAAAGATCAATGTTTACTTAAGCCACTCTATTTTCTTTTACATTTAGTGAAAACGTTTGCTTACTGTCTTTATATTCTGAGCTACTTTTTTTCTCATGATTTATCTTACTTTCTTTTCTCGCTTTTTTTTTGGCTTTCTGTTCACCTTTAAGATTTTCCCAATCTTCTATTTTCCAGCTGATCTTGGCCACTTTGTATGCCTTCTCTTTTAATTTGATAGTCTCCTTTATTTCCACAGACATGGCAGATTACCCCTTTTTCTGCAGTCCTTTATTTTCACTGGTACAGGTACACAATCCTTTATCCAAAACACTCGGGACCAGCTAGTTTTCAGAATTTGGAAGTTTTTGAATTTTGGAATAAGTGACAGCTTGACGGTGAAATTTTTAAAAAATCTTACCAAGCAGCAGACTCACTGAGAATACTATGGGTCCTGAGACAGAATGGAGGCCTGCTAGTGCTGGGCCATGCCCACCCACATCACATCTGAGTGACATGCATCGACTGGGTGTGGAGTCGAGCATTGAGTATAGGGGTTGGGAGGTCATGTTGCAACTGTACAGGACATTTTCCCAATCTTCTATTTTCCAGCTGATCTTGGCCACTTTGTATGCCTTCTCTTTTAATTTGATAGTCTGCTTTATTTCCTCAGACATGGCAGATTACCCCCTTTTCTGCAGTCCTTTATTTTCACTGGTACAGGTACACAATCCTTTATCCAAAACACTCGGGACCAGCTAGTTTTCAAAATTTGGAAGTTTTTGAATTTTGGAATAAGTGACAGCTTGACGGTGAAATTTTAAAAAAATCTTACCAAGCAGCAGACTCACTGTGAATACTATGGGTCCTGAGACAGAATGGAGGCCTTGCTAGTGCTGGGCCATGCCCACCCACATCACATCTGAGTGACATGCATCGACTGGGTGTGGAGTTGGGTTAACTGTTCGCATGCCAAACAATGTCGTAATGGAGAAAAAAACTTCATGAAAAAGGCTTCGGATTTCCGAGCTTTTCGGATTTCGGAATTTTGGATAAAAGGTTGTTTACCTGTATATACTTTGCTGAGAACTTTGAAAAATTGCTTTGAAAGTCAATCAACTGCTCATCAACTATCCCACCATAAGTCTTTGCTTCCAATCTACTTTGGCTAACTCCTCCCTCATCCTATTGTAGTCTCTCTTGTTTAAGCACAGGGCCCTGGTATTGGATTTTAGCTTTGCACTTTCCATCTGTATTCTAAATTCAACCATATTGTGATCACTCCTTCCAAGAGGATCCCAACTAAGACATCGTTAATTATTTCTGTTTCATTACACAGGACCAGATCTAGGACAGCTTGCTCCTTCATTGGTTCCATTTCATACTGTTCAAGAAAACAACGTAGGTATACTCTAGAACCCTATTGGATGCTAAGGATGTGATTGCTGGGCCCTTTGCTCAGATATTTGTATCATCAATAGTCACAGTTGAGGTGCTGCAAGACTGGAGGTTGTCTAATATGATGCCACTATTTAAGAATGGTGGTAAGGAAAAGCCAGCGAACTGTAGACCGGTGAGCCTGACATCAGTGGTGGGCAAGTTGTTGGAGGGAATCCTGAGGAGGAGGATTTGCATGGATTTAGAAAGGCAAGGACTGATTGGGATAGTCAACATGGCTTTGTGCATTAGAAATCACATCTCATGAATTTGACTGAGTTTTTTGAAGAAGTAACAAAAAGGTTTGATGAGGGCAGACTGGCGGATGTGATCTATGTGGACATCAGTAGGGCATTCAACAAGGTTCCTCATGGTAGACTGGGTAGCAAGGTTAGATCTCATGGATTACAGGGAGAACTAGCCATTTGGATGCAGAACTGGCTCAAAGGTAGAAGACAGATGATAGTGGTGGAGGGTTGTTTTTCAAAATGTGACCAGTGTTGTGCCACAAGGATCAGTGCTAGGTCCACTGCTTTTCGTCATTTATATAAACTATCAGTTGTTAGGACTGACTGAACATAGGAGGTCTAGTTAGTAAGTTTGCAGATGACACCAAAATTGGAGGTATAGTGGACAGCAAATAAGGTTACCTCAGATTACAACAGGACCTTGATTGGATGAGCCAATGGGCTGACGAGTGGCAGATGGAGTTTAATTTAGATAAATGTGAGGTGCTGCATTTTGGTAAGGCAAATCAGAACAGGACTTTGTTCAGCAGTGTTTCTGAACGAAGAGACCTTGGAGTCCAGGTTCATAATTCCTTGGAAGTGGATTTCAAGAAGATAGGATTGAGAAAAAGCTATTTGGTACGCTTTCCTTTCGAGCATTGAGTATAGGGGTTGGGAGGTCATGTTGCAACTGTACAGGACATTAGTTAGGCCACTTTTGGAGTATTAAGTGCAATTCTTGTCTCTCTCCTGTTGGAAGGATGTTGTGAAACTTGAAAGGGTTCAGAAAAGATTTACGAGGATGATGCTACAGTTGGGGGAATATGAGCTGGAGGGAGAGACTGATTAAGCTGAGGCTGTTTTCCCTGGACCATCGGAAGCTGAGGGGTGACCTTATATTAGTTTATGTAATCATGAGGGGCATGGATAGGGTAAATAGTCAAGGTCTTTTCCCTGGTGTGAGAGTCCAGAACCAGATGGCATAGGCTTAGGGTAAGAGGGGAAAGATATAAAAGGGACCTAAGGGGCAACCTTTTCATGCAGAGGGTGGTGCATATATGGAATGAGGAAGTGGTGGAGGCTGGTACGATTACAGCATTAAAAAGTAACTGGACGAGTATATGAATAGGAAGGGTTTCGAGGGTTATGGACCAAGTGCTGACAAATGCGAATGGATTTGATTATGATATCTGGTCAACATGGACAAGTTGGACAGAAGGGTGTGTTTCCATGTTGTACATCTCAATGACTCTATGACTCTATACATTCAATGAACTCCTCCTCACGGTCACCCTGACCGTCCTGGTTCAACTAATCAACATATAGATTAAAATTTCCCCCTTGATAATTGCCATACCATTTTTGCGGCCTTAATTTGCCTTAAGACTAATAAGTGTGCAGCATACATTTCCAGGGAGGTCATTCATTAGAAGATTCAAATAACCTAAGATTCTGTATCGAGGTACCTAAGATGGTGCCACATGGAGATGTGTCAACCTTTCACTGTACCATGTGAATACACAATAAACCTAATTCAATTTAATTGAAATAAATACAAGAAAGTCTAGGGTTTGGAAAATATAACAAAAAATGGTGAGTAGGGTAAAGTTGAGATCTGTTAAAGATTTAAAGACCTGTTGCTGTGAAATACTATATTCTGCTATAAGAAAATAACATTGGATGAATCTTCCATGTTGTTCTAAGTGTTATTTTTGTTGAGTTTCATGAATGGCTTTTGTCTGTTTAAGGTTTAGCAGGTTCTCTTGTGCGATCATTCACAACTCACTCCATTAATTGCCTGCCACACTCTAGTGGTGCCTCTCTCATGCAACGGGAGGCCAATTCTCTCAGGCATTGTAGATGAAAGTATTTGCCAAAGCCGGGATATTCCTATAGTATAGCCGATGCGATTCTCCCACATTTCTCACCATAGTCCACATCATTCACAGCCTGGGAAGATCCTGCCAATATTTGAAACCATTACCTTAGAAATCTCTATTTTAAAGCACAGCACAAATTCAGTCGTAATTACCTATAATAGCCCATGAGAGCATAGTTTCTGTAGTAAGGCCTTAAGTAATATTGCCAGTTCATTCCACCATCTTTGAATTGAATTAAACAGAAGGAAAAGATGCCATCTGTTGTTAGGACTGCCTGGTAAGTATTGGTCTGAAAAAGAAAAACTCAAATTTGTGTACAATTAAGGTGGAAAAGCACAATTTAAATTTCAAAGAAAAATAAGATTCAGCAGAAGAAAAGTCATAGTAAGAAATAAAACACTGGAAATAATTCAATGTTTATATTAAAAGCAGCTGCATGTGTTTATGTCAGACTGTATCTAGACACAATAATTCTATCTCTCTACCTCAATGTCATTATGACTAATGGAGAAAATATTCAAAACTATAGTGTACTTTACTTTTAACGTAGGTATTGTCCTGATTTTTGTATTCCTGGGTCAGGATGCAGTCTGGAGATATCCCCACTTTTTAAGTCTGACTGTAAAAATGGCCGACTGCTTTTGGAATTTCCATCCAGGGTGGATTAAAAGTCAAGCAAAAAGTGCTGAGAAGCCCCTTAGTGACTGAGATGGTCTAATCAAAATGCCTGCCTGGGGACTACAGCACTGTCAGCGAAGTTTAAACATTTAAACAGAAAATATCCCTTGTGTTCTCATTCGCTCATTTACTATGCACCATCCACGCCAACCTATGACCTGAAGCTAACCCCATGGTCCCTCGCATAGCTCCATGTCAACAAATGTCCATTTAGCTATTCCCAATGACACCTAGTACCTCATGTCACTCAATGCTATTATTTTATGGTGCCCTTGCCCAGATATGTCCAATCATTCCTTCAATCCTTTACAGCTCTGATACTCATGCTAACTTATCTTCCACCCAACACCTTGACCAAGTAAAGAAATCCACAATCACATACACACCTAAGAAAATATATGGATCTATTAAATTCCTATATTGCATTCTCACTGTTTGAGAACACTGTCATTCATTTTTTCAAAAATCCATTAATGGATGTGGGTTTCATTGGCTGAGCCAGCATTTATTGCCTGTCTCTAATTGCTCTTGAAAAGGTGGTGAACTGCCTTCCTGAATCACTGCAGTCTGTGTGGTGTAGGCACACCTGTACTGGAGTTAAGAAGCTGTAGGATTTTGACCCATCACCATACAGCTCGAAGTCAGCCAGAAATATGGCTCAGATGGGAACTTGCAGCTGGTGGTATTCCCATCTAACTGCTGTGTTTATCCTTCTAGGTAATAGATATTGAAGGTTTGGAAGATTCTGTCTAAGGAGTTTTGGTGTATTGCTATGGAGCAACTTGTAGGTGGTGCACACTACTGCCACTGTGGAGAGAATGAACATGGGAGATTCTGGAGAGAGCAGCAATCATGCAGGCTGCTTTGTCCCAGATGGTGTTTAACTTTTCAGCTATCGTTGGATCTGTGATAATTCACACAAGTGGAGAGTGTTCTATCTCACTGCTGATTTGGACCTCATAAATGGTGGACTGGTTTTGAGGAGCCAAGAGGTGATTTACTTGCTGCGCAATTCCAAGCCTCTGACCTGCACTTGCAGCCACAGCTCTTGTAAGGCTAGCCAAGTTCAGTTTCTGTTTCAAGATAACCCCCACATTTTGAGATTTTGAGATTTTTAAGAATCCCTTGACAGATTGACATTTGTTGACACTTGATGACAGGTTGTCATTTAATTTTGACTGACTGTCAAGGTTTTATGCACCATTTATACATCATCTTTGCCACAGTGAACTTCCCATGGTGTTCTTGGCACAAGGATTCCTGACCCTCACACCCAAAGATTCCAGATGCTTCCCATCCTATACAGAAAGGGTCTTTGTTCACTCTACTGCTAAGATATCCTGGGATCTTACCACAGTTGTACCTCAGCTCTCCAAAGGAGTCTTGTGACCCAAAAGAATTGCACCTCCCTTACCTGGTGTAATCTCCAGATTCCTGGCTCCACAATCTGAGGGCACTAAAATGCCACTTCAATGAGGCAACTGGGCAGTTAAATGGTCAGTAGCCTCTTGGAGCCATACAGGTATGAACCATTGCTACCCCAGATACAGGAGAGAGCCAGAGCTAAGACCCATAATCCCTAACAAATTCTAGCATTTTTGCCAGGGCAAAAGTTGGATCTATAACTATTGATTTATGTAAAAATGAGCAGTACCTAATGCTTCTCACAAACTTTGAGTACCTAATGTAACATGAGTTCAACGAAAAGTATTTTAATTCATATCACAATTAATTTATGTGTGTGAAAAATTCCACATGTATTGGATCAGGCACGGTTTAATTGAAAGAGGACCTGACATTTCTGTGGTAAACTGGCATGATGAATGGTGATGCATATCGGACATCAGAGGAACAAAATCTTGGCTTCATTGAAGACTCGGCCTTCTAAACTTAACTAAATCAGCTTAGGGGAAAATGGCTGGGGTTCAGTAACTTGAAATTCTGATAGGCACAAGACTTTTGAGCATTTCAAAACTGGCAGGCACCTTATTACAACTTAAAGGACATGTTTCAAAGGATTTTACAAAGATCAATGTGCAACGTGACAGGCAAAGAGAAATTTACATTGTAATGGCGAGTTAATAAATACATACAGCCCCAGAATCTGAGTTTATATATCCAGAATACGGAAGGACATTATCCCACGTGATCTTGAGTGCCCACTTAGGCATGAAGGTTACACTCCCAAGCTCTGAACCATAGTAAGAATTCACTCGTGTTTTAATGTCATTCTGGAAATTCCTACTGAAAGAATCGGTCCGGACTTGAAAATCAAACACCTGAAAAAAATGCAGATGTTAGTTTTCCTTTGCCTGGTATGCATTTCTTGCCACATTAGTTCTGCAAAACTGCTAACTGTTTGGAATTGATTAGTAACAATTCATATATGTTATGCCAAATATGGTACAGTGCAATAACTATTAGCAACAGAAAATGCTGGAAACACATAGCAAATCAGGCATAGTAGATAGAGAAACCAAGACAACATTTAGGTTGATTAACTTTCCTCAGAACTAAGCATTGACAATATTTTGCAATGGCAGAACCTAGAAATCTTCTTGGCTTTGGGCAGAACATTATCGTAGCCTGAGTGACATGGGTTATGGTGAGATCTGTGATGTAAATGGCTGAGAAATCAGGCAAGACCCATCTCCACATCAGGAGCAATTTGTTGCATGGCTTATACATTTGTCAAGCAGTGTGGTGAGTTTCTCACTGGGCAGTGACAAGTTGTCAATGAATTGGGATTATGGCATGTTGCACAATTGCATCTCAACATTTTAATATTGAGCCTCATGATTGCAACATTTAGGAGGCATTTGGATGGGTATATGGATAGGAAGGGTTTGGAGGGATATGGGCCGGGTGCTGGCAGGTGGGACTAGATTGGATTGGGATATCTGGTCGGCATGGACGGGTTGGACCGAAGGGTCTGTTTCCATGCTGTACATCTCTATGACTCCATGACACGAGGGATGCCAGTCTGGCAGAGTAACTAACTAATGAGGTGAGTTTGGTGAGAAAGTTTGGGAAGAAAAAGGGGAATTCCTTCAAAAAAAAAACTCATCTTACACTTAGCCAAAAAACTATCACCTCCTTTTCTTTTAATAAATTAGCCATAAAATAAAATTAGGCAGATAACTCTTTTTTGGAAGGACTTGTGTGTTGACAATTTCTGTTAAACAATAATGTCATCACTAGAATTGCTCCCCAGAATGGCTGGACAGTGGCTGATGAAAGATTTGCCTTTTGGCTGTAAACCTTCCAACACTAACACTCACTAACTGTCATGGGCAAATTAGATAGTCAGTAGATGATTCTGATTTCATCAGCTTTCATTAAGCTTCTGAGCATTTGTTTCATATTGTTATATATCAGCTTAGAAGGCCAATTTTATGATTTAAATTCAACTTAATATGACCAAAAGGTTCCTGCCTCAATGAGGCCGTGGGCTCACTCATTGCAAGGTATGCAACAGCAACATTAAAGGGCTGATGATGCTAGACAGTGGAATATATTGGACCATGCAAAGAGGAATGGCCAACATTTGGCTCTTACGGAAAAACCAAAGGTTTGTAATAAAGATCTTGTCATGTCAGGTTGCAAATGAACTCATAGTGAATAATTCTTAAGAGTTGCTTGCCTTGTAAAGGTGGGGCTGAAATTAGGGTTCAATATTATAACAACATTATTAGGAAGTCATTGCTTCCAGATCTCTGCTGACATCTACGTAAAGAGATAGGAAAGTTTTCAGTTAGCCTGGGAAAAATGAATGATAATTTCATGCTGATTAGAAATAGATTGTTTAAATTATCTTGTACCATGAAAAGATTTGATTTTTCTCAGTTTTAATGTTAAGATATCTCAAACATGCGCAATTTGAAAGATACATTGAGATACAAGTTACAACAGCGGTTATAAAATATGTTTCTATGGCAAAGATCTAATCCTCCTTACCTGGTAGTAAATGGATCCTATACCTCTTCTCAAATCTGCATCATCCCAGAAAACAGCAATCATTGGTGGAATTCTATAAAAGTAACTCCTGAATGCCCAGAATGGACTTGAGTATGTATACTGCAGATACTCAATGTTTCGTTGAAATATAATTAGTCCATTATCTGAAAACTAAATAAAGATAGGTTATGATACAACTCAGTTGTTTTAGCTTCAATGGGAAAACATGGATTATAAAGCTGTGATTAATTGAAATGAAACAGGTAATAGTTAGATTGCCATAGGTGCAATTTCAACCTTTTGAGTGACCACTTAAAATCCTTTAAGTTTTATTGCTCATATAAAGGACACCAGTCCAAATTTGAATTAACGTTTTAACAATTGTAAGTGAACTTTGATGAAGACTGAATTCTTGGTGGAAATGACTTAGTGATTTCCAGGAGGAACTCGGATAAAGCATTTTTGACAAAGAAATGGTTATGGTGGAAGGTTATTAAAAAACCTAGCAATTCTGCCATTCGCTGCTGTTGTTGTGGTACATTTTTGTCCATTTTGCACTAATTTCTGTCTGGAGGAATTGGAAAGTCAACTGAAAGGTCAGGACTTAAAGTATGGGGTTTCACCTCTTGGAATTCTGTTCTCACAACCATAAGACTAAGTATGTTAAAATCCTGACTTGAATCCATTTGAGGTATCTTAAATCATTTTAATTAGAGCCTGAGTGAGGAAACATTTATGAACCAATGCTTAAATTTAATGAGCTCATTCCCAGTTAAATTTACCCATTGTCTTTTTTTCCTTTCAGTTTATTTTCAATTTTCCCTCATGTTTTCAAAGCAGTGGACAACAAATTTCAAGGGTAAGAAATTTTAAGGAGTGAATAGAGGTCTAGAAAACCATGTGAAATATTGACAATATGATTTATTTTTGTCTCCACCCCTTTTACCTCACTCCTTCCCTCTCTATCGATAACCTTCCTCCCTCCCACCACTCTCTGGCCTATCCTACCCTCCTCTCTCTTCGCTATCCTGTCCCATCTATCTTATCCATCCTTTCCCAATCTCCCTCTTACCTTGCCTGTTTTGAATGCATGCAACTGGCAACATAGGTTTTGCCTTCCAAAGATTTCCATTCCTACCAGTAAAATTAGCTCCCTAGCCAACATTTTGCCTTGAAATTCTTAAATGCAATTCAGTAAGAGACAACTTTGAGCATATCTTTGGAATCCCTGAATAGCCAGATTGCCCTGATTGAATGGTCAATCAGGGAAGCTGTATAACTAATGAATCAGGGTAGTGAAAAACTGGGAAAGAGAAATTTTTTTTAGGAAAATAATCAAGTCTGTGGCCTGCTGCAAAACTGCGTCTGATTGGAGGGTCACCTTCTGGCAGAATCTACCATTTGTCCTTTATTTGGAAGCTCAGCGGCAGATTGGAATGGACCCTTAGCTGCCTACATTCTGCCTATTGGACACACCTGTATTGGGCTGTTTATTGGAATAGGAGCACTGACTAATTTTCTTTCCACAAAGCCCAGGATGGCTCAACCAATGATTGATGCCCCTGTGCACCTTCTGTACCAAGTGTTGATCAAACGTACATTCTTTATATTGTCCATATGACTCAATACCAGAAGAGTCAATTCACGTAATGAAGGAATCTTTTGAAAAATCAGACCTTGTACATTTTACATATGAAGTATTATTAAACACATATGTCAAGAGTGAAAATAATTACATGAAATTATATTACCAGACTGTTATTAAATTTGATTTTCACTTAAATTGTAGAATATGTTCACAGTATAATGTCTAACTAAGCATTCTAGAAATTTTCATGCTAGTGAACGCCAAAGCAGGTTATACTCAGAAATAAACCATTAAAATAAAGATCTTGAACGTACATATAACCTGTAGTAAAATGCATCATCAAAAGGAAAACCAGATGGGATGCTGATGATTGGAGAGTTAAAATCACGTGTCCTTCCGTAAAGTCTTGTATCACCAACATTTGATCCATAATCAAATAGCCGTTTTTCTACATATAAAAGAAATACACCCCATTATGCAATTTAAAAACCAAATGCAGTCATACAATTATCACAAAATCATATTGAATAGTAATTTTGTGTTGACGCATCTTCAATTGTTGGCAATATTCTCCACTAGGCAGTGAAAAGGAAGGAGGCTCCACTTAGTATCACATGACAAGGAATGTTTGAAGGGGACCACAAGAAGAAAAGTTTGTAACTGCTCTTTAATATTATTTTCTGGGCTATTTGCCACCCCAACCCAATACTCTTTTTACGTAATAGGTTTACTTGACTTCTGTTTTTACTTTTTTTTAAAACAGTTTAATTTTCTTCCTTTTGTATCTGAATTGTAGAATATGAAACATATTGTGGTAAATTTTGGAGAAATCTTGGATAAAAGTCTTTCCAAATGGCAAGATTTATCACAAAGATGCAAACAGAGAGGTTGAGAGATTTAATGTTCTAACACAGAACCCAGTCAAAAACCCTAAACAGGCAAATAAAATTTTTAGTTTTATATGTAGGGAACTGAATACAAGAGCATGTAAATTATTAGATTAGATTACTTACAGTGTGGAAACAGGCCGTTCGGCCCAACAAGTCCACACCGACCCGCCGAAGCGTAACCCACCCATTCCCCTACATTTACCCCTTTATCTAACACTACGGGCAATTTAGCATGGCCAATTCACCTGACCTGCACATCTTTGGACTGTGGGAAGAAACCGGAGCATCCAGAAGAAACCCACGCAGACACGGGGAGAATGTGCAAACTCCACACAGTCAGTCGCCTGAGTCGGGAATTGAACCCAGGTCTCTGGCGCTGTGAGGCAGCAGTGCTAACCACTGTGCCACCGTGCCGCCCTATGGTTGTATTTATATCAGATTTTAAGGAAGAATTAGATCTATGGGATGGGGTACTGATTCTGCAAAATTGTGAAAGCACGAGGACAAAGAAATAATAAAACCACACGAAAAATAATTGGAATGACGCTTCACAGTTATTTTGAATCCATTAGTCTCTCCAAATTTTATAAATGACCTAGATGTTGGTTTAGACATCACATTTATACATTTAACAGATATAAGAACACTTGATAAAGTGATTCCTTACGAGTAGGATATTCGGAGCCCCAGGTTAATGTTGATTTAATAGCAAAATAGGCAAAACGCAGAGAGTGTGTAATGTTGTGAGGTGCACTTTGGGGAGACAAAGTTAAAAATCACACAACACCAGGTTATAGACCAACAGGTTTATTTGGAAGCACACAGTTTTAGAGCACTGCTTCTTCATCAGGTGATTATGGAGAATAAGATTAAGACTCTGGGGAGACTAATACAGGAAAGCAATGGAAATTTCAAATGTATAATTTTGGAAAGGTGATTGGACAGACTTTGGTGTCTGTGTACACAAATTCTCAAAGGTGGGAGGGCATGATGGGCTGAATGATCTGCTTCTGTGCTCTATGTTTCTATGTAATAACAATTAAGGAAACTTCAAATTTGGAAAAGAGGTAGTCCTAAATGTCACCTGTGAAATCCAGCAAAGTAACCTCTAGCCAAAGAAGTTGAAGACACAGCTAAACAGAAGGCCACTCTTGCAATCAAATGGAGCATAAGCTTATTGCCCCCAACCCACCCAACTACCTGAGAGCAGGTGCCCTTATCACTGACCTGGTCAAATAACATCTTTAAAGTGCTATTCCTAAATAAGGCTTAAATTGTTCTGTATATTTTACAACTCTTGGGCATAAATTACATTGGATTGGTACCCTTCTGCTGAAGTGTTTCCTTTCTATGTTCAAAAGTCTGCTGGTGCTGCATTGTAGCCGTACATAAAATTCTCCCACATGGCGTGATCTAATCTTAAACATTTATACATTCACAATCTTGGCTTAATTCTTTATTCTATTTTTGGCAAGCAATAACTTTACAGGCAGAATTTTATAAACAATATTATGTGAACATAAATGTGAAAGATAAACTTAATTATGCCACATCTCACTCTGGCATTAACACAGGTATGTTATTAAACTTGTATAATGCAGCAGATTATTGTATACTCAATCAAATGTTAATAATAATTAATACATAAATAATAGTCCATAAAATTAACTGAACTATTTAATCAGAACTTGAATGTATAGATACTTTCGTACATTTTCATTGAAACATATGGCAAACATCTGAAATGAAGTGAGGACAGTTTATCACCATATTGATTGCAATGATTTTTGAATGAAACTATTACCTTTGCAAATGAAGCCGTTGCCTTCATATCCTTTTTTACAAGAACATGTATAGGAGCCCAGTGTATTAGTACATAATCCAGCATTGCGGTCACAATCATGCTTATTACTAGAACATTCATCCACATCTGAATCAGAAAGCAAAGTTTTAGACATTTGAAAATATTAAAATAAAGCACATCAGTTTAATGTATCTCTCATTTGATAAAGAAACATTAAAAATTGCAACTGAAAATGACTTGTTTTATATCACAATGATTCATACATGGATTAAGTGGACTTATTGTTAACATTTTGGAGCATGCAACATATAATATGTTAAAGCAATTGTTTTGCAATATATAGTAAGCTGATTCGGAATGGAAAAAAAAATCTCAATATACAATTCTCTATCTCCATCTCTTTCTTGCAAATTTATCCATGGTCTAGTACAGTTTAGTGCCCAACAGATGTATGAATGACATGGATTAAGCTTCAATTTCCTTCTCTTTCCTAACTACAAGTCACCTTTGTCTGTCCCAAATAATAGAGCCGAATTTAACAACGTATCCTTTCTGGTCTTTGAATCATCCCAAACACTGGTCTTTGAATCATCCCATAAAACTTCCTGTTACAGCGGTCTGAGGTTGAGAAAACCTATTTTGTCCTAATTTTCCACAGCACTATTTCACTGGCACTTCATTTAGCCTGAACTTTAAACACTGGATGGGGGTGGTACATTAGATGTTTCATCCATGCACCCCACATCCCATGTCCCACATCAAATAGCAGTTTTGCAGTTACTCAATTTGCATCCAAATGTTCTTCCATTTATGCTCCTGCAAAGTCTCAGCAGAACTTGAACCAGTTAAACCTGGAATACAAATCCATTTGAGGCATTCTGACAGTTCCAGATTTTTGCTAATTAAATTAATTGGTTTTAGAGAATATTAATAATCTCCAATAGCTTCAATGGGACCTCAATGCCTTTTAAATATTTCTTCACCAATTTGGGTCTTTGGAGCAGATCATTCTGCCTCTGATGTACAGATTGGTTTGGACATAGCTGATGATTCATTTTAACAAGCACTAAAGGAAATCCCTAGCTATGAAATGACCTCATTCTTCGAACAAGATCTCTATTCTTGACTGAGATGAGCGATGATTCTGCTCAGCTCCAGTTAAGGTGCTCACAAATCATAGGAATTGCCAGACCTATATCTGAGAACACTGATGAATGGATTAATGTCATAAAGCTTTCTGGTTGTATATAATTATTTATTCGATAATAACGAGGAGGATCATTATTATTTAGTTAATCTCCCTGTGGAGCTCGTTGAGTATGAGTTCCTGTGGTAAGTGGCAATGTCCTACTCAGCTGGAACTCATCACCTGAACTCTTATAAAAGCAGACCTAGTGGGCAACTGTGGTGTAGTGGTAGTGTCCCTGCCTCTGGGTTGAGAGGCCTGGGTTCAAGAACCATACTTCTCCAGAAATGCATAAAAACAGCTCTGAACAGCTTCATCAAATATATCTACAACTGACTATCAGACGACGGGTTTTGGGAATATGATGAACTCCCAAGCTGGATCTGGCCATAGCTCAAACCCACTCCTCCACAACATCAAATGGAAATAAAGTAGGGCCAGGTAGGGTCCTCTTGTGGTGTAGTGGTAGTGTCCTTGCCCCTAGACCAGAGAGGCCTGGGTTCAAGTCTGACCTGCTTGAGAGAAACCTCTAAACAGGTTGATTTAAAAGATAAAACAGACCTGTGATTGGGTCTGTAGAGCTAACTACCCTGTGCTGGGGCTACACCATAAATAGTAGCTCTATTTTAGTGTTCAAGAATAAATGATGTTACTTTCTAGTCGTGCTTTCTGAGCTATTACATTTATAAGTCAGACAACACTCATGATACACAGCAAAAATATATATTAACCAATTACTCATCTGTTTAAACTAATTCTCAGTTTATGTATTTTTTTTTCTCTTCAATGATATTGTTTCTTTACTTTTAGAATCAAACCAAGGTGAATAAAGTAAAATACTTTGACTGTACCTATACTGCAGTCTTTTCCTTCCCAATTGTCATCACATATGCACTTGAAGTCATTAATACGATTCAGGCAGAACCCACCATGTTTGCATGGCCTGCTCACACAGTTATCAATCACTACATTTAAACAAAGGAAATGTTAATTAAATTGTAAGATGGTAAAGCTTATCTCACTGTTACTTGTCAGCAAAATATTTTTGTTTTTTAACTAGAAATTGATGCTTGAGTACTTAAAGTGTTTAATTGATTAATGTCTCTGTAACTACCTCTCATTTTTTCTAGGGTCCTTTCTAAATACTCGTGTCTCCACTGAAAATATTTATATCTGAGCTTGTTCCATTATCTTGCATCATCCTTTGATCATGCTCTCCAGTCTACTATATCCTATCCATTTTGTACTTTACCTGTTCACCACCCCCAACCTTTTATCACCGGCTGTGTAATTGTTTAAAGGGATTCATCCCAAGTATCCACTAATTGTGATGAATTGTTGATCTGAAATGAGGAAACATTTTGATAGGTAAATTTACAAGGTCCTCCTCATGCCCCCTTTGCCAGGTTATGTACCCCAAACTACTATCCATGGGCCCTTTTACCCCAAGGTCAGGTAATTGCTCTGCTCCAACAGCTCATATTTCCCTATGTAGACCATGCCTGGCTATGCCCAACCACCCACTCCCCTGTAATGACCTGTTTCTTTCAATCAAAACCTAAAGCTTCCTTGCCCATGCCACATGATATACCCACATACCCTGATGCACCCCTCCCCCAACTTCAGCCAAACTACATCAACCCACACCTGATACCTGCAAACCTTCCTATGTCTCCATGCCATGCTAGCCCCACCCACCCAATGGCCCATATGCCAAGCTGTGGCATTTCCATGACTGGTTACCCACTATATCCTGTATAGACACGTCCAACAGCAGTTAAACAATATTTCCAAGTAGATTTTCAGTTATTGAACCTTGTCAAGATGGTGGTTGATAAATTTTTGTTACTAAGGGAATTACAGATATGGAGATATTGTAGGCAGGTGGAATTGAGGTAGAAGGTCTGCAATTATTTCATTGAATAATGGAGTAGCTTTAAATGGCCAATGAGGTGGAGGTGGGTACTGATGAAGAGCTTTTGCCCGAAATGTCAATTTTCCTGCACCTTGGATGCTGCCTGACCTGCTGTGCTTTTCCAGCACCATTCTAACCTTGACTCAAATAGCCAATGGCCTACTCCAACTCCAACTTCTCATGGTCTCAAGTCAGAATCATTTATGCCATAGAAATAATTATGTTTCCATGATTGCTGCCCTTGGTCTTCCACATAGTTTGGGAAGCACTGCTGAAGAAACTTGGGGAGTTCTTGCAATGCATCTTACTTCCCATATTGTACAGCAGTGATGGAGGGAGTGAATGATTAAGATGATGGACAAGCACCAGACACCTGGACTGCTTTCTCCTGGATCACGTTGAATTTTTGCAGCTGCACTCATCCAGGTAAGTGGGAGATATTCCATCATATTCTTAATTTGTGCCTTGTAAAAGATGGCAAGACTTTGGGGAGTGAGAAATAAGTGAAAGGCTTATAAAGCGACCATTTTGTTTACATTGATCTGGAAACTGAAATGCTGTTCTGAGGAGTAGTGGAATCTCTTAGAGTGGGTACTGAAAAGAAACAGGACACATGGACTTCAACATTAGTTCTTTTAAATCAAACATAGATGATTTGATTGGATTAGATTAGATTAGATTAAAGTGTGGAAACAGGCCCTTCGGCCCAACAAGTCCACACCGACCCGCCGAAGCGAAACCCACCCATACCCCTACATTTACCCCTTACCTAACACTACGGGCAATTTAGTATGGCCAATTCACCTGACCCTTCACATCTTTGGACTGAGGGAGGAAACCGGAGCACCCGGAGGAAACCCACGCAGACACGGGGAGAACTGCAAACTCCACATAGTCAGTCGCCTGAGGCGGGAATTGAACCCGGGTCTCTGGCGCTGTGAGGCAGCAGTGCTAACCGCTGTGCCACCGTGCCGCCCACAAGAGATTTGGATGCAAGCAGAAGAGATACAGTTAGTAAGTTTGCAGATGACACCAAAATTGGAGGTGTAGTGGACATCGAAGAGGGTTACCTCAGATTACAACAGGATCTGGACCGAATGGGCCAATAGGCTGAGAAGTGGCAGATGGAGTTTAATTCAGATAAATGTGAGGTGCTGCATTTTGGGAAAGCAAATCTTAGCAGAACTTATACACATAATGGTAAGGTCCTAGGGAGTGTTGCTGAACAAAGAGACCTTGGAGTGCAGGTTCATAGCTCCTTGAAAGTGGAGTCGCAGGTAGATAGGACAGTGAAGAAGGCATTTGGTATGCTTTCCCTTATTGGTCAGAGTATTGAGTACAGGAGTTGGGAGGTCATGTTGTGGCTGTACAGGACATTGGTTAGGCCACTGTTGGAATATTGCATGCAATTCATAGGCAAAGTCTTTTCCCTGGGGTCGGGGAGTCCAGAACTAGAGGGCATAGGTTTAGGGTGAGAGGGGAAAGATATAAAAGAGACCTAAGGGGCAACCTTTTCACACAGAGTGTGGTATGTGTATGGAATGAGCTGCCAGAGGATGTGGTGGAGGTTGGTACAATTGCAATATTTAAGAGGCATTTGGATGGGTATATGAATAGGAAGGGTTTGGAGGGATTTGGGCCGGGTGCTGGCAGGTGGGATTAGATTGGGTTGGGATATCTGGTCGGCATGGACAGGTTGGACGGAAGGGTCTGTTTCCATGCTGTACATCTCTATGACTCTATGACTCTATGAACCGCACATCAGTAGCAGATTGGGATGTGGTGTTGTTGAACCTCGTGGTCAGTTACTATGTAGGTATCATGTACTTCATGCACTTTCTGTCATCATTGCCCAACACTCAACACGTGGGCCGTTGGATCCTAACCCTAACACTTAAGACAAGAAGTTGAATTAGTTTATGTAATAAATGGGATTTAGATTATAAGCTAAACAGTTTCTTGAAATCGGATGCTGAAAACTATTGTCACAACTTGACTGGCCACTCTTTAAGAGCCAGGAGCAAGAAGCACGAAGCTTGAGGACAGAGCAGGAATAATGTGGTGCTATAGACGCATATAGAATTAACAGTGGTCAAGAAGTTATTTTACAAAACCATTATCATATTGTACAAAGAAGTATTATTTATCTTTCACTATATGGTAACAAACCATTTGTCTGTTCTGCTGAGAAGAAAATAATTTTAATACAGCACCTCTTTGGCAGAGCTGACCAGTATATCCAGGCACACAGTTACATACAAAGGCATTTATGGAATCAATGCACGTGGCTTCATTCTTGCATGGTTGGCTGGAACACTCATTAATATCTGATAAGGTAAATGAAATCAAATCATAATTCATTCACTTCTGAAATAATTTTTTTTGTTTTTACATATAAGATATAAAATGACAACAGACTTAAAAACACTAAAAGGATTGTAAATATAGTTTATAGGAATCTTTAAATAGATTCACATGTTTCAGATACAGAAAACTTCATTTGATTATGACACAGATTGCTGGATGCATAATAGTTCTAATATATTGCAATATGGCAGTATCTTGAATCATGGCTCTTTAAAATAATTATTTTAAACTTCACAGAATAGAATTCAGAATAAATGGCATACTAGTTTCACAGTGTCGTCCTGTAAAGCCACTGAAACATTGACATTGGTAACTTCCTCGTGTATTCAAACAGGTTCCATTCATACAGGGATTAGAGAAACATTCGTTTACATCTAGAACAAAGAGTTAAAATTAATTTCTATTTAGTGAGTCAATTGCTATTTAAAAGTAAAAATCTATTGCACATGGTTATGTATTGGCTGAATAATAATGATATTTATACATGACACATAAATAATATTTTTACATGCCATAAATATTAATGAAATAGATAAACACATTTAAAATTAAATGGAAGCGTATGAAAAGGAGAGCAATCACACAGTTAAGGGGATAAGGAAGACAGTGAAGCAAGAATAAATGCTTGTAAATGCTGTTAACATTTTATCTTCACATAAGCAATTACTTTATTCAAGTGATCGCCTCTTTTGAATTTTACCCATTTCCTGCTCTGCAGCATTTGTAAGGTCAGGCCCATTATAGAATCGAGGTTCAACCACATGAAACGAAACTGCCCCTGCAAAATCTATCACGGTGTGCATCTTGACCAGAGGCTAAGAATGCACAAGTCCCACAGCATTGACTACAATAGCTCAAGAAACTGAAGCAACATTCATGATTGACACTTTGCATAATTACAATGTATTAATTTGTAATTTTCATTTGCAAATAACAAAAGACCATTCAACCATCCAAAGTTCTCTTCTCTGTGAAATTGCTACATTGGCGTGTGATCTTTAGAAGCTATTCCAAAGTATTTTGTTCAAAGTTCTTATCATCAAATTTCCATTCTGAGCCAGTGAATGAAGCATGTGGAAAACTGTAGCAAACATGCAGTCTGTTTAATGGAATATCTAACCTTCAGAACATGACATCCCAGTCCAGCCAGTTACACAGTCGCAATAATAGGAACCCTGTGTGTTGATGCAGGAACCTTTTCTGTTGCATGGACTTGATAAGCACTCATCAACATCTGGGGGTAAAAAACACCAACATAGAAAAATAAGAAAGTTGCAAAACATAACACTCTTAGTTTGAAGTTCTGTTTTTGTCCTGTTCTTAATTATTGGGAATAGACAAGTAGTAGGCTGGAACAACGTAGCAAGCTAGCCAGCATCAAGGGGTGGAGAAGTCAACATTTCGGGTGTAAGCCTTATTCAGGACTGGGGATGGGGGTGAGGGGAGCTGCAGATAAAGGTGGTGTGGGGGAGGGATTTTGGGTGGGGAGGCAGTGGCATAATGTCACTGATTAGCAATGCAGAAGGCCAGACCAGTGTTTTGGGGACATGAGTTTGAATCCCACCATGGAAGATGGTGAAATTTGAATTCAATAGAATCTGCAATAAAGAGATGGTTTAAAGGCAACCATGTAACCACTACTAATTGTTCTAAAAACCATCTGATTCACTAATATCCTTTAGGAAAATAAATCTTCTGTTCTTGTCTGCTTTGGTCTACACGTGACTTCAAATACAGCAAGGTGGTTGCCTTGAGATTGCCCTCTGGGCAATTATGGATGGACAATAAATACTGGCCTAGCTAGTGGATGCCCACATTCCATGAGTGTGATATAGGCATTGATCACACTAATACTACATCTGTGGACCTGTTCTTGTGTGTGGTGTGGTATTGTTAAGAAAATTCCATTCAGGAGGCAAGACTTGGCATGGTATCAGAATCAAGCTTAAACTTATCTTTAATTTACATCTATGCAAATGTACTAGCTTCCCTCTAGCAGATATTGCTGAATAGTGACCAAAAACAGTAGCCCTACTCTCATGATGCTAAGGTGAGTCAACACAACACAAACATGAATCTGACTGAAATGAGTTACACACAGGATTATAGGTATAGTGTATCTAAATGTTGAAATACTCCCCGGGTAAATCCGGTGAGTAACAACATTATTGTTTGATAAATACAATTGTATTTTGTATAACTCTAGCTTTTGATATTGCTTACAAGGGAAACAATAAAGGTAAATAAAAAGATCCTTATCAAGTATTATCTGGGGTTGTTATTGGGCAGATAACTGTTACATTGATGAAATGTAGGTTTGCTTGGTGTCCTTAAGGCTTCAATTTTCTGACTCCTGAATAGGACGGAGGCCAAACAAAGTATAATTAGATAAATCATACATTGTTGTATAGAACTAATCTCACTTCATTATTCTTCTCAACTGGTTGTAGCTAAGAAAAGGTTGGCATGTATGCTGAAGATGTGGCGTTGTGGTGGACGATAAGGTGGGCGTAATCAATAGATGGAGATGAAGCCCAGAAAGAGGCAGAGACCAACAGTTGGATAGACAAAGGAATGGGTAAAGGTCAGCCTGGGGGGTATCAGTAACTGCTAATTGGGACCATTAGTAACAAATAATGGGACAGGTGTAGGAGCAGCCAATGTGATGACAAGGCTTGGTGTGTGGGGGTTAGGGTAAGGACATGGAAGAAGGTGTGCAGGCACTAAAATTATTAAACTCAATATTGTGTCCCAAAGACTGCAGAGTTCCCAAGTGAAAAATGGGAAGCTGTTCTTCTAGCTTCCACGAGCTTCACTGGAATAGACAACAGGAAGCTCGGGTTCAATTTGCAGACACCTATGGACATCTATGTTCTGCCACTTCAACACACCACCACATTCACTGGCCAACATCTCTGTCTCGTGCTTGCACCCCAAGTCGAAAATGAAATGCCATTCTTTCAGTATGTGTTGAGCTTCCATTGTCAGCTAATGATCCCAATTAGTCCCAGTCTGATTCCCCCAGACTGACCTTTACCCATTCCTTTGTCTGTTCAACTGTTGTTTTTTTCTCTGGGTTTCATCTCCATCTACTACTTGTTCCTTCTCCCACTGCATCTCCAGCATTTATACCAACCTTTTTCTGAAGAAGGGTCACTGGACCAGAAATGTTAACTGTGATTTCTCTCCACATATGCTGCCAGACCTGCTGAGTTTTCCTCGCAATTTCTGTTTATGTCTCTGATTTTTGGCACCTGCAGTTCTTTATGTTTTTCCTCTCACATATTATCTTGTTTTCTTCTATGCATAAAATAACCTTCATCACATTGACTTCCTTTTCAACCAGTGCAACAATTATGTAATTTATATTTGATGTCTGAACGATTCTTTCATACATTACTGTGCGATATTTGCCGTTTCCATGTTTTAGCTCACCGTGGCAACTTGCTTTGTCTCTTTGATCCAACATGTAACCAGAATTACAGGAACATTTGAAACTGCCAGGAGTATTGCGGCAAATTTGATTACAATTGTTGAATTCTGATTCACACTCATTGATATCTGTGTAAAAATGGAAAGAACAAATACTTTTTATTACCAGTTTACAGCAGAAACTAAGATCGTGTGGGCACTGAAGCCTGATAACAGCAACTATACATTTGGCTCTGATAGTCCAATAGCTATGGAGACAATGCAGCAGCACAGAAAGGTGTTGCATGTCAGGACCATGTGGAACCTCTGACAGAATTCTTGAGAATTGCCTAGGAAATTGAATTTTCCAAAAGACAACTACTCTGCATCAGGAACACTTGGAGA
This sequence comes from Chiloscyllium plagiosum, assembly GCF_004010195.1. Classification (NCBI taxonomy): domain Eukaryota; kingdom Metazoa; phylum Chordata; class Chondrichthyes; order Orectolobiformes; family Hemiscylliidae; genus Chiloscyllium; species Chiloscyllium plagiosum. The sequence goes on along the minus strand of NC_057722.1, from coordinate 53,442,266 downwards.
GACCCCATTAAAATTGGAAAATTTGCAAGGTTCCAATTTAGACCATAAGAAATATGCACAGGACCAGACCATTTGACCCCACAAGCTTGCTATGGCATTCATGGCTGACCTAAAATTCCTCATGTCCACTTTCCTGTATTTTCCCTGTAATCCTTGATTTCCCTGCTGATCAAGCATCTGTCCATCTCAGCCTTCAATATCCAGATGATTCTGCCCTCTGAGAGAAGAAATTCCTCCTCACTTCAGTCTTAAATTGACACCCCTTTATTACAAGGCTCTCTGCACCTAGATTGTCCCATGTGGGTAAACACCTCTCAGCATTTACCCTGTCAAGCCCCTTTAGAATCCCACATGTTTGTACAAGATCGCCTCTCATTATGCTATACTCCTAGAGTCCCAGCCTGCTTTGGCTTTGCTCACACGTCAATCAATCCATACATGCTTACATAAGCTTAAAAGTTACCCAAGAAATTTAGGGGACTAAAAACCTATTCTAATTTCTAAGGAACTATTAAACTGACCCCCAACTCAGCATTGATGTATTCCACCCCAATTCCACCCCACTCGATCACTGACACTTTCTCCCAACATGAGAGACAGCCAACACGACTCAATTCCATATATCAGCTCCCCTACCCTCACTCTGACCCTCCCCTGCTGGAACCGACTCCTCAAACACCCCCACCTGACCCTCTGTAACACCTCACTATTGTCACCTCTGCTGGTCATAGAATCTAGATCCAACACCCCCATGCTTCCCATTCAGCCACAGGTTTCAAAATCTAGATGTAAAACATTGTCTGCTTTCCTTCTGCACCCCTTTACGTGTCCTCTGACATGCCCCTCTCTCCTAGGCTTGAGGAACTGATATACACCATCTCTCCAGCTTGACCCTCCAAGAACCAACAACAATATCTCCGCCCTCCTGATGTCCTTCCCCACATCTAGCACTTCTCTCTGCGCTGGCTTGTGATTAGTGGTAAAGCAGATGATTGGGAAAGTTTTAAAAACCAACAAAACATGACCAAAATAGTTTAAAAAAGTGAGAAAATAAACTTTTAAGGTAAATTTGTAATTTGATAAAATTATGGGAGGAGTTGATAGTAGAGATAGTTGAAATTTTTTTCTAAGCCGGAAACATCAATTATGAGAGGATATAGATCTAAGATAAAAGTGGGTAAGTTTAAAGAAGTTGTGAGAGGCAAGTTTTTTTAACATAGAGGGTAGTAACTTCCTGCCAGAGGTGGTCGGAGCAGTTAAAATAGCCATTTAAGAAGCATCTTGACAGATACGTCAGTATGCAGAGATATGGACTATGCAGAGGCAAAATGATTTTAGTTTAGAAAGGCAGTATATGTTGGGGCAGGCTTGATGGCCCAAAGGGCCTGTTCCTATGCTGCATGGCTCTTTGTTTCTCTTAATCTGTTGACAGACGGGGAGTGCAAAACTAGAGAGCAGAGGTTTATTGTGAGACGGGAAAGATTTATAAGGTACCTGAGGGACAACTTCTTCACACAGGGTGTGAATATATAGAATTTAGGACCAGAGGGCAGAATCTCAGAATAAAGGGTTGCTCATTTAAACCAGAGATTAAGAGGAATTTCTTCTCTCAAGGTAATGAATCTGTGGAATTTTTACCACAGTGGGCTACACAGACTGGATGTATTCAAGACTGAGAGAGACAGATTTTTAAGCAGTTAGGGAATCAAGAGTTGTGAGGCAAAGGTACGAAAGTGGAGTTGAGGATTATTGGATCAGCCTATGGTCTCATTGAATTATGGAGCAGACTGAGTGGCTGAATCGCTTGCTTCTGTTTTATGTAAGTATACTCTCATTAGGATTCAGCAATTACTTCTTAGAGTTAAATTTGTTTGTGTTAAGCAACAGACCTTAAGGGCAGAAGTGAAGCAAATTGACCAACCCTAGGCTGAAGCAAGGAAATTAGGATAGAGTGCCGTTATTACCTTTAAAATGTTTTGCTAAGAAAATCATTCGACCTTGTGTTCAGATTCCTAAGAACCCTTCAGATTTATTTTCAAAAGAATTTACTTTCTTTCATACAGTACTTTGTGACATTTTTCTTTTCCCTACACTCGAGTGAAATTCAGACTCACCGTGGCAACTTGCTCTGTCTCCTTGATCCAGTAGGTAACCAGATTGACACGAACACTTAAAACTACCAACAGTATTTTGACAAGTTTGCTCACAATTGTTTGATGACAAACTACATTCATTGACATCTGTAAAATAGGGAGAAAAGATGAATGCTATTTAACATCTGTTTATCCCAGAGGAGGATTCCTCACATTGATTGAATAATTGATCCAGTACTTGACTCAGACACTGATTTCCTTTGAGGCTTTGGGGATCCGCACCTGGTGAGTCACGTAGGCATGTGGCTTACAGCCAGGTCAGGGGAAAGGAATGATTCTTGTGCAGCTGTTATGAGGTAAGCTTTTAGACAAATTGTTTTGCTAAGGATTGAAATGAAGACTTGGTTGCCTTGGCTGCCATACAGAGGTGTGCTGGCAGGTTCCAGTCACTGTCAAAACAAATGTAGAGTCTAGTTTCAAAGTGCCTGAAATCATAGCAAAGACATTGTCCTCTGTACAATCTCTGCCCCATCTCTTTGAGTTGTACTGAAGATCTAGAGGCACTGCCACTGCTTTTGTGTGGACAGGGCACCTACTCCTCTGACTTCCCTATGAGGATGCAACACACTTGGCCAATCCAGGCACTTGCCAAAGTATTTCTAAAAACACTCTAGACTACTTCCGGATACTTTGTAAAAGGGAATGATTTCTTAACAAGCTCCTTATAGGTAAGTCGAGTGCCTTGTCCTTTAAATAATGTGTATGCAAAATCCATCTTGTAGTGGAATGGTTCATCTATGAATTTATGGCTTGGACATGAATGCTCCAAATGTAGCATTCTGGTGCCGCATAAACTGGCTGGATTGTGTGTCAGGAGATTAGCAATAGCATTGATTAGCAATAGCCTTGCAGAACAGTACGTAGGCAGTGCCAGAAGCAGGAAGTATATCAATACAGCCCACAAAGTAATATCCCACCTCTGCAGATTGAGCCTGAATCATCCACGGCGTATCCTCTATTACACTGGCATGCAGGTTGGTTGGAGGACGTATCTATGAAACATTTTCCATTTGTACAGCTGAGGGTGCAAATATCAATTGCTGTAATGACAGACACAGAGGAATGTATTAAAAACTTCATTCTATTTTTGTTCCTTGTTAGAATTACGCCTCTACATTCATGAAGCTTTTTTTTCCCCATTGTTTCAGAAAATCACAAGAACTGTTACAGTGCAGAAGCACTGTGCTGGCCCATCATGTTCATACAGGCTGTCAGCATAAGCAACATGACTTCATGTCATTTTCTAACCCTTTCCCTTGTGACAATGCTGTCCCTTTAACAAGGATATGTTGCCCTTGGCTTTTTAATTTCAGAGAGGCGGTAAAAGTCACAGATTCCCAAAAATCTAAGTTGAAGGGTTTTAATGTCAGTTTGATTATAGCTAACAGATGCTGCCTCAGGCAAAACACTTTCAAGTTTTTTTTAATGTCACTTAAAGAATGAAAGAGAAGTGGTCAGTTCTCCCAACTCAGCTTTTTCTGGTTTGGTTTGGTTTGGTTTGGTTTGGTTTTAGCAGTAGTGGTTGAAAAGGTTCCTGGACCTAAAAAAATCAATTCCACGCTAATCCGCCTTTCTCTCTGACATCTCTCCTGTAAGTCCCTGGGTTTGATTTTACCTTTTGTGCCAAGGGGTGTTTATGGGGATTGTTGCAAGTATTGGGAACAGCATCAGTAAATTGGTATAATCTGTTGGGTTTTCAGATAGGTGAGGTTATTCAGTGTTCTGTCCTCTTTTGTTTGTGTTTCATTTATTAATCTTGTAAATAAATTCTGTTTTGTTTAAAACTAAGTGGTCTGACCAACTGTATCCCTCCTGGAATATCCATGTTACACCTGCTTAAAACAACTAGCAAGGCTACTTTCTTGAAATAGTTTGAGAGGGTCTGGCCTCGCCATAACACCCCATAACCATGGATATTAGTTCTGTTTAAATCAGCTACTACTGTCTTGAATGCCTCAATTGAATCAGTATCCACTAATTTCCAGGAATTCCAGAACCAAACCACTCACTGTGTGAAAATATATTTTTCTCATATCGCAATTACTTAATTTACTAAGTGGTTTAAATCTAAGCTCTCTCATTCTTGTTCCTTTAATGAGCAGGAACAGTTTCTCCTGGTTTACTCTGTCCTTATCTCTTATGAATTCAAAAACTTCAAATAAGTCAACTTCCTCTTAGCCTTCACCTCTTAAGGAAAACAGTCAGAACTTCTTCAAATTAGCATAACTGAAATTTCTAATCCTTGGAACCATAGCACACAATCATAATATTGATATAAATAAATAAACATCTTGAATTGATTAGCATGGACACTAACTAATGTGTATAATAATTGCTTTTTAACATTGAGCAATAATCTAATTTCTTAAGTTTCACTGATATGTGAAGACTTTTTTTTATTAATTTGATATCTTTACATTCACTCAGGCTAAACTCTGTTAAACAATATCACAAACATGGAAATTAAATTTTCCCTATGAGCTCCATAAGCTCCTTAGTTTAAAGATCTGTGCCCTACTGGGATTTGTGACTGAATATGATTGAAAACTGTAGGATGTATTTGCTGACACTGGGGTGGTTTTTATTGCAATAACAGGAAAATCAGCTATTTTCTTGAGATCACACAATCATATAATTATTACAGAGCACAAGGAAGCCATTTGGCCCACTCCATGTATTTTCTACAATTTGTGCTCTAGCAAAGCTGGATGCAAGGATTGTCACTGGCAATGTTGTTACGGCAGCAGTAAAACTTAAATGCACCAAAATCTAACAGCTTTGACATCTCATTTCAAAATACATCCATTTATAAAATTTAGAGTAGCAGCACGGTGCCATCGGGATGCATACACAGTGGCACTGGAGATAGGGATACACCATGAATTGGTCATACTCAAATTCTTTCGGGAAATATCAGCTCCAAAGTTTTAAGAAAAGCAGTTTAAAAATATTGGGTTAGTTATATCTGCGCTGAAAATGTGTTGCTGGAAAAGTGCAGCAGGTCAGGCAGCATCCAAGGAGCAGGAGAATCGACGTTTCGGACATAAACCCTTCTTCAGAAATGAGGAAGGCGTGCCAAGCAGACTAAGATAAAAGGTAGGGAGGAGAGACTTGGGGGAGGGGCGTTGGAAATGCGATAGGTGGAAGGAGGTAAAGGTGAGGGTGATAGGCCGGAGTGGGGGTGGGCGCGGAGAGGTCAGGAAGAAGATGCAGGTTAGGAAGGTGTTGCTGAGTTCGAGGGTTGGGACTGAGACAAGGTGGGGGGAGGGGAAATGAGGAAACTCAGAGCACATAAAGTTAGTGAATTGGTAGCCTATTTTTCTTCTTCCCCAAGAAACATACCATGGATGGACTCAATATTTCAATACAAATATTAAGTCATAGAGTCCTACAGCATGGGGACAGGCCCTTTGGCCCAAATGGGTCCATGCTGACCAAAATGTCCATCCACTCTAACCCCATTTCTCTGTACTTGGCCCATATCCTTCCAAATCTTTCCTCTCCATGTATTTGTCCAAATGCCGTTTAAATGTTGTTAATTTACCTGCCTCAACCACTTCCACTGGCAGCTCATTCCATATGTATAACATCCTCTTGCGTAAAAAAGTTGCCACTCATGTTCCCTTTTATCCATTCCCCTTTAACCTTAAATTGATGCCCTCTCGTCCTTGATTCCCCACCTCCGGGAAAAAGATTAAGTGCATTCACCTTATCCATGCCTCTCATGATGTTTTTCACATCTATAAGATCCCCCCTCAGTCTCCTATGCTCTAAAGAAAAAAGTCCTAGTTTGTCCAACCTCTCCCTAAATCACAGACCCTTGAGTCTTGGTAACACCTTTGTAAATTTCTTCTGCACTCTTTCCTGTTTAATAATATCCTTCCTATAACAAGGTGACCAAAACTGAATGCAATACTCCAAGTGTGGCCTCACCTATGTCCTGTACAACTGCAGCATAACTTCCCAACTTCTACGCTCAATGCCCTGACTGATGAAGGCCAGTATGCCAACAGCCTTCTTCACTATCCTGTCTACCTGTGACTCCATATTCAGAGAACTGTGCGCCTGAACTCCAAGATCCCTCTGTACCACTACACTCCTTAAGGCCCTACCATTCACCATGAAACACCTACCTTGATTTGACTTTCCAACATGCAAGATCTCACACTTATCCACATTAAATTCCATTTGCCATTTCTTGGCCCACTTCCCAGCTGATCAAAGGCCTGCTGCAATTTCTGGTAACCTTCCTCACTGTCCACAATATCACCTATTTAAGTGTCATCTCCAAACTTACTAATCATGCCTTGTACATTCTCATTCAAATCATTGACATAGATCACAAACAGCAATGGGCCCAGCACTGATCCCTGAGACACTCCACTAGTCACAGACCTCCAGTGAACAAACATCCTTCCACTATTACGTTCTGCTTCCTACCATCAAGCCAATTGTATATGTAATTTGCCAGCTCCCCCTGGATTCCATGCGTCTATACTTCCTGAGCAGCCTACCATGGGGAACCTTATCAAAGGCCTTACCGAATTCCATATAGACTATGTCACCATCGTGCCTCATTAGCTTTCCTGGTCATTACATCAAATAACTCTAACAAATTTGTGAGGCATGATCTCCCATGCATAAAGCCATGCTGACTACTCCTAATCAAACCCTATCTTTCTAAATGCATGTATATCTTTTCTGTCAGAATCTTCTCAAGTAACTTACCTACCACAGATGTTAGGCTTACTGATCAACAGTTCCCATGTTTTCTTTGCAGCCCTACTTGAATAAGGGCACAACATTAAGAACTCTCTGGGACCTTCTGGCACCTCACCAGTGGCTAACAATGACACAGAAATATCAACTAGGGACCCCACCATTTCCTCTGTAGCCTCTTGCAGGGCTCTTGGATATTTCTGGTTAGGATCAGAGATTTATTCAACTTTATACATTCTAATATGTCCAATACCTCCTCTACTGTGATATAGATTTTCCCCAAGGTATGATCACTAATTTCACCAAGTTCCCAAATCTTCATGTCTTTCTTCTCAAGAAACAGAAGAAATACTCATTGAGGATCTCACCCATCTCCTGCGGTTTAGATTAGATTAGATTACTTATAGTGTGGAAACAGGCCCTTCGGCCCAACAAGTCCACACCGACCCTCTGAATAGAAACCCACTCAGACCCATTCCCCTACACTTACCCCTTCACCTAATACTACGGGCAATTTAGCATGACCAATTCACCTAACTTGCACATTTTTGGACTTTGGGAGGAAACCGGAGCACCCGGAGGAAACCCACGCAGACACGGGGAGAATGTGCAAACTCCACACAGATAGTTGCCTGAGGCAGGAATTGAACCCGGTTCTACACATACATGTCCACTTTGATTCTTGAGAGGTCCCATTCTCTCTCTCGTTATTCTTTTTCCTTTAATATACATGAAGAACCTCTTTTAATTCACTCTAATCTTCTCAGTCAAAGCTATCTCATGCTTCCTTTTCACCCTTCTGATTTCTTTCTTCAGTAAACTCCTGTATCCCTTATATACCTCCAGGTATATCAGCTGCCTGTACCTGAGCCATGTCTCCTTCATTTTTCTGGTCAAAGCCTCAGTACCTCTTGTCATTCAGGGCTCCCTATTCCTGTCAACTTTGTCTTTCACCTCACAGGAACATATAGACCTTGAACTCTAGCAATCTCACTTTTAAAGGCTTCCATCTTGCCGGAGGTCCCTTTGCCTGCAAACAAACTACTCCAATCAACCCTGCAAGTTCCTGTTTAATTCCATCAACATTTGCCTTGTCCCAGTTCAGCACTTGAACCTATAGAGCAGTTTTGTCCCTCTCCATAACTATTTTAATAGAACTATGTTCACTGGTCCCAAAGTGCTCCCCCACTGTCACCCACTTACCTGCACTGCCCTATTTCCCAAGAGGAGGTTAAGTTTTGCCCCTTTCAGAGTAGGACCCTCTACAAACTGCTTGAGGAAATGTTCCTGAACATACTTAACAAATTCCACCCCATCTAAACCCTGAACACTATGGCAATCCCAGTCTATGTTAGGAAAATTAAAATCCCCTACTATGACAACCCTGTTGCTCCTGCAGGTCATCCCCAATCTCCCTGCATATTTGTTCCTCTAATTTGGGTTGACTATTTGTAAGTCTATAGTACAGCTCCAATAATGTCATCATTCCCTTCTTATTTATTAGAATCAGAGTCCCTACAGTGTGGAAACAGGCCCTTTTGCCCAACAGGTCCACACCAACCCTCCGAAGAGTAACCCACCCATACCCAATTCCCCTTCCCTACATTTACCCCTGACTAATGCACCTAACCTACACATCCCTCAACACTATGGGCAATTTAGCATGGCCAATTCACCTAACCTGCACATCTTTGGATTGTGGGAGGAAACCAGAGCACCCGGAGGAAACCCACGCAGACATGGGGAGAATGTGCAAACTTCACACAGACAGTCACCTGAGGCTGGAATCGAACCTGGGTTCCTGGCACTGTGAGGCAGCAGTGCTAATCACTGAGCCACCTTGCTGCCCCACAAAGCCTCACTGGATGATTCTGCAGTTATTTCTTCTCTGAGTACTGCTATGATAATTGCCTTAATCAAAAATGGAAATCCCCACCCATCTTGGCAACTCCCATAGTCATGTCTCGATAAATTTTAAAATTATTGTTAAATTGAAAATTATATATTTAAATAAATATTTTAACTTTGTCTAAAGTCTTAAAAATGACAAACGTTTTAATTTTTCCATTCAGTAGGTGAAAATTAACAGTAAACTGTAGAAAGTATCAAGTCTGAAGCCTGTTGCAATTGCATCTGAGCATTGATCAATTGGCAAATGTAATGCACATGGTACGTTTATAAATATACAACTGCATGATAATTATTACAAGCAAAGGACTTGTACTTTCTTTCTTACCTGTGCATTTCCTTCCGTCTGAATCCAATTTAAATCCACTTTCGCAACTGCATTCATAGCCTCGACTATCTTCAAACTTATTGCGTTCGATGCAAACCTGATCGCATTGATTTTCACCATTGCTACATTCATCAGAATCTAAAATTTTACACAAGCTACAGTTCAACTATGAGAAAACAAAGTTTGTACAAATGTGTGATATGATGAAACAGTAAACAATGTCCATGGGCTAACAAATACTGTGACTCTGCAATCTTCCTGTCTCACAAGTAAAAATCCAGCATGAAACATAACCTTGAGCATGTGACTCGCTCCATAAATTGTATGATAATCTGACTGGGACTGGGAAATCTTCTGGAGCCATTTAAGTTCAAATTCAGCTGCATATTGACTGTGTGAGTTCCTGTTCTTGAGGCACCTCCACTGGTGGCTGTGTGAACATTCTCCATCCTCCTCGCACACTTTAATGGGTTTTGGAAAATAATTGTAACTGACAACTTAAATCATCAAGTTTTAAAGCATGATCAGTAACTATTGGAGTCATCGGCTGGCTTCTTGACATCAAACATTCCAGAGGTAATTTTCATTATTTCACAATAACTTACTTACAATTTATTTTAAGTCAATGACAGTAGTTATCAATACCTGTATTCTGCTTGACTGTCACTCCCTTATTGGTCAAGTGGCCATTTGTCACTGTTATCACAGTAATAGTATAAGTACGTCCAGGTTGTAAATCAGAAAACACAACAGATAAAGTTTGGCTTGATTGTACATCAATTTTCTGTTCTTCATTAAACTGTGATGTTAACTGAACGATGTATGACAGTAGATGCCCTTTTGCTGCTGTCCAGGTAACTGTCAGAGAAGTGTTTCGAATTCCATTCGATGGAAATGTGACATTCGATACAAATGCTGGTACTACATTAAGGAAAATAATTCACACAATAACGTTTTATAGGATGGTAAGTATAACTGTACGACATTAACTAAATAAATAAAGAAAATGGTATATCTGAGCCCAGTTTGCCTCTGAAATATCTACATTTGTCTGAAAAGGGAAGGGCTACTAATCTACTATTTGGAGATGAGGACATTCTTAAAATATATTGGAAGCCATTTATCAAAGATTTACATTTAATTCATGGAGTCTGTGTTTCCAGAGCTCAGGAAACTTGACATCTGAAGGAAGGATGGTATGAACAGTTAAATGTCTTTTCGGTATGGGAGCCAAGATTTTCTAAAGAGCAGAAGTGCTGACCCCTCTACAATCAGGTACCCCTCCAATCGTGTATGCCCTCCAATGTTAATCGCCTGAGTCTCGATCTCTACCCTCAACCAATGATATTCATCTACCTCCTTGATGTCTGAAGTCTGAAGTCTGTAACTCCACTCTGACCTGCCAGCCACATCTCAATACTAATTGTTACATTGAAAATAGGAGTAGGAGTAGGCCATTTTGGCTCATTGAGCCTGCTCCATTATTCAGTATGATCATGGCTAATGATATAACTCAGTGCCCTGTTGCTGCTTTCTCCTCATATCCTTTGATCACTTTAGCACTAAGAACTATATATCTAACTCCTTCTTAAAAATATTCAATGTTTTGGCCTCAATTGCTATGTGTGTCAGAGAATTCCACAGACTTATCATTCTGTTTGGATGAAGAAATTTCTCTTCATCGAAGTCCTGAATGACCTACCCTGTTTCCTTAAACTGAGTTCAGGATTTCCCAATCATTGTTAGAATCTTATACGTTTCTTTGAGATCACTCTCATTCTTCTAAATTACAGTGAATGTAGTATTAACTGATCCAGTATCTCTTCATATGGCAGTCCCGCCATCCCAGGAATCAGCCTGGTAACCCTTGGGTTGCATTCGTTCCGTAGCGAGAACATCCTTTCTCAGAGGAGCAGATCAAAACTGCACACAATACTCCAGGAATGGTCTCACCAAATCGCTGTACAATTGTTACAAGGCACTATTGCTCCAATATTTGAAACCTCTTGCTATGAAGACCAATGACTGGTGTACAAGAACACATAGGTCTCATTGTACTTTGCCTTTTTCAATCAATTGCCATTCAGATAATAATCTGTCTTCCTGTTTTTTCAACCAAAATCTCACATCTATTGACATTATACTTCATATGCCAACTCATTTAACTTGTCCAAATCACAAATCCTTGCATATGCCTCACACTTCACCCTCACATCCATTTTTGAGTTACCTGAAAATTTTGAGTTATTGCATTTAGTTCTCTCTTCTAAATCATTAATATATATTATGTACAGCTAGGATCCAAGCATAGTTCCTTCCAGTACTCCTCGAGTCACTGCTTACCACTTGGAAAACAATCCTTTGATTTCTCGTCTTTGTTCTTAGTCTGCCATCCAGTTCTATACCCATGTCAGAACTCTATATCCAATTGCATGCACTTTAATATTATATCCTAATCTCTTATGCAGGGCCATATTGAAAGCCTTCTGAATGTCCAAGTAAATCACATCCACAGCCTGCCTGTTATGAACTTCCACTAATTATATCTGTAAAAATGTCACTAGAATTTTCAAGCATGATTTCCTCTTCATAAATCCATGCTGACTCTGTATGATCTGCTATTGTTTTTCAAATGCTCTGATATTAAATCTTTTATAATGGGATTCCAGCATTTATTCCCACAACCGATGCTAAGATAACCAATCTAATAATTCCTGTTTACTTTCAAACTCCATTTTTTAAAATAGTGTGATTACAATAGCTACTCTTCAATCCTTAAGAACTGTTCCAGGGTCTGTAGAATCTTGTAAGATGACCACCAATGCACCCAGTAATTCTAGGACCTCTTCCATGGTTAGGAAATTGATACCATTGGCTTACTGGTAAAATGGACTGAACCTCCTGAAAACTCTTATTCCTGGGATCTCCCAGCAGCTAACCTTTTCATCTTGCTCCCTTCCTACCTCCACATTATTATTAAGGCATTTATCCTAGAAGTTTTAGAAATTTGGCAATTAGATTTTACTGTATATCTTTACCTGTAGTAACACTTAAAGTACGTGTCAGAATTTTGTTGTCTTTATCGATGAAGTGAATGTTCAGCGTATAGGTTTGACCTGGGCTTAACTCCACAAAATTACACACATTATTGCTGAAGTTGAAAGTGCAAAGAAATGATCCATCTTCAGGTGATTTCTCAACACTATAGTTTCCACACAATTCCAGGGTCTGATCTGACCACTTTAGGATAAAACTCCTGTTTCCGACGTTTTCTGCAGTAACATTTCCAAGATCTAAGATAAAATTTCAAAGAGAACAACTTAAATTAACAATGAAATAGCCATGCACAAAAGGATGGTGCAAAAAGGGCAATAATTATAGCTGAGAAGTATTGTACAAACAGGTACTTGTGAATGGACAGATTAAATTATATATCTCCTGAGTGGTATTTCAGAGTTCATTTAGATACTGATAGATGGTGAGAACTGGAGGAGAAACAGATTATACAAAACAGTCATTAAGTAGCTGTAAAATTCCTGTAAACCTGATATCTGTAATATATTAACTGAGGGCAACCTGAAGGTTTCAATAAGGAGCACCTAGAAAAATAAAGAGGGGTTCAGTGTGGCTTTCTGGAAGATAATTTATATCTATCAAACTGATTAGACCTCTTCAATATATTAGTGTCCTCATTGGAAAATAGGAGCTATGTAGATGAGACAAGGGCTGAATGTCTTGCTTTATAGTGGTAACGAGGGCAAATTTTAAATCTTGACCCTGCTAGGAAGACTAGTAAAAGACAATATCACACTGAAATTCTAAAACGATATTTCTCATCAACCTGTTCAGTGATATTATTACACATTTCTGGAACAGATGGGACTTGAGTCTCTTGGCCCAGAGGTTAGAGACACTGCACTGTAGCAATGAGAGCCCCTGTTAGGCTCCTAACTAAACTTTACTCTCCTCAGACACCTATTTCAGTGAGGCTGTCATCTGTTTCAGGTGAGAATGTAGCTGTCCATTCAAATGGGCAACATTTATTAAAACAGTTTCAACAATATTATATCATTTGTACTGTAATGTGAGGCACCATTGGGATAAAAATCACAGATTGGGTCTCATTTACATCATCATGATGAATACAGCTCTTCAGTTGAGAGACTGTTGTCATGTTTAATCATGTTAATAATTTTTAATTGTGCAGGAGAGGGACTTGGTGTATTGTTAGATTTCCCATTGAAGCTATCAGTAAGATAAAGGTTTCAAAGTTTATCTTGGATGGTGCAATAACAGCAGGATATCAGCTGGACTCATTATCCAATCGTGAACTCTGCTGACTTCAATAGAAATTACTAAAAGGCAGTGGATGCAATAGTTAGCATTATCATTCATGTAAAATTTCTATCCCAAGAGTTTTAGATAAATGGTCAGAAGGTAGGCAGAGGTTCCAGCGATAAAAAGCAGACCTATAAAAAACGCTTTGATTTGGTCCAATTTGGATGTTAGAGATATACTCAGGTATTCATTTTTTGATTTGGCACTGGACAGCTGCGAAATTGAAATTTCTCTTTATGATTTGGGGTAAAAGGAGCTATGTCGATTTGGTTGTCTCTTTATCTTGGAAATCTACAACGGGGCAAAGAGTTGGAATGCTGAACAATCATTTATATGGGAAATAAATGCAACATTACCTTGATCGGTAAATTCACGGCATGGTGATGTTGTTGTCACCATTGTTGATCTGCTAGTAGACAGAGACTGTGTGCTAATGATAATAGTGGAGCTAAGAGTAGATGTTTCAATAGTTGAAGACAGAGTGCTAAATTCTTGCAAAAATGATGTAGACCTTGTTGATGCACTAGATGTTGTTATATTCCGCACAACTGCACAGAAAAGATTAAGAACATTCTTTGAACAGTTATAATAAAACTAAACAAAGGAGAGAAGATAGTGTGGTGAATGGGTACACTGAGCTTTTATTTCTAGGACATATATTAGATACAATTTCTCACCTCCTCATTACCCTTTAAACCTGACCCAATCTGGCTACCAGCTCCAGACCCCAAGATTATCCTCCAGTCTGTCCCAACAAACATATCATTGAATTTCAATTCATTCTGCAAGATTGCAAAACTACATTTGAAAATTTGAAAGGGATGTAAACTTGTTGAAATTTCTAACTATGTTCTTATACTGATATAATAGTAAGTAAATTATGAGGCTATGAACAGAAATGAAATCCTGCAAACACAGATGGCCTTCACAAAGTTTATAAACTTGAGTATTGCTGAAAAAGCCAAAGCTCTTCATACTCCACCTCATTAAGTCAAGTCGCAAGAAAGGCCAAAGGTGCATGGTGGTTCAATGGCTAACAGTGCTGCCTCACTGTGCCAGGGACCTGGGTTCAATTTCACTCTTGGGTGACTGACTGTGGAGTTTGCACATTTCTGCATAATTTTCTCCCACGATTCAAAGATGTGCAGATTAGGTGTAGTGGCCATGGAAGATGCAGGGTTACAGAAATAAGGTAGGGGCTGGGTCTGGCCAGAATGCTGTTCCAAAGGTTTAGGACTCTAGGGATCAAATGGCCTGCTTCCATCCTGTAGGGATTGTATGAAATGAAAGTGCTTTGCTATATGATCTAAGAGAACTGATTGTTTGGAAGTGGAGTGTGATTGATAGGGGTGTTGACATGGAGAATGCACCAGTGAATGATGACTGACAATTGACTCATTAACTTTGTTGGAACTTAAACCTGAATGGTTGATTCTGAATGATCAAGCCTTGAACTGAGACGTTTGGGAGTTAAGAGTGAGTAAGTATTAGCCAGTGCAGTCTCCATGTAAACTGTTGATAGTAACAATTATTAGGAAATCATATATTTTTATTTGATGTAAATAAGATGCTAATGCTTCCCCAATAATCGATCTTCCATGATCAGTGACGTGTAACATAAATTTTCTAGACAAATTTTAGAACATAAATTCCAAACATAAACTATCATGAGGTGAGATTTATCAGTTATAAAAAGTAGTAAGAATATGTCTCTGAGAATACTTTTTCTCAGGCACCAAATATGATTGACACAGTGATTGTTGATACTTTACAAAAACGTAACCAAAACTGTCATTTCTGAGTTTCAATTTATTCTGTGAGATAGCAAAAGCATGTTGAAATTTCTTAATATGCTCATAATATTTATTCTAGAACTGGTATTATGGTTTTCAATTTGTAAGGCTCTGAATAGTGATGAAACCTTGCAAGCACAAATGTCATTTTTTAAATTTCATAATTGTTAATCTCAACATAAAAGTAGGAATTGTCTGCGGCTTGTTGAAAATATGGTTTATTAGAGACAGTTTGAACATTGATAACTGAGTAGCATTGCAAATACCTGTTGACGATGATGTGGTTACAGATGTTGATGGTTCTGTAGATGTACTTTCCTCTGATGTTGAAGGTGATGATGATGTAGCTTTAATGTTAAAAAGTGTAATCAGTGAAAAAAAGCAATGCTGTAGCTGTGCACCCACATCAAATGAGGAAATCGGTTCAATGGGTTGAAAGAAAAGCATGATCAACACAAGAACATTCGATTCATATGTTCCAACTGATCTTAGACCAGATTCCCTACAGTGTGGAAACAGGCCATTTGGCCCAACATGTCCAGACAGACCTTCCGAAGGATAACCCTCCCATGCCCATTTCCCTGTGACTAATGCACATAACACTGTGGGCAATTTAGCATGGCCAGTTCACCTAACCTGCATATCTTTGGACTGCAGGAGAAAACCAGAGTACCCGGAGGAGACACACACAGAATCGGGGTAAATGTGCAAACTCCACACAGACAGTCGCCCGAGGATAGAATGAAACCTGAGTCCCTGGCATTGTGAGGCAGCATTGCTACCCACTGAGCCACTATGCCACCCCATCTGAATGCTAAAGTATGTGCATTACATTTTATGAAAAGTTGCAAGTTTATTTTTTAAAAAGACTATAAAGCTAACTTTACCATTCCAGAATATGAAAAATTAGTTGGTTTATATTCATGATTCTGTTTTTAATGTTACAGTGTTGAACCCATTGTTTGGAGTTTGCTTAATGATAGAAAATACGATGAACACTTGTAATTTATTCAGTCTACAATGTTTGACAGCTGGATTGCATAAATTCTACCTGTTGGTTCTGGTGTTGTAGATGCTGTAGAAGTAGTAACAATACTGGTCACCTTTGTTGAAGTGGTTCCTTCAGAGGTCCCAGGAGATGTCACGTACTCTAAGGAAAAAAAATGTCAACAAAACTTTAGTGGGCGGCACGGTGGCACAGTGGTTAGCACTACTGCCGCACAGCGCCAGAGACCTGGGTTCAATTCCCGCCTCAGGCGACTGACTGTGTGGAGTTTGCACATTCTCCCCGTGCCTGTGTGATTTCCTCCCACAGTCAAAAAATGTGCAGGTTAGGTGAATTGGCCATGTTAAGTTAGCCGTAGTGTTAGAGGCAGGGGTAAATGTAGGGGATTAGGTCTGAGTGGGTTGCGCTTTGGAGGGTCGGTGTGGACTTGTTGGGCCGAAGGGCACTTTCCACACTGTAAGTAATCTAAAACTGTGTAAAGCTCACTGCATTCATAAGTTGTGCAAAATAATTCAAATCTTCCTTGCATTCAATTCAATCAATTGATCATGTTGTTGATGACAAGAGTTGTTAGGAGAAATGAGGATTGCAGATGCTGGAGATCAGAGTCAAAAAATGTGGTGTTGGAAAAGCATAGCCGGTCAGGCAGCACCCGAAGAAGAGGGGAGTCGATGTTTCGACCATGACCTCTTTATCATCTATACTTAGCACATAATCATATAGTTAGCACCTGATCTGAATGAGATATTCTTCCACAATGTATATTTCTTGAAAAGTGATGAGTCAGATGAATTTACAAAAAGCTTCAAGCATTTTGTAAAAGTGATTTGTTTTGAGACTAGTTTCGTCCATTATTAAAAAAAAAAGAATGTATCTGTATCAGTGCAACATTTCTTTAGGGTGATGTATTGATAGAAATGATTGTTTGCGGTTCACTAGAAATGTAGTCACAGCTGTGATTGTTTGGGGTTTACTAGAAATGTAGTCACAGCTGTGATTGTTTTTTTTTAGTCTCTAACACTTCTGTTTATTTTTTTCTCCTTTTTTAGCTGTGATTGTTTGCGGTTTACTAGAAATGTAGGCACAGCTGTGATTGTTTGGGGTTTACTAGAAATGTAGTCACTGCTGTGATTGTTTGGGGTTCACTAGAAATGTAGTCACAGCTGTGATTGTTTGGGGCTTACTAGAAATGTAGTCACAGCTGTGATTGTTTGGGGCTTACTAGAAATGTAGTCACAGCTGTGATTGTTTGGGGCTTACTAGAAATGTAGTCACAGCTGTGATTGTTTGGGGCTTACTAGAAATGTAGTCACAGCTGTGATTGTTTGGGGCTTACTAGAAATGTAGTCACAGCTGTGATTGTTTGGGGCTTACTAGAAATGTAGTCACAGCTGTGATTGTTTGGGGCTTACTAGAAATGTAGTCACAGCTGTGATTGTTTGGGGCTTACTAGAAATGTAGTCACAGCTGTGATTGTTTGGGGCTTACTAGAAATGTAGTCACAGCTGTGATTGTTTGGGGCTTACTAGAAATGTAGTCACAGCTGTGATTGTTTGGGGCTTACTAGAAATGTAGTCACAGCTGTGATTGTTTGGGGCTTACTAGAAATGTAGTCACAGCTGTGATTGTTTGGGGCTTACTAGAAATGTAGTCACAGCTGTGATTGTTTGGGGCTTACTAGAAATGTAGTCACAGCTGTGATTGTTTGGGGCTTACTAGAAATGTAGTCACAGCTGTGATTGTTTGGGGCTTACTAGAAATGTAGTCACAGCTGTGATTGTTTGGGGCTTACTAGAAATGTAGTCACAGCTGTGATTGTTTGGGGCTTACTAGAAATGTAGTCACAGCTGTGATTGTTTGGGGCTTACTAGAAATGTAGTCACAGCTGTGATTGTTTGGGGCTTACTAGAAATGTAGTCACAGCTGTGATTGTTTGGGGCTTACTAGAAATGTAGTCACAGCTGTGATTGTTTGGGGCTTACTAGAAATGTAGTCACAGCTGTGATTGTTTGGGGCTTACTAGAAATGTAGTCACAGCTGTGATTGTTTGGGGCTTACTAGAAATGTAGTCACAGCTGTGATTGTTTGGGGCTTACTAGAAATGTAGTCACAGCTGTGATTGTTTGGGGCTTACTAGAAATGTAGTCACAGCTGTGATTGTTTGGGGCTTACTAGAAATGTAGTCACAGCTGTGATTGTTTGGGGCTTACTAGAAATGTAGTCACAGCTGTGATTGTTTGGGGCTTACTAGAAATGTAGTCACAGCTGTGATTGTTTGGGGCTTACTAGAAATGTAGTCACAGCTGTGATTGTTTGGGGCTTACTAGAAATGTAGTCACAGCTGTGATTGTTTGGGGCTTACTAGAAATGTAGTCACAGCTGTGATTGTTTGGGGCTTACTAGAAATGTAGTCACAGCTGTGATTGTTTGGGGCTTACTAGAAATGTAGTCACAGCTGTGATTGTTTGGGGCTTACTAGAAATGTAGTCACAGCTGTGATTGTTTGGGGCTTACTAGAAATGTAGTCACAGCTGTGATTGTTTGGGGTTTACTAGAAATGTAGTCACAGCTGTGATTGTTTGGGGTTCACTGGAAATGTAGTCACAGCTGTGATTTCTGCATTTTATTCATCTGTGTGAGTAAACATAATTATACATGAAAATTTCAAGATGATTTTAAATAGAGAAATTTTGGTAGATATCTTTAATATTGAAGTCAGCAATGATATGATGTGCAAACAAATTGCAAATTCTATGAAGAGACACAAGATCCTTAAAACACAAATGAGTCCTTCCAAATTAAATAATTATCAATTGTTACGTCAAGTAAGAATTGCCTGCGATTTTTAAAAAAAACTTATCAGAGAAAAGTTTGAGCCTTGACAATTGGTTAGCATTGGAAACATCTGAAGTTTTACCTGTTGAGGATGACGTGGTTACAGTTGTAGATGGTTCTGTTGATGTACTTTCTTCTGATGTTGTAGGTGAAGATGATGTCACTGTAATAAGTGAAAGAAATTGATTTGCTTTATGTCAGGAGATACCTAAACATTTCTAATTGATTCAGTCTATAAGGTTGGTTGGTTGTCTTTTGTGTCATCCAGAATGACGCCCAATGTATGGGTTCAATTTCTGCACCAGTTGGGTTTTCCAGTATGGTCCCACCTGAGGAGATTTCACCACTGCTCGAGGCATGGTGACTCTCAAATTAAGTTTGCCACCAGTTTTCTCTTAAACTGAGATTAGCCTTATTTTCTGCATGACGGAGGCTGAATTTGGCTGCATTTTTGTGTTTGATGACCATATTTCACTAAACTGAATATATTTTAAAAAGTCAGTTGAAATACCAAAACAATTTTTAAGCAGTTGATGGGAATAATAAGTGAGGTGTCACATGAATTTCAATAAACCTCATGCAGTTTGTGAAATTGAGCTGTTATGAGATTAGTTTTGTCCATTATTAAAGAGAGCAAGAACATGTCTGTCTGAGCACAATTGTTTTTAAACAGCAATTGTCAATAGAAGAAGTGATTGGACGTTCTTTGCAAGAAACGTTATCAGAGGGCTGGTTTATGAGTTTCAATTGATGCCATCAGAAAGCCAAATGAAACTTGAAAAAGTGCCAAATTTAAGGAAAAACTTCACTGACTTAGAGTCATAGAGATGTACAGCATGGAAACAGACCCTTTGGTCCAACCCGTCCCAACCCAATTTAGTCCCACCTGCCAGCACCCAGCCCATATCCCTCCAAACCCTTCCTATTCAGATACCCATCAAAATGCCTCTTAAATGTTGCAATTGTACCAACCTCCACCACTTCCTCTGGCAGCTCATTCCATACGAGTACCACTCTTTGTGTGAAAACGTTGCCCCTTAGGTCTCTTTTATATCTTTTCCCTCTCACCCTAAACCTATGCCCTCTAGTTCTGGACTCCCCGACCCCAGGGAAAAGACTTTGTCTATTAATCATATCCATGCCCCTCATAATTTTGTAATCCTCTATAAGGTCACCCCTCATGCTCCAGGGAACACAGCCCCAGCCTGTTCAGCCTCTCCCTGTCGCTCAAATCCTCCAACCCTGGCAACATCCTTGTAAATCTTTTCTGAACCCTTTCAAGTTTCACAACATCTTTCCGATAGGAAGGAGACTAGAATTGCAATATTTCATTTTCAAACATTTTTCTGGTTACTGATTTCCCATTTTCAAACATTTTTCTAGGTTGTTCTGGTTACTGATTTCACACTTTTGAACATTTTCAGGCATTTTTCTAAGTTTTTCAGGTTACTCATTTGGCACTTTCAGACACTTTTCTATAAATTGGTTACTGTATTCTATCACATATAAATTCTGCAGCATCTGATGTGAGTGAGGTGGTTGGCTACAGCCAGGTCTTCCATGATCAGGAAGGGGCTGCATGAATTTCCAATATCTGTTAAAGTTAAAAATCACATAACACCAGGTTATTGTCCAACAGGTTTATTTGGAAGCATTAGCTTTCAGAGCGCTGCTCCTTCATCAGGTGTTTGAAGGAGCAGTGCTCCGAACGCTAGTGCTTCCCTACCCCACTTTGTCCACCCCACTCCAACACCGGTGTCTCCAAATCAATATATTTCTGACATTTTATGAAAGCAATCTGTTATGAGGCAATATTTATCCATTATTAATCCGTGTGAGCAACACTGTTTTTCGCAGCAAATGTCAAGAGAAGAAAAACAGAATTTGCTGGAAACATTCAACAGCTCTACCAGCATCTGTGGAAAGAAAACAAAGTTTTTATTTCAGGTCCAGTGACCCTGACTCAGAAATCAGGAATTCCAGCAATTTCTGTCTTTGTTTTTGTTATAGTGACATCTGCAGTTCTTTTAGTTAATTGCTCTCCCATTTTGAAATTATTCACTGTACTGTCAGTGCAGGAATTGTCTGAAACTTGTTTAAAAATGACTTAAAAATGACTTGGTGGGCGGCACGGTGGCCCAGTGGTTAGCACTGCTGCCTCACAGCGCCAGAGACCCGGGTTCCATTCCCGACTCAGGCGACTGACTGTGTGGAGTTTGCACATTCTCCCCGTGTCTGCGTGGGTTTCCTCCGGGTGCTCCGGTTTCCTCCCACAGTCCAAAGATGTGCAGGTTAGGTGAATTGGCCATGCTAAATTGCCCTTAGTGTTAGGTAATAAGGGGTAAATGTAGGGGTATGGGTGGGTTGCGCTTCGGCGGGTCGGTGTGGACTTGTTAGGCCGAAGGGCCTGTTTCCACACTGTAAGTAATCTAATCTAATCTAATCTAATCTAATTTATCAGAGAGGACTTTGAACCTGAAGTTCTACCTGTTGAGGATGATGTGGTTTCAGATGTGGTTACAGTTATAGATGGTTCTGTTGAAGTAAGTTCCTCTGATGTTGAAGGTGAAGCTGTTGATGTTAAATTGTGATCAGAGAACGAAAGCAATTATTCAGTCACATGGTCACATCAAATGACAATGATCAGTTTAATGGGTTGGATAATACATAATCAACACAAGAATATTTAATTACTTCATATTATCCACCTGATTGTAATACTAAAGTTTGCACAATGCATTTTATGAATACCTACAAGTTTGTTTTAAAATGTTAACTTTATCATGACAAAATTCAAGAAATTGGTTAAAATTTATTATATGGGTCTTAGGGCAGCAATAATGACTATTGTTTGCATGTTGCTTTATGCTAGGAGATAGCATGCTCATTTTTAATTTGTTCACTCAATAATGTTGGCTGGATGGCTAGTTTGCCATGGAATGTGATGCCAACAGCACCAGTTCAATTCCTAGACTGGCTGAGATTATGATGATTGTCTCATCTTCTTAAATTCCCCCCTCGCCTGAGGGACGGTGCTACACAAATGAAGATCTTCAACACATATCTGTCTCTAAAGAGTGTGCTGCATTATGATCTGCTGGAAGTACGGTAAATTTAACTTTACTGCTTGCTGGCTGGATTGTAATCAATCCTACCTGTTGTTTCTGGTGTTGTGGAAGCTATCGAAGTAATCTCAGAGGTGGTTGTTCCTGTGGAAGTGCTTCTTTCGGGGGTCCCGGAAGATGTCATATATTCTAAGAATAATATATCAATGGAACAGGGTAAGGCATCCTGTATTCATAAGCAGTGGAAAATTAAAGAAAACTTTGCTGAATTGAACTCAACCTGATTGATTAGTTTATTCTTTCACACAAAAACTATGCAACTATCCGACTACGAGATGGTTTGCTACAGTAGGTCTTCCCTAATCAGGAAGATCCTATATGAATTTCCAATATAGTTCAGGCATTCGGCAAACATAATCTGTTATGAAACTATATTTGTCCATTATGAAGCAGGATAAGAATATCTCTGTGTAAGCAACACTGTTATTAGCAGCAATTGTCAATAGAAAAATTGATTGAGTAGTTGTTTGTAAGAAACATTAACAAAGGGTTGGCTTATGACTTTCAATATAAGCTATCAGAAAATCAAATGAAACTTAAAAATTTAAGGAGATTTCAGTTTAAAAATTTTAGTGTGAATCGTTAATATTTATTGCAAATTAAATAGAAAGGAAATAATTAGCCATGAAATTCTGATAATAAAGGAACTATTCCCATATAGAAAGAAAGAGATATTGCTAAAAAATTGCAACAGGTCTGTTGGCATCTGTGGAGAGAAAGGAGAGTTAATATTTCAGGTCCAGTGACCATTCTTCAGAACTCAAGGTTTTCCAGCAATTTCTGTTTTTGTTTCTGATACAGCGACATCCGCAGCTCATTTGGTTTGTCGTCTTCCATTTAGTAATTGTCAACTGTCCTGTCAGTGTAGGAATTAACTGTGGCATGTTTAAAAGTGATTTGTCAGAATGACCTTTGAACCTGCAGTTTTACCTGTTGAGAATGATGTGGTCTCAGATGTGGTTATAGTTGTAGATGGTTCTGTTGAAGTAGTTTCCTCAGATGTTGAAGGTGAAGATGATGGAGCTGATGATGTTCAATCAGAGAACAAAAGCAATTATTCAGTTACATACTCATATCAAATGATAACGATCAGTTCAATGGGTTGCATAAAACATGACAAACACGAAAGTATTTAATCACTTCATGCTTTCCACCTGATCGCAATAATTAGGTTTGCACAACAGATTTTATGAATGCATCCAAGATTTATTAAAACATGTTAATTTTATCATTTCAGAAAGCAGGAACAAAGAACATCGAATATAGAAAGGTACAGCACAGAACAGGCCCTTCGGCCCATGATCTTGTGCCGAGGATTAATCCTAATCTAAAATAAAATAACCTACCTATGCACTCCTCCACTCACTGCTGTCCATGTGCATGTCCAACAGTCACTTAACTCTCCCTAATGACTCTGCTTCCACCACCACCGTTGGCAATGCATTTCACGCATTCACAACTCTCTGCATAAAGAACCTACCTCTGATGTCTTCTGTATGCCTTCCTCCTAACACCCTAAAACCATGACCCCTCATGGCAGTCAATCCTGCCCTGGGGAAAAGTCTCTGGCTATTGATTCCATCCATGCCTCTCATTAACTTGTACACCTTAATCAGGTCACCTCTTTTCCTTCTTCTCTCCAGAGATAGAAGTCCAAGCTTCGTCAATCTCTCTTCATAAGATAAGCACTCCTGTCCAGGCAGCATCCTGGTAAACCTTCTTTGCACCCTCTCCAAAGCCTCCGCATCTTTCCTATAACAGAGTGGGCAGAACTGGACACAATATTCTAAATGTGGTCTCACCAGGGTTTTATAGATCTGCAGCAAAACCTCACGGCTCTTAAACTTGATCCCCCTATTAATGAAAGCTAAAACACCATATGCTTTCTTAACAACCCTATGCACTTGGGTGGCAACGTTTAGGGATCTATGTGCTTGAATACCAAGATCCCTCTGTTCCTCCACACTGCCAAGAATCCTGTCTTTAATCCTATATTCAGCATTCAGGTTCACCTTCCAAAATGCATCACTTCGCATTTATCCAGGTTGAACTCCATCTGCCATTTCTAGCCCAGCTCTGCAACCTGTCTATGTCGTGCTGCAGCCTGCAATAGCCCGCGATACTATCAATGGCACCTCCAACCCTTGTGTCATCCGCAAATTATGAACCCACCCCTCAACCTCCTCATCCAAGTCATTTATGCAAACTAGAAAGAGCAGAGGCACAAGAACAGAGCCCTGTGGGACACCATTCACCACTGACTCCAGGCAGAATACTTTCCATTTACAATCACGCTCTGCCTTCTGTCAGCCAAACAATTCTGAATTCAGACAGCCAAATCTCCCTGTATCCCATATCTCCTGATTTTATGAATGAGCCTACCATGGGGAACCTTATCAAATGCCTTGCTGATGTCCATCTACACCACATCCACTGCCCAACCTTCATTGACCTGTCTGGTCTCCTCCTCAGAGAACTCAATAAGATTTGTAAGGCATGACCTGCCCCTCACAAAGCTATGCTGACTGCTTTTAATCACGCTATGCTTTTCCAAATAGTCATAAATCCTATCCCTATTTATTCTTTCCAAAACCTTACTGATCACAGACGTAAGACTGACTAGTCTGTAACTGCCAGGGATTTCCCTATTCCACTTCTTGAAAAGAGGAACAACATTTGCCTCCCTCCAATCCACCGGTACGACTCTCATGGAGCGTGAGGAAGCAAATATGTTAATCAGCAGCTTAGCAACTTCCTTTCTCACTCCCGGGAGCAGCCTAGGATAAATCTGGTCTGGCCCTGGGGACTTATCAATCGTAATGTTTGCCAAAATTTCCAGCACATCAACTTCATCAATCTGGATCTGTTCAAGGCTGGTTCCCAGCTCCTCATATTCTCATTCACAACAAGGTCCCTTTCCTTTCTGAAATCTGAAGCAAAAACTCATTTAGGGCTTCCCCTATCTGCTCAGACTCTACGCATAAGTTCCCTATGCTATCCCTGACCGGCCCTACCTTCTCACTGATCCTTCTCTTATTCCTCATGTATGAGTAAAATGCCTTTGGGTTCTCCCTAATCAGTACCACCAAGCCTTTCTCGTGCCCCTTCTTTGCTCTCCTCAATCTGTTTCTGAGCTCCTTTTTCGTAAGCCTGCAATTCTCTAAAGCTGTGCTGGACCCTTGCTCCCTCCACCTTACATAAGGTGCCTTCTTCCTTTTGATGAGAAGCTCCTCTGTTCTCGTAATCAAAGGCTCCTTAATTTTACCCCTTCTTGCCTGTCTCAGAGGAACAAATTTATGCATCACTCGCAACAACTGCTCCTTAAGCAGTTTCCACATGTCTTTGTGCCCTTTCTGTGGAACAATTGCTCCCACTCTATACTTCCTAACTCCTGTTTGATAGCGTCATAATTTCCTTTTCCCCAATTACATATCTTCCCCTGGTAATTGCTCCTTTCCATCTCCATGGCTATTTTAAATGTGAGGCAGTTGTGGTCACTGTCACCAAAGTGTTCTCCCACTGCGAGATCTGAAATCTGTCCTAGCTCATTACCGAACACCAAATCCTAAATGGCCTCTCTCCTTGACGGCCTGTCTACATACTGGGTAAGGAAACCCTCCTGAACACACCTGACAAAAAAGGAAATTGGTTCAAATTCATTATTAGTTACTTCAGGCAACAGTAATGAGCTTTGTGTGGAAATTGATTTATGACAGGAGATAGCCTTATCATTTTAAATTTGTTTCTCCATAATGTTGGCTGGATGGCTAGTTTGCCATGGAATGTGATACCTACAGCACCTGTTCAATTCCTAGACTGGCTGAGATTACGATGATGGTCTCATCTTCTTAAACTCTCCTTCATCTGCTTGACGGTGCTACACAAATGAATGTCACCAACACACATCTGTCTTTGAAGGGTGTGCAGCACTATGGTCCGCTGGGAGTACGGTAAATTTAACTTCACTGCTCGATGGCTAGATTGTAATAAATCCTACCTGTTGTTTCTGGTGTTGTGAAAGCTGTCGAATTAATCTCAGAGGTGGCTGCCCCTCTGGAAGTACTTCTTTCAGAGGTCCCAGAAGATGTCACAGATCCTAATAATAAAATATCAACGAAACTGTGTAAGGCTTCCTGTATTCACAAATAGTGCAAACTTAAAGAAAGACTTTGTTGAATTGAACTCAACCTGATTGATTACTGTATTCTTGCACACAAAACCTATGCAACAAACCAACTGTGAGATGGTTTGCTGCAGTCAGGAAGGTCCTATATGAATTTCCAATATATTTCAGGCATTTTGCACATGTAATTTGTTATAACACGAGATTTATCCATTATTAAACAGGATAAGAACATCTCTGTGTGAGCAGAACTGTTTTCAGCAGCAAATGTCAATGTAAGAAGTGATTGGTAGTTCTATTAAGAAACATTAGCTGAGGGCTGGTGTATAACTTTCAATTTATGCCATCAGAAAACCAAATGAAACTTGAAAATTTAAGGAGATTTCAAATGTGTACAAACTTTAGTGTAAGTAGTTAATATTTATTGCAGGACAGATATGCTGAGAAATTAAATTGAAAAAAAATAATTAGCCATAAAATCCTGAAAATAAATGAACTTTTACCATTTAAAACGAAAAACAGAAATCGCTGGAAAAATTCAGCAGGTCTAATAGCATCTGTGGAGAGATGGCAGAGTTCATGTTTCAGGTCCAGTGACCTTTCTTCAGAACTCAAGGTTTTTCAACAATTTCTAGTTTTGTTTCTGATGCAGCAACATCTGCAGTTCATTTGGTTTTTTGCTCTCCCATTTAGAAATTGTCGACTGTACTGTCAATGTAGGAATTAACTGCGGCATGTTTTAAAGTGATTTGTCAGAGAGGACTTTGAACCTAAGGTTTTACCTGTTGAGGATGATGTGGTTTCAGATGTGGTTATTGTTTTAGATGGTTCTGTTGAAGAACTTGCCTCTGATGTTGAAGGTGAAGATGATGTCACTGTTGATGTTTAATCAGAGAACGAAAACAATTATTCAGTTACATACTCACATCAAATGACAATGATCAGTTCAATGGGTTGAATCAAACACAACAAACATAAAAATATTTAATCACTTCATTTTATCCACCTGATCACAATAATAAGGTTTCCACAACGGAATTTATGAATGCATGCAAGTTTTTTTTTAAGAACTGTTAATTTTACCATTTCAGAAAGCAGGAAATTGGTTCAAGTTCATTATTAGTTACTGAGGGCAACAGTAATGACCTTTGTTTGGATTTTAATTTCTGATAACAGATAACCTGATCATTTTCAATTTTTTCACTCCCTAAAGTTGGCTGGGTGGCTAGTTTGCCATGGAATGTGATGCCAACAGCACCAGTTCAGTTCCTAGATTGGCTGAGATTACCATGATGGTCTCATCTTCCTAAACTCTCTCTGCGTCTGTCGGATGGTGCTACACAAATAAAGATCACCAATACCCATCTATCTCCAAATACCGTGCAGCACTATGGTCCACTGGGAGTACGGTAAATTTAACTGTACTGCTTGAAGGCTGCATTGTAAGAAATCCTACCTGTTGTTTCTGGTGTTGTGGAAGTTGTCGAAGTAATCTCAGAGATGGTTGCCCCTGTGGAAGTGCTTCCTTCGGAGGTCCCGGAAGATGTCACATATTCTAAGAATGAAACATCAATGAAACACTATAAGGCATCCTGTATTCATAAATAGTGACAAATTTTTTAAAAATTCACTGAAATTAATTATTCTGTTACATAGTCACATGAAATGATTATGATCAGTTCAATGAGTTGAATAAACACAAAATATTTAATCACTTCATATTATCCCCCGATTGCAATAATAAAATTTGCACAACACATTTTATGAATACCTGCATGACATTTAAAAAATGCTAATTTTACTATTACAGAAAGCAGGAAATTAGTTCAAATTCATTATTTGTTTCTTTGTTTATTGTTTGGATTTTGCTTTATGATAGAAGATAGCATTGACATTTTTAATTTGTTCACTCCTTAATATTGGCTGGATGGCTAGGTTACCATGGAATGTGATGCCAACAGCACGAGTTTCAATTCCCAGACTGGCTGAGATTATGATGATGGTCTCATCGTCTTAACTTTCTCCTCATCTGAAGGATGGTGCTACACAAATGAAGCTCACCAACACATCTGTCTCTAAAGAGAGTGCAGCACTATGGTCTGCTGCATCTACTGCTTGATGGCTACGTTGTAATAAATCCTACCTGTTGTTTCTGGTGTTGTGGAAGCTGTTGAATTAATCTCAGAAGTGGTTGCCCCTGTGGAAGTACTTCCTTCGGAGGTCCCAGAAGATGTCACATATTCTAAGAATAAAATATCAATGAAACAGCATAAGGTTCCCCGTATTCACCAGTAGTGCAAAATTAAAAGACAAACATCGCTGAATTGAAGTCAAACTGATTGATTACTGTATTCTTGCACTCAAAAATTATGCAACATCTCATGTGAGTGAGATGGTTTGATACAGCAACATTTTCCATAATCAGAAGGGCCTGTATGCATTTCCAATATATCTCAGGCATTTTGTGAAAGTAATCTGTTATACAGCGATATTTATCCATTATTAAGCAGGGTAAGAAGATCTCTCTGCGAGCAACACCGTTATGAGCAGCAAATGTCAATAGAAGAAATGATCGCTGGATCTTTGCATGAAGTGCTATCAGAGGGGTGATTTATGTCTTTCAACTTACACCAGAAGAAAACCAAATCAATCTTGAAAATTTATAAGGACTTCAAACAGCAGAAATTTTAGTGGATATTGTTAATGTTTATTGAAGAACAGATATGCTGAGAAATTAGGTTGAAAAGCAATAATTAGCCATGAAATTCTGAAAATAAATTAACTTTTCCCATTTGGAAAGACAAACAGAAATTGCTGGAAAATGTAGCAGGTCTGATAGCATCTTTGGAGTCAAAACAGAATTTACATTTCAGGTTCAGTGACCTTTCTTCAGAACTCAAGCTTTTCCAATAATTTCTGTTTTTGTTTCTGATATCGTTTGTTTTAGCTCTCCCATTTAGTAATTGTCGACTGTACTGTCACTGTAGGAATTATCTGTGGCATGTTTTAAAGTGATTTGTCAGAGCGACCTTTGAACCTGCAGTTTTACCTGTTGAGGATGATGTGGTCTCAGATGTGGTTATAGTTGTAGATGGTCCTGTTGAAGTAGTTTCCTCAGATGTTGAAGGTGAAGATGATGTAGCTGTTGATGTTCAATCAGAGAACAAAAGCAATTATTCAGTTACATACTCACATCAAATGATAATGATCACTTCAATGGGTTAATAAAACAAGACAAACACAGAAGTATTTAATCACGTCATATTATCCACCTGATCACAATATAAAGTTTGCACAATAGATTTTATGAATACATGCCAGATTTATTAAACAAAGGTTAATCTTACCATTTCAGAAAGCAGGAAATTGGTTCAAATTCATTATTCATTACTGAGGGCAACAGTAATGACCATTGTTTGGATTTTGATTAGTAATATCACATAACATGATCATTTTTAATTTGTTCACTCTCTAATGTTGGCTGGATAGCGAGTTTGCCATAGAATGTGATGCCAACAGCACCTGTTCAGTTCCTAGACTGGCTGTGATTACGATGATCATCTCATCTTCTTAACTCCCCCCATTGTCTGTTGGATGGTGCTACTCAAATGAAGCTAACCAACACTCATTTGTCTCAAAGGATGCCACTCTGGTCTGCTGGGAGTATGGTGAGTTTAACTTTAATGCTTGCTGGCTGGATTGTAATAAATCCTACCTGTTGTTTCTGGTGTTGTGGAAGATGTCGAAGTAATCTCAGAGGTGGTTGCCCCTGTGGAAGTACTTCCTTCGGACGTCCCAGAAGATGTCACATATTCTAAGAATAAAACATCAATGAAACATTATAAGGCACCCTGTATTCATAAATAATGCAATTATTCAGTTACATACTCACATCAAATGATAATGATCACCTGATCACAATAATTAGGTTTGCACAACAAATTTTCTGAATACATACAAGATTTATTAAAAACATGTCAGATGGTGTTACAGAAATGAAGCCCACCAATACACATCTGTCTCAAAAGTGTGTACAGCACTCTGGTCTGCTGGACGTACAGTAATTTAACTATAACGCTTGATGGCTGGATTGTAATAAGTCCTACCTGTTGTTTCTGGTGTTATGGTAGATGTCGAAGTAATCTCCGAGGTGGTTGTCCCTGTGGAAGTGCTTCCTTCGGAGGTCCCAGAAGATGTCACATATTCTAAGAAAAAAAATCAATAAACATTATAAGGCATCCTGTATTCATAAATATTGAAAACTTAAAGAAAAGTTTTGCTGAATTGAACTCCACCTGATTGATTTCTGTATTTTTGCACACACAAACTATGCAACTAACCAACTGTGAGATGGTTTGCTGCAGTCAGGTAGTTCATGATCAGGAAGGTTCTATATGAATTTGCAATATATTTCAGGCATTTTGCACATGTAATTTGTTATAACACTATATTTATCCATTATTAAGCAGGATAAGAATATTTCTGTGTGAGCAAAACTGTTTTCAGCAGCAAATGTCAAGGGAAGAAGTGATTGGTAGTTCTTTGTCAGGGACATTTTCAGAGGGCTGTTTTATGACTTTCAATTTATGCCATCAGGAAACTAAATGAAACTTGAAAATTTAAGGAGATTTCAAATGTGTACAAACATTAGTGTAAGTCTTTAATATTTATTGCAGAACAGATATGGATTAGGTTAGATTCCCTACAGTGTGGAAACAGGCCCTTTGGCCCAACCAGTCCACATGGACCCTAAGAAGAGCAACCCACCCAAACCCCTTTTCCCTCTGTCTAATGCACCTAACACTATGAGGAAATTAGTATGGCCAATTCACCTAACCTGCACATCTTTGGACTGTGGGAGGAAACCCACGCAGACGGTCAATTGAGGTTGGAATCGAACCTGGGACCCTGGTGCTGTGAGGCTACAGTGCTAACCACTGAGCCACTGTGCCCTGTGGTGAAATTAAATTGAAAAGAAATAATTAGCCATGAAATTCTGAAAATAAATGGACTATTCCCATTTAGAAAGCCAAAGAGAAATTGTTGGAAAAATTCAGCAGGTCTGATAGCATCTGTGGTGAGAAAGCAGGGTTTATGTTTCAGGTACAGTGACTCTTCTTCAGAACTGAAGGCTTTTCAACAATTTCTGTTTTTGTTTCTGATACAGCAACATCTGCAGTTGTTTTGCTCTTTGTTCTCCCATTTCAAAACTGTCGACTGCACGGTCAGTGTAGGAATTAACTGTGGCATGTTTAAAAGTGTTTTGTCAGAGACGTCTTTGAACCTGAAGTTTACCTGTTGAGAACGATGTGGTTTCAGATGTGGTTATAGTTGTAGATGGTTCTGTTGAAGTAGTTTCCTCAGATGTTGAAGGTGAAGATGATGGAGCTGTTGATGTTCCATCAGAGAATGAAAGCAATTATTCAGTCACATAGTCACATCAAATGATAATGATCAGTTCAATGGGTTGAATAAAACATGACAAACACAAAAGTATTTAGTCACTTCATATTATCCATCTGACCACAATAGATTTTATGAATACATGCCAGATTTATTAAAAAACATGTTAATTTTACCTTTTCAGAAAGCAGCAACATAGAACATCAAATATAGAAAAATACAGCACAGAACAGGCTGTTCGGCCTACGATGTTGTGACAAGGATTAATCCTAATCTAAAATAAAATAATCTAACCTACACACCCCTCCATTCACTGCTGTCCATGTGCATGTCCAATAGTCACCTCAGTGTTCCTAAACACTCTGCTTCCACCACCAACCTGGCAACACATTCCATGCGTTCACAACTTTCTGCATAATGAATATACCTCTGACATCTCCTCTATATCTTGCTCCTAATACCCCACAACTATGACCTCTCATGGCCCTTAATCCTACGCTGGGACAAAGTCTCTGGCTATCGACTCTACCCATGCCTCTCATTTCCGTGTAAACCTCAATTGGTCAGCTCTCTTCCTCTTTTCTCCAGAGAGAAAAGTCCAAGCTAGTCAACCTCTCTTCATAAGACAAGCCCTCAATTCCAGGCAGCAGCCTGGTAAACCTTCTTTGTACCCTCTCCAAAGCCTCCATATCTTTCCCATAATAGGGCGACCAGCACTGGACACAATATTCCAAGTGTGGTCTCACCAGGGTTTTGTAGAGCTGCAGCAAAATCTCAAGGCTCTTAAACTCATTCCCCCTGTTAATGAAAGCCAAAACACCATATGCTTTCTTTACAAACCTATCCACTTGGGTGACAATTTTGAGGGATCTATGC
The DNA here is from genome assembly GCF_004010195.1 of Chiloscyllium plagiosum. NCBI lineage: Eukaryota > Metazoa > Chordata > Chondrichthyes > Orectolobiformes > Hemiscylliidae > Chiloscyllium > Chiloscyllium plagiosum. The sequence continues at coordinate 53,409,659 of NC_057722.1, read as the reverse complement.
ACTTGAATCCAAAATCCTTCTGTTCCTCCACCCTGCCAAGAATCCTGTCTTTAATCCAGTATTCAGCATTCAAGTTCAACCTTCCAATATGCATCACTCTGCATTTATTCAAGTTGAACTCCATCTGCCATTCCTCAGCCCAGCTCTGCATCCTGTCTATGCCACGCTGCAGCCTGCAACAGCCTTCGAAACTATCAATGGCACCCCCAACCCTTGTGTCATCGGCAAATATACAAACCCATCCCTCAACCTCCTCATCCAAGTCATTTATACAAACTACAAAGAGCAGAGGCCCAGGAACAGAGCCCTGCGGGACACCACTCATCACTGACCTCTGGCAGAATACTTTCCATTTACAATCACTCTCTGCCTTCTGTCAGCCAAACAATTCTGAATCCAGACAGCTAAATCTCCCTGTATCCCATATCTCTTGATTTTATGAATGAGCCTACCATCCGGAACCTTATCAAATGCCTTGCTGAACTCCATATACACCACATCCACTGCCCAACCTTCAGCGACCTGTCTTGTCACCTCCTCAGTGAACTCAATAAGATTTGTGCGGCATGAACTGCTTTTCCAAATAGTCATAAATCCTATCCCTCATTATTCTTTCCAAAACCTTGCTGATCACAGATGTAAGACTGACTGGTCTGTAATTGCCAGGGATTTCCCTATTCCCATTCTTGAAAAGAGGAACAACACTCACCTCAAACCAATCCTCTGGTACGACTCACATGGAGAGTGAGGAGTCAAAGATCTTCGCCAGCGGCTTAGCAACTTCCTTTCTCGCTTCCCGGAGCAACCTAGGATAAATCTGGTCTGGCCCTGGGGACTTATCAATCTTAACGGTTGCCAACATTTCCAGCACATCAACTTCCTCAACCTTGATCTGTTCAAGACTATTTCATGGCTCCTCATATTCTCATTCACAACAAGGTCCATTTCCTTACTGAAAACCGCAGCAAAAAACTCATTTAGGGCTTCCGCTATCTGCACAGACTCCACACACAAGTTCCCTATGCTATCCCTGACCAGCCCTATCTTCTCACTGATCATTCTGTTATTCCTCACGTATGAGTAAAATGCCTTTGGGTTCTCCCTAATCCTTCCTGCCAAGCCTTTTTTGTGCCTCCTTCTGGCTCTCCTCAGTCCATTTCTGAGCTCCTATCTAGCAAGCCTGTAATCCTCTAAAGCTGTGCTAGATATTTGCTTCCTCCATCTTACGTAAGCTGACTTCTTCCTTTTGATGAGAAGCTCCTCTGTTCTCATCATCCAAGGCTCTTTAATCTTACCTCTTCTTGTCTGTCTCAGAGGAACAAATTTATGCATCACTCGCAATAACTGCTCCTTAAACAGTTTCCACATGCCTGTTGTGCCCTTTCTGTGGAACAATTGTTCCCAGTCTGTACTTCCCAACTTCATTCTGAGAGCGTCATAATTTCCTTTTCCCCAATTCAATATCACCCCATGGTAATTGTTCTTTTCCCTCTCCATTGCTACAATAAATGTGAGGCAGTTGTGGTCACTGTCAGCAAAGTGTTCTCGCACTGTGTGACCTGACATCTGCCTTGGCTCATTGCCGAACACCAAATCCAAAATGGCCTCTCCCCTCATCAGCCTGACGACTGAATAAGTACACCTGAGCACACCTGACAAAAAAGGAAATTGGTCCAAATTCATTATTAGTTACTTAAGGCAACAGTAATGACCTTTGCTTGGATTTTGATTTAAGACAGGAATTAGCCTTATCATTTTAAATTTATTTATTCCATAATGTTGGCTGGATGGCTAGTTTGCCATGGAATGTGATGCCAACAGCACCTGTTCAATTCCTAGACTGGCTGAGATTACAATGATGGTCTCATCTTCCTAAACTCTCCCTGCATCTATTGGATGGTGCTGCACAAATGAAGATCATCAACACACATCCATCTCCAAAGAGTGTGCAGCACTATGGTCTGCTGGAAGTACGGTAAATTTAACTTTGCTGCTTGATGGCTGGATTATAATAAACCCTACCTGTTGTTTCTGGTGTTGTGGAAGTTGTCGAAGTAATCTCAGAGGTGGTTGACCCTGGGGAAGTGCTTCCTTCTGATGTCCCAGAAGATGTCACGTATTCTAAGAATAAAATATCGATGGATCATTGTATGTCTCCATGTATTCAGAAATAGTGCAAACTCAAAAGATAAACTTTGTTGAATTGAACTCAACCCGATTGATTACTGTATTTTTGCACTCAAGAACAATGCAACTAACCAATTATGAAATGGTTTGTTGCAGTCGGGTCTTCTATCATCAGGGAAGTCCTATATGAATTTCCAATGTATTTCAGGTATTTTGAAAACGTAATTTGTTATGAGACTATATTGATCCATTATTAAGCAGGATAAGAATATCTCTGTGAGTGCAAAACTGTTTTCAGCAGCAAGTGTCAATAGAAGAAGTGATCGGTAGTTCTTTGTGAGAAACATTATCCGAGGGCTGGTTTATGATTTTCAATTTATGCCATCAGGAAACTAAATGAAACTTTAAAATTTAAGAAAATTTCAAATGTGTACAAAATTTAGTGGATATTATTAATATTTATTGCATAACAGATATGCTGAGAAATTAAAGTGAAAGGAAATAATTAGCCATGAAATTCTGAAAATAAATTAACTTTTCCCATTTAGAAAGAAAAAGAGACATTGCTGGAAAAATTCAGCAGGTCTGATAGCATCTGTGCAGAGAAAGCAGAGTTTATGTTGATGATCAATCAGAGAACAAAAGCAATTATTCCATTACATACTCGCATCAAATGATAATGATCAGTTCAATGGGTTGAATAAAACATGACAAACTCAAATGTATTTAATCACTTCATGTTATCCAACTGATCACAATCATTAGGCTTCCACAATAGATTTTATGAATGCATGCAAGTTTTTTTTCATAAAATTTTAATTTTACCACTTCAGAAAGCAGGATTTTGGTTCAAATTCATTATTAGTTACTTAGGGCAACAGTAATGACCATTGTTTGGATTTTGATTTGTGATAACTGATGAGCTGATCATTTTCAATTTGTTCACTCCCTAATGTTGGCTGGATGGCTAGTTAGTCATGTACTGTGATGCCAACAGCACAAGTTCAATTCCTAGACTGGCTGAGATTACGATGATTGTCTCATCTTCTTAAACTCTCCCTCATCTTTGGGATGGTGCTACACAAATGAAGCGAACCAACACTCATCTGTCTCTAAAGAGCGTGCAGTACTATGGTATGCTAGATGCACTGTAAATTTAAGTTTACTGCTTGATGACTAGATTGTAATAAATCCTACCTGTTGTTTCTCGTGTTGTGGAAGCAGTTGAAGCAATCTCAGAGGTGGTTGGCCCTGTGGAAGTGCTTCCTTCAGAGGTCCCAGAAGATGTCACATATTCTAAGAATAAAATATCAGTGAAACAGTGTACGACTCCCTGCATTCACAAGTAGTGCAAAACTAAAACAAAAATATCGCTGAATTGATGTCAAATCAATTGATTCTTATATTCTGGCACAAAACAATTAGGCAACATCTCATGCGACTGAGATCTTCCATGATCAGGAAGGGCCTGTATGCATTTCCAATACATCTCAGGCATTTTGTGAAAGTAATCTGTTGTAAGGCACTATTAGCCATTATTAACTGGGATAAGATTATTGCTGTGTGAGCAACTGTTATTAGTACCAAATGTCAATAGAAGAGGTGATTGCTGGATCTTTGGATGAAATGCTATCAGAGGGCTGGTTTATGTCTTTCAATTTATACCTGAAGAAAACCAAATCAAACGTGAAAATTTCACAACTTCAAAAGTTTAGTGGATATTGTTAATGTTTATTGAAGAACAGATATGCTGAAAAATTAAGTTGAAAAACAATAATTAGCTTTTCAGAAATTTTGAAAATAAATTAACTTTTCCCATTTAGAAAGACAACAGAAATTGCTGGAAAACGTCTGACAGCATCTATGGAGAGAAAGCAGAGTTAAGATTTCAAGTCCAGTGACCTTTCTTCAGAACTCAAGGTTTTCCAGCAATTTCTGGTTTTGTTTTTGATTTCGCAACATCCGCAGTTCTGCTTATTTTTGCTCTCCCACTTAGTAATTATTGACTGTACTATCAATGTAGGAATTAACTGTGGAATGTTTAAAAGTGATTTGTCAGAGAGGACTTTGAAACTGTACTTTTACCAGTTGAGGATGATGTGGTTTCAGATGTGGTTATAGTTGTAGATGGTTCTGTTGAAGTAGTTTCCTCAGATGTTGAAGGTGAAGATGATGGAGCTGTTGATGTTCAATCAGAGAACAAAAGCAATTATTCAGTTTCATAGTCAAGCCAAATGATAATGTTTACTTCAATGGGTTGAATAAAACAAGACAAACACAGAAGTATTTAATCATGTCATATTATCCACCTGATCACAATAATAAGGTTTGCACAATAGATTTTATGAATACATGCCAGATTTATTAAAAACAGGTTAATTTTACCATTTCAGAAAGCAGGAAATTGGTTCAAATTCATTATTCTTTACTGAGGGCAACAGTAATGACCATTGTTTGGATTTTGATTAATAATATCACATAACATGATCATTTTTAATTTGTACACTCCCTAATGTTGGCTGCATGGCTAGTTTGCCATAGAATGTGATGTCAACAGCACCTGTTCAGTTCCTAGACTGGCTGTGATTACGATGATCATCTCATCTTCTTAACTCCCCCCATTGTCTGTTGGATGGCGCTACTCAAATGAAGCTAACCAACACTCATCTGTCTCAAAAGAGCATGCAGCACTATGGTCTGCTGGGCGTATGGTGAGTTTAACTTTACTGCTTGTTGGCTGGATTGTAATAAATCCTACCTGTTGTTTCTGGTGTTGTGGAAGCTGTTGAAGTAATCTCAGAGGTGGTTGGCCCTGTGGAAGTGCTTCCTTCAGAGGTCCCAGAAGATGTCACATATTCTAAGAATAAAACATCAATGAAACACTATAAGGCATCCTGTATTCATAAATAGAGCAAACTTAAAGAAAATCCTTGCTGAATTGAACTCAAACCAATTGATTACTGTATTTTTGCACACAAAAACTATGCAACTAACTAACTATGAGATGGTTTGCTGCAATCAGGTCTTCCATGATCAGGAAGGTCTTGTATGAATTTGCATATATTTCAGCCATTTTGCAAACAGAATTTGTTATGCGACTATAATTAACCATTATTAAACAGGATAAGAATAACTCTGTGTGAGGATATCTCTTTTCAGCAGCAAAAGTCAAAATAAGAAGTGGTTTGTAGCTCTTTGTAAGAAAAATTATCAGAGGACTGGTTTATGACGTTCAATTTATGCCATCAGAAAATGAAATGAAACTTGACAATTTAAGGAGAGTTTAAATGTGTACAAACATTAGTGTCAGTCATTAATATTCATTGCAGAACAGATATGCTGAGAAATTAAATTGAAAAGAAATAAATAGCCATGAAATTCTGAAAATAAATGGACTATTCCCAAGAAAAAGAGACATTGCTGGAAAAGTTCAGCAGGTCTGATAGCATCTGTGGAGAGAAAGCAGAGTTCATGTTTCAGGTCCAGTGACCTTTCTTCAGAACTCAAGGCTTTCCAACAATTTCTGTTTTTGTTTCTGATACAGCAACATCCGTAGTTCTTTCGATTTTTGCTCTCCCATTTAGTAACTGTTGACTGTACTGTCAGTGTAGGAATTAACTGTGGCATGTTTAAAAGTGATTTGTCAGAGAGGACTTTGAACCTGAGGTTTTACCTGTTGAGGATGATGTGGTTTCAGATGTGGTTATAGTTGTAGATGGTTCTGTTGAAGTACTTTCCTCAGATGTTGAAGATGAAAATGATGTAGCTGTTGATGTTCAATCAGAGAATGAAAGCAATTATTCAGTTACATACTCACATCAAATGATAATGATCAGTTCAATGGGTTGAATGAAACATGTCAAACACGAAAGTATTTAATCACTTCATGCTTTCCACCTGATCGCAATAATTAGGTTTGCACAACAGATTTAATGAATACATGCAAGACTTATTAAAAACATGTTAATTTTACCATTTCAGAAAGCAGGAACAAAGAACATAGAACATTTCAAAATACAGCACAGTACAGGCCCTTCAGCCCACGATGTTTTGCTCAGGATTATTCCTAATTTAAAATAAAATAACCTAACCTACGCTCCCTTCCATTCACTGTTGTCCATGTGCATGTCCAACAATCACCTCAATGTCCCTAATGACTCTGCTTCAACCACCACCATTGCTGGCAACGCATTCTATGCATTCACAACTCTCTGCAAAATGAATATACCTCTGACATCTCCTCTGTACCTTACTCCTAACACATTAAAACTATGACCCTTTGTGACAGTCAATCCTGCCCTGGGGAAAAGTCTCTGGCTATCGACTCTATCCATGCCTCTCATTACCTTGTACACCTCAATCAGGTCGCCCTTCTTCCTCCTTCTCTCCAGAGAGAAACGTCCAAGCTCAGTCAACCTCTCTTCATAAGACAAGCCCTCATATTCCAGGCAGCATCCTGGTAAACCTTCTTTGTACTCTCTCCAAAGCCTTCGCATCTTTCCTATAATAGGGCAACAAGAACTGGACACAATATTCCAAGTGTGGTCTCACCAGCATTTTGTAGAGCTACAGCAAAACCTCGCAGCTCTTAAACTCGATCCCCCAATTAATGAAAGCCAAAACACCATATGCTTCCTTAACAACCCTATCCACTTGGGTGGCTAATTTGAGGGGTCTATGCACTTGAACACCAACATCCTGCTGTTCCTCCACACTGCCAAGAATTCTGTCTTTAATCCTATATTCAGCATTCAAGTTCAACCTTCCAAAATGCATCACTTTGCATGAAACCAGGTTGAACTCCATCAACCATTTCTCAACCCAGCTCTGCATCCTGTCAATGTCACGCTGCAGCCTGCAACAGCACTCAATACTATCAATGGCACCTCCAAACTTTGTGTCATTGGCAAATTTACTAACCCACCCCTCAACCTCCTCATCAAAGTCATTTGTACAAACTACAAAAAGCAGAGGCCCAAGAATACAGCCTAATCATTTTAAACTTGTTTATTCCATAATGTTGGCTGGATGGCTAGTTTGCCATGGAATGTGATATCAACAGCACCTGTTCAATTCCTAGACTGGCTGAGATTATGATGATGGTCTCATCTTCTTAAACTCTCTGTTGTCTGTTGGATGTGCTACACAAATAAACCTCACCAACACACATATGTCTCTGAAGTGTGTGCAGCACTATGGTCTGCTGGAAATACAATAACTTTAACTGTACTGCTTGATGGCTGGATTGTAATATATCCTACCTGTTGTTTCTGATGTTGTGGAAGCTGTCGAAGCAATCTCAGAGGTGGTTTCCCCTGGGGAAGTGCTTCCTTCAGAGGTCCCAGAAGACGCCACGTATTCTAAGAATAAAATTTCAATGAAACAGCGTAAGTGTCCCTGTATTCACAGATAGTGCAAACTTAAAGAAAAACTTTGTTGAATTGAACCCAACCGATTAATTACTGTATTCTTGCACACAAAAAGATGCATTTAACCAACTATGAGATGGTTTGTTGCCATCAGGTCGTCCATGATCAGGACGGCCCTATATGAATCTCCAATATATTTCAGGCATTTTGCACATGTAATTTGTTACGAGACTATATTTATCCGTTATTAAGCAGGATAAGAATATCTCTGTGAGCAAAACTGTTTTCAGCAGCAAATGTCATTAGAAGGAGTGATTGGTAGTTCTTTGTAAGAAACATTATCAGAGGACTAGTTTATGACTTTCAATTTATGCCTTCAGAAAACCAAATGAAACTTGAAAATTGATGGAGATTTCAAATGTGTACAAACTTTAGTGTAAGTCATTAATATTTATTGAAGAATAGATATGCTGAGAAATTAAATTGAAAGGAAATAATTAGCCATGAAATTCTGAAAATAAATGAACTATTCCCATTTAGAAACAAAAAGAGACATTGGTGAAAAAATTCAGCAGGTCTGATAGTATCTGTGGAGAGAAAGCAGAGTTCATGTTTCAGGTCCAGTGACCTTTTCTTCAGAACTCAAAGCTTTCCAACAACTTCTGTGTTTGTTTCTGATACAGCAACATACGCAATTCTTTTGGGTTTTGCTCTCCCATTTAGAAATTGTCGACTGTACGGTCAGTTCACAGTAGGAATTAACTGTGGCATGTTTAAAAGTGATTTGTCAGAGAGGACTTTGAACCTGAGGTTTACCTGTTGAGGATGATGTGGTTTCAGATGTGGTTATAGTTGTAGATGGTTCTGTTGAAGAACTTGCTTCTGATGTTGAAGGTGAAGATGGCGTAGCTATTGATGTTCAATCCAAGAACGAAAGCAATTATTCAGTTACATACTCATTTCAAATGATACCGATCAGTTCAATGGGTTGAATAAAACATAACAAATGCAAAAGTATTTAATCACTTCATATCATTCACCTGATCACAATCATTAAGCATCCACAATGGATTTTATGAATGCATGCAAGATAAGATGTTAATTTAACCATTTCAGAAAGGAGGAAATTGTTTCAAATTGATTGTTTGTTACTGAGGGCAACAGTAATAACCTTTGTTTGGATTTTGATTTATGATAGGATATAGCATGATCATTTTTGATTTGTTCACTCCCTAATGATAGCTGGAGGGCTAGTTAGCCATGGATTGTGATGCCAACAGCACCAGTTCAATCCCTAGACTGGCTGAGATTACGATGATGGTCTCATCTTCCTAAACTCTCCCCTCATTTTTCGGATGGTGCTACTCAAATGAAGATCACGAACACTCATCTGTCTTGAAAGAGTGTGCAGCACTATGGTCTGCTGGATGTACAGTAAATTTAACTTTACTGCTTGATGGCTGGATTGTAATAAATCCTACCTGTTGTTTCTGGTGTTGTAGAAGCTTTCGAAGTAATCTCAGAGGTAGTTGCCCCTGTGGAAGTGCTTTTTTCAGAGGTCCCAGAAGATGTCACATATTCTAAGAATAAAATATCAAAGAAATATTCTAAGGCATCCTGTATTCATAAATAGTGACAAATTAAAACAAACTTCACTGAAATTAATTATTCAGTTACATAGTCACACCAAATGATAATGATCAGTTCAATGAGTTGAAAAAAACATAACAAACACAAAAATATTTAATCACTTCATATTATTCCCCTGGTCACAATATTAAAGATTGCAATAGCATTTTATGAATACCTGCAAGACATTTAAAGGATGTTAATTTTACCACAACAGAAAGCAGGAAATTAGTTCAAATTCATTATTTGTTTCTTTGTTTATTGTTAGGAATTTGCTTTATGATAGGAGACAGCATCAAAATGTTTATTTGTTTAATGTTGGCCGGATGGCTAGTTTGCCATGATGCCAACAGCACCAGTTCAATTTCTAGATTGGCTGAGATTACGATAATGTTCTCATCTTCTTAACTCTCCCCTCGACTGTTGGATGGTGCTCACCAACACACATCTGACCAGCATTATGGTCTGCGGAACGTGCAGCATATTTAACTTTACTGCTTGATGGCTAGATTGTAATAAATCCTACCTGTTGTTTCTGGTGTTGTGGAAGGGGTATTGGTGGTTGATCCTGTGGAAGTGCTTCCTCCTGAGGTCCCAGACGATGTCACATATTCTAAGAATAAAATATCAATGAAACAGTGTAAGGCTCCCTGTATTCATCAGTAGTGCAAAATTAAAAGGAAAGCATCGCTGAATTGAAGTCAAACCGATTGATTACTGTGTTCTTGCACAAAATAAATTTTGCAACATCTGATGTGAGAGAGATGGTTTGCAACAGCCAGATCTTCCATGATCAGGAAGGGCCTAAATGAATTTCCAATATATTTCTGGCAGTTTGTGAAAGTAATCTGTTGTAAGGCGATACTTATCCATTATTAAGCAGGATAAGAATATCTCTGTGTGAGCCACCCTGTTATGAGCAGCAAATATCAATAGAAGAAGTGATTGTTGGATTTTTGGATGAAATGCTATCAGAGGGATGATTTATGTCTTTCAATTTGCACCAGAAGCAAACCAAATCAATCTTGAAAATTTAAAAAGATTTGAAAAGTGTACAAATTTTAGTGGATATTGTGAATGTTTATTGAAGAACAGATATGCTGAGAAATTAAATTGAAAAGCGATAATTAGCCATGAAATTCTGAAAATAAACAAACTTTTCCCATTTGGAAAGAAAAACAGAAATTGCTGGAAAGAGTCAGCACGTCTGACAGCATCTGTGGAGAGAAAGAGGATTTTTTTTCAAGTCCTGTGACCTTTCTTCAGAACTCAAGGTTTTCAAACAATTTCTGTTTTTGTTTCTGATACAGAAACATCTGCAGTTCTTTTGCTTTCAGCTCTCCCATTTAGAAACCATCGACTGCACTGTCAGTGTAGGAATTAACTGTGGCATGTTTTTAAGTGATTTGACAGAACAACCTTTGAACCTGCAGTTTTACCTGTTGAGGATGATGTGGTTTCAGATGTGGTTATAGTTGTAGATGGTCCTGTTGAAGTAGTTTCCTCAGATGCTGAAGGTGAAGATGATGGAGCTGTTGATGTTCAATCAGAGAACAAAAGCAATTATTCAGTTTCATAGTCAGGCCAAATGATAATGTTTATTTCAATGGGTTGAATAAAACAAGACAAACACAGAAGTATTTGATCATATCATATTATCCACCTGATCACAATAATTAGGTTTGCACAACAGATTTTATGAATATATGCAAGATTTTCTTTTTAAAAAGTCTTAATTTTACCATTTCAGAAAGCAGGAACTTGGTTCAAATTCATTGTTAGCTACTTAGGGCAACAGTAATGGCCTTTGATTGGATTTTGATTTGTGATAACAGATGACCTGATCATTTTCAATCTGTTCACTCCCTAATGTTGGCTGGATGGCTAGTTTGCCATGGAATGTGATGCCAACAGCACAAGTTTAATTCCTAGACTGGCTGAGATTACGATGATGGCCTCACCTTCTTAAACTCTCCCCGTGTCTGTCAGATGGTGCTACACAAATGAAGATCACCAACACCCATCTATCTCCAAATACCGTGCAGCGCTATGGTCCACTGGGAGTATGGTAAATTTAACTGTACTGCTTGATGGCTGGATTGTAATAAATCCTACCTGTTTCTTCTGGTGTTGTGGAAGCTGTCGAAGTAATCTCAGAGGTGGTTGCCCCTGTGGAAGTACTTCCTTCGGAGGTCCCAGACGATGTCACATATTCTAAGAATAAAATATCAATGAAACACATAAGGATCTCTGTATTCACCAGTAGTGCAAACTTAAAGAAAAACATCATTGAATTGAAATCAAACCGATTGATTACTGTATTCTTGCACACAAAAATCATGCAACTAACCAACTATGAATTCCAATATATTTCAGGCATTTACCAAACAGAATTTGTTACAAGACAATATTTATCCATTATTAAGCAGAATAAGAATACCTCTGTGTAAGCAAAACTGTTTTCAGCAGCAAATCTCAATAGAAGAAGTGATCAGTAGTTCTTTGTAAGAAACATTATTTGAGGGCTGGTGTATGACTTCCAATTTATGCCATCAGGAAATCAAATGAAACTTGAACAATTTTCAAACATTTAAAAACTTTAGTGTATGTCATTCATATTTATTATGGAACTAATATGCTGAGAAATTAAATTGAAAAGAAATAATTAGCTATGAAATTCTGGAAATAAATTTACTGTTCTTGTTTAGAAAGAAAAAGAGACATTGCTGGAAGAATTCAACAGGTCTGATAACATCTATGGAGAGAAAGCATAGTGAATGTTTCAGGTCCAGTGACCCTTCTTCAGAACTCAAGGTTTTCCAACAATATCTGTTTTTATTTCCAATACAGCAACATCTGCACTTCTTTTGGTTTTTGCTCTTCCATTTAGAAACTGTTGACTGTACGGTCAGTGTAGGAATTAACTGTGGCATGTTTAAAAGTGATTTGTCAAAGAGGACTTTGAACCTGAAGTTTTACCTGTTGAGGATGATGTGGTTTCAGATGTGGTTATAGTTGTAGATGATTCTATTGAAGAACTTGCCCCTGATGTTGAAGGTGAAGTGGATGTAGCTGTTGATGTTCAATCAGAGAACGAAAGCAATTATTCAGTTACATACTCACATCAAAAGATAATGATCAGTTCAATGGGTTGAATAAAACATGACAAACACAAAAGTATTTAATCACTTCATATTATCCACATGATCACAATAGTTAGGTTTGCACAATGGATTTTATGAATGCATACAAGATTAATAAAAGTGTAAATTTTACCATTTCAGAAAGCAGGAAATTAGTTCAAATTCAATATTAGATACTTAGGGCAATAGTAATCACATTTGTTTGGAATTTGATTCACGATCGGAAATAGCCCTATCATTTTAAATTTGTTTATTACATAATGTAGACTGGATGGCTAATTTGCCATGGAATGTGATGCCAACAGCACCAGTTCAATTCCTGGACTGGCTGAGAGTATGATGATGGTCTTGTCTTCTTAAACTCCCCCTCGTCAGTCGGATGGTGCTACACGAATGAAGCTCGCTGACATATGTCTGTCTCTAAAGAGTGTGCAGTACTATGATCTGCTGGAATTTAACTTTACTGCTTGCTGGCTGAATTGTAATAAATCCTACCTGTTGTCTCTGGTATTGTGGAAGCTGTCGAAGTAATCTCAGAGGTGGTTGTCCCTGTGGAAGTGCTTCCTTCGGAGGTCCCAGATGATGTTACATATTCTAAGAATAAAACATCAATGAAACAATGTAAGGCTCCCTGCATTCATAGGTAGTGCAAAATGAAAAGAAAAACAAAGAAGTCAAACTGATTGTTTACTCTATTCTTGCACACAAAAAATTGTGCAACATCTGATGTGAGTGAAATGGTTAGCAACAGCCAGATCTTCCATCATCCGGAAGGGCCTGTGTGAACTTCCAGTATATTTCAGGCACTTTGTGAAAGTTATGTGTTATGAGGCGATATTTAGCCATTATTAAGCAGGGTAAAAATATTTCTGTGTGAGCAACACGGTTATGAGCAGCAAATGTCAATAGAAGAAATGATTGCTGGTTCTTTGCATGAAATGCTATCAGAGGGCTGGTTTATGTCTTTCAATTAACACCAGAAGAAAATCAAATCAATCCTGAAAACTTAAGGAGATTTCAAACGTGGACAGATTTTAGTAGATATTGTTAATATTTATTGAAGGACAGATATGCTGAGATATAAAATTGAAAAGCAATAATGAGCCATGAAATTCTGAAAATAAATGAACATTTCCCAATCAGAAAGAAAAAAATGGAAATTGCTGGAAAAATATCAGCACGTCTAGCAGCATCTGTGGAGAGAAAGCAGAGTTAATATTTCAGGTCCAGTGACCCATCTTCAGAACTCAAGGTTTTCCAGCAATTTCTGTTTTTGTTTCTGATATACTGTTATGAAGATGTGTGTGCACTATATCTTTAAAAGAGTTAGAAGCCAGAAGAAATATGTGACAGCACCAAGTGTTCTTACTGAGGTAACAATGTAACACTGGATTGAAAGCTAGATTTGCTGAGTTGCCTGGAAACGACAAAACAAATTTAAATTAGACCAATCAGTTTAACTTACATCCTGAAAAATACCAAACTCCAATCGAGTTTGAATTTAGTATATTGACAGTCTTCATATCCAATGACACAACCTGATGCTTTGGAGATATAAGACCAGGGTAAAGTGAACAGTTGAGAGAGGAACTGCCAAGCTACCAGCATGTCAAGACTGCCTGAAAAATAGCTCTCTTAAAAGTACCTTTATCGATCAGTAACCTGTAATGCAGAATCCCTAAGAAGTTTTGCTTTGTAAATCTTAATTCAGAGTTTTATCGGGCTAACATTATGGAAGGGGAGATAGCTTAGTGGAAGATGTTATAAGTAATTGTTATTTAATTATTCTCTGTTATACTTTAAGAAATGAAATTGTTAATTTTTACTTTAAATAGTTCTTGGCCTAACAAATATTTACAGATTTCTGCACAGGATAAATCTTTTCCATATTGCTGCTTTAAATTAAGCAGGAGTGTTTACCCCATGTCGTAACAGTTTGGTGGCTTGGGCCTGTGATTTGAACTGCTTTGATTTGAATAGATTTGAATAGATTCGAGGGTACGAAAAATCCCAGCAGATATAAACCCTTGCAGGTTAGTGTCCATATCTTTAAATAAAACATAGGTGAGGCAATTAGTTTAATTTTGGTGAATTGTGATTGATTGAATTAAAAGTGAGAGAAATGGCCATAAAATTGCTAAAGAAGTTCTGGGATTTGAAGATGATTCTTAAATTTGCCAATAATGTTTAGAAGGAAAGAAAAAGGCCATACTTTTAGAATTAGCAAATAAGTTAGATTTGGGTTTAACTAAGGACAAAAATAAACCTGAAATTGTAAGGGAGTTACTCAAACTCAAAGGGTGTGTCAGAAGAACAAACAAGTGCAGTAGAGGTAGAAAAACTTCAATTACAATTGAGGAAAATGGAGTTAGAAGATAAACAGAGAGAGAGAAAAGTGGGAGGAAGCGAGAGGAAAAAGAGAGAAGGTTCTTCGCTGAGCAAAGAAAGAGAGAAGAAACGAAGAGAGAGAGAGAGATGAGAGAGAAAGAGGAAAAAGAAAGAGAGACGGTTCTTAGCTGAGCATAAAGAGAGAGAATTTGAACTTAAAAAATTGTGAATTAGTCAGCAAAGTCGAGTTAACAGGATGGAGATTAAAAGACAAGGTAATGATATATACAAATATGTCAACACTTTGCCACATTTGATGAGAAAGATGTTGAAGCCTTCTTTATTTCTTTTGAAAACTTGGCTAGACAGATGGAGTAGTCCAAGGATTTATGGGTAATGCTAGTTCAGACTAAACTGGTCGGTGAGCCAGTGAGGTATTTGCTGCACTGTCAGATGAGGGGTCAAGAGATTATAAAGAGGTTAAACAGGCTTGTTTAAGTGCTTATGAATTGGTACCAGAAGAATATAGACAGCAGTTCAGAAACACAAAGAAGGAACCAGGTCAGACTTATGTTGAGTTTGAAAGAATTAAACATAATCATTTTGATCGATAGGTGTGTGCTTTGAAAATCGATAAGACTTTTGAGGTTCTAAGATTATTCTGCTGGACGAGTTTGAAAACTTACTTCCAGAGATTGTAAGAATTCAAGTGGAGGAACAGGAAGTTCAGGAAATGAGATGGGTAGCAGAATTAGCAGATGAGTACATGTTGGTGTGTACAATAAGCTTCCAGCCAGAATTTCGTCCTGTGAAGGATAGAAGTTGGAAGAAAGGGAGATCCGACACTATGAAACCAAGAGTAGAGAGCACTGCTAACTATTTACCACAGGATAGAAAAGAAGCCCAAGAGGGTGGACAGGAGGTGAAAGACCTCAGGAGTTTTCACTGTTATGGAGTGGGACACAGAAAATTACAGTGCTGGTGGTTTTAGAAGGGCACTGGGAAAAGGTGTTTTCACCTCCAGAAGGTGGGACATGTAAAGTCACAGTGCTGGTCGTTATAGAAAGGCACTGTGGGAAAAAATATGGTTAAAAAAAAGCTAAGCCAGTGGCATTAGTGAAGGTAGTAAAGGAGACCCCTGAAGAGTCGAGAAGCTGCAGGAGAGTGTACAGCCTAGGCAAGGCCTGGGTATGGAGTTAGTACCTGATCTCTGCAAAGAATTTGCCTCTGTGGGTAAAGTTTACTCAGAAAGAACAGGGGCAAAGGACAAGAAGTTATAATTTTGAGAGATACAGGATCTAACCAGTTGCTGATAGTAACGGATGAGCGAATATGCCCTCTTTCTGATCTGTTACCTGAAAGTGTGGAAATTTGTGGGATAGATGGACAGGAATGTAGCTTATGTAAGATCAGGGTGGAGTGCCGATTTAAGACTGGGGAAGTTACAGTGGGAGTGATTGACAGAGTATCAGTTCCAGGAGTTCAGTTTGTTCTTGGGAATGATTTGGCAGAATCCAAGGTGGGAGTGAGACCCCTTGTTGTGGAGAAGCCCAAGGAAGACCAAGAAACTGAGGAGTTAAAACAGAAATATCCTGCTATTTTCCCAGACTGTGTGGTAACCAGATCCCACTATCATAAGTCACAGCACAAAGTGAATAGAAAAGAGAAAGATGAAGGAGTTGAGGATCAGTCAGCAGATACCCTGTTTGACATAATGGTGCAGGAAAAAACTGAACAGGCAGAGGGTCAGACAGAAGTGTTTCATCCTGAAAGACTAAGAGACTTGCAACGACAAGACAAGATGATAAAAGATACATATGTGGATGCGTACTCCAAAAAGGAGGCAGAGAATATTCCTGAGGGTTATTATCTGAAAGATAGAATCCTAAGGCAGAAATGGAAACCACGGCAGGTTAGTGCAGAGGAGAAATGGGCTGAAGTGCACCAGATTGTGTTGCCGGTAGCATACAGACACGCTAGTGTTATGGGTGACACGTGAACTACCTGTAGAAGGTCATCTAAGAGTACGAAAGACTCAGGCTAAGGTACAAACACATTTTTATTGGCCTGGAATGCACAAGGATGTGGTTAACTTTTGCCCTTATGTATCATACATGCCAAATGTCAGCCACAGGCGGTAATAAAGCCAGCACCTTTGTTGCTAATTCCTGCATTTGAAGATCCTTTCACGTGGGTTATAATTGATTGTGTGGGAACCAGTACTTGTTAACCATAATGGATGCGTCTACCAGATTTGGGAGGCAATTCCATTATGGAGTATCAAGGCAAAAAAGGGTGGTTGAGGAGTTAGTGGCTTTCTTCACATGGAATGGGCTTCCGAGAGTGATTCAGTGGAACCAAGGGTTCCAGGAGTTCAGTTTGTTTAAGGAGGTTATAGATTGCTTAGGTATACAGCACTCTAAATCCATTGCGTATCATGCTGACACCCAGGGAGCTTTAGAAAGGTGACATCAGACCTTGAAGAACATGTCGAGAGCATACTATCAGGATTACCCGAATAATTGGGATTAAGGTATCCCATTTGTATTGCTTGTGATTAGAGATGACCCAAATGAATCTATTCAGTTCACTCCCTTTGAGTTAATATTCAGTCATGATGTGAGAGGCCCTTTGAAATAAATTAAAGAAAAATTGACAGGACCAAAGTCGGAGATCTCACATTTAGATTATGTACCGGAGGTGTATGGTTCATTTTTTATTAAGGGGGGAGGTGTTATGAAGATGTGGTGTACTGTATCTTTACGAGAGTTAGAAGCCAGAAGAAACACATGACAACACCAAGTGTTGGCAATAAGGTAACAATATAACACTGGGTCGAAAGCTATATTAGCTGGGTTGCCTGGAAATGACAAAACAGATTCGAATTAGGCCTATCAGTTTAAATTATGCCCTGAAAAATAGCAAACTCCAATCCAGTTTTAATTTAGTATATTGACAATTTTAAAGCCAATTACACAATCTGATGCTTTGGGATATAAGACAGGGGAAATTGAACAGTTGAGAGGAGAACTGCCAAGCTACCAGTATGTAAAGACTGCCTGAAAAATAGCTCTCTTAAAGGTACCTTTATTGATCAGTAACGTGTGAAGCAGAATCTCCAAGAAGAAGAAGAAGACAGGAATTCAATGAAAACTGAAAGCTGCCTGGTTTTGAGATAAGAGGTTTTGTTTTGTATATCTTCATTGGGAGTTTTATGAGACAAGTATTGTGGAAGGGGAAGGTTAAAGCTAGGTTAAAGGAAGAAGTTGCAATTAATTGTTATTTCATTATTCTCTGTTATACTTTTAAAAATAAAGTTGTTAATTTTTATTTTAAATCGTTCTTGGCTTATCAAATTTTCACAGATTACTGCATGGGATAAATCTTTTCTGTGTTTAAGTGAGATTACCCATGTCATAACATATTGCAACATCTGCAGTTCTTTTGGGTTTTGCTCTCCTATTTAGAAACTGTCAGTGTAGGAATTAACTGTGGCATGTTTGAAAGTGATATGTCAGAGAGGACTTTGAGCCTGAAGCTTACCTGTTGAGGATGATGTGGTTTTAGATGTGGTTATAGTTGTAGATGGTTCTGTTGAAGAACTTGCCTCTGATGTTGAAGGTGAAGATGATGTAGCTGTTGATGTTCAATCAGAACGAAAGCAATTATTCAGTTACATACTCACATCAAAGATAATGATCAGTTCAATGGGTTGAATGAAACGTAACAAACACAAAAGTATTTATTCACATCATATTATCCACCTGATCAGAATAATTAGGCTTCCACAACAGATTTAATGAATACATGCAAGATTTTTAAAAAAATGTTAATTTTACCATTTCAGAAACTAGGAAATTGGTTCAAATTAATTATTAATTAATTAGGGCAACAGTAATGACCTTTGTTTAGATTTTGATTTATGATAGCAGATAGTCTGATTATTTTTAATTTGTTTATTCCCTAATGTTGGTTGGATGTCTCGTTGGCCTTGGAATGTGAAGCCAACAGCACCTGTTCAATTCTCATCTTCTTAAACTCTCCCTTGTCCGTCAGATGGTGCTACTCAAATAAAGCTAACCAACACTCGTCTGTCTCCAAAGAGTGTGCAGCACTGTGGTCTGCTGGATGTACAGTAAACTTAATTTTACTTCTTGATAGCCAGATTGTAATAAATCCTACCTGTTGTTTCTGGAGTTGTGGAAGCTGTCGAAGTAATCTCAGAGGTAGTTGTCCCTGTGGAAGTGGTTGTTTCTGTGGTCGCAGATGATGTCATATATTCTGAAGATGACATATCAATGAAAGAGTGTAAGTCTCCCTGTATTCATCATTCGTGCAAAATTAAAAGAAAAACATCACTGACTGGAACTCAAGCTGATTGATTAGTCCAGTCTTGAACACAAATGTTATGCAACATCTGATGCGAGTGAAATGGTTTACCACAGCCAGGTCATCCATGATCAGGAAAGTCTTATATGAATTTCCAATATATTTCAGGTATTTTGGAACAGTAATCTGTTATGAGACTATATTTATCCATTATTAAGCAGGATAAGAATATCTCTGAGTGAGCAAAACTGTTTTTAGTAGTAAATGTCATTATAAGAAGTGATTGGTAGTTCTTTGTAAGAAACATTATCAAAGAGCTGATGTATGACTTCCAATTTATGCCATTAGGAAACTAAATGAAACTTGAAAATTTGAGAAAATTTCAAATGTGTACAAATTGTAGTGTATGTTGTTAATATTTATTGAATAACAGATATGCTGAGAAATGAAATTGAAAGGCAACAATTAGCTATGAAATTCTGAAAATAAATGAACTTTTCCCATTTAGAAAGGAAAACAGAAATTGCTGGAAAAGTTCAGCAGGTCAGGCAGCACGTCTGGAGAGACAGCAGTGTTTATATTTCAGGTCCAGTGACCTTCCTTCGGAACTCAAGGCTTTCCAACAATTTCTATTTTTGTTTCTGTTACAGCAACATTCACAGTTCTTTTGAGTTTTACTCTGCCATTTAATAATTGTCAACTGTACTGTCAGTGTAGGAATTAACAGTGGCACGCTTAAAAGTGATTTGTCAGAGAGGACTTTGAACCTGAAGTTTTACCTGTTGAGGATGATGTGGTTTCAGATGTGGTTATAGTTGTAGATGATTCTGTTGAAGAACTTGCCTCTGATGTTGAAGGTGAAGATGATGTCGCTGTTGATGTTCAATCAGAGAATGAAAGCAGTTATTCAGTAACATAGTCACATCAAAAGATAATGATCATTTTTATGGGATGAATAAAGCATGACAAACAAAAAAGTATTTAATCACTTCAGAGTATCCACCTCATCACAATAATAATGTTTGCAAAACACATTTTATGAGTAGATGAAAAATTTTTGAAAAAAATGTTAGTTTTATCATTTCAGAAAGCAGGAAATTGGTTCAATTTCATTATTCATTGCTCAGGGCAACAGTAATGACCTTTGTTTGGAAAATGCTTTATTGTAGGTGATAGCATGATCATTTTTAATTGTTTATTCCATAATATTGGCTGGATGGCTAGGTTACCAGGGAATGTAATGCCAACAGCGCCGGTTCAATGCGTAGTCTGGCTGAGATTACGATGACAGTCTCATCTTCTTCAACTCTCCCCTCGTTTGTTGGATGGTGCTAACCAACACTCATCTGTCTGCAAAGAGCGTGCAGCACTATGCTCTGCTGAACCTACAGCAAATTTAACTGGACTGCTCAATGGCTGGATTGTAATAAATCCTACCTGTTGTTTCTGGTGTTGTGGAAGCTGTCGAAATAATCTCAGAGGTGGTTGCCCCTGTGGAACTGCTTCCTTCAGAGGTCCCAGAAGATGTTACATATTCTAAGAATGAAACATCAGTGAAACACTATAAGGCATCCTGTATTCATAAATAGTGAAAAAATACAAGAAACACTTCACTGAATTCAACACAAACTAATCTATGGGTGGCATGGTGGCTCAGTGGTTAGCACTGCAGCCCCAGGGTCCAGGTTCGACCCCAGCTGCGGGTGACTGTCTGCATGGAGTTTGCACATTCTCCTCGTGACTGCGTCGGTTTCCTCCCACAGTCCAAAGATGGGCAGGTCTGGTGAATTGGCAATGCTAAATTCGCCTTAGAATCAGGTGCATTAGTCAAGGGGAAATGGGTCAGGGTGGGTTGCACTTCGGAGGGTCGAGGTAGACTGGTTGGGCTGAAAGGCCTGTTTCCAACTGTAGCGAATCTGATCTGATTACTTTACTCTTGCATACTTAAATTCTGCAGCATCAGATGTGAGTGAGCTGGTTTGCTACAGCCAGGTCTTCCATGATCAGGAAAGGCCTGGATGAAGTTTCAATATATTTCAAGCATTTCACGAAAGTAATCTGTTATGAGACAATATTTATCCAATATTAAGCAGGATAAGAATACCTCAGTGTGAGAAACACTGTTATGAGCAGCAAGTGTCAATAGAAAAAGTATTGGTAGTTCTTTGTAAGAAACATCATCAGAGGACTGGTGTATGACTTCCAATTTATGCCATTAGGAAATTAAATGAAACTTGCACATCTAAGGAGTTACCAAATGTCTTCAAATTTTAGTGTATGGCAATAATATTTATTGAGAAGAGATATTCTGAGAAATTAAATTGAAAGACAATTAACCATGAAAGTCTGAAAATAAATGAATATTTTCCCATTTAGAAAGAAAAGCAGAAATTGCCAAAAACATTAGCAGGTCTGACAGCATCTGTGGAGAGAAAGCATCATTAATGTTTCAAGTCCTGTGATCCTTCTTCAGAACTCAATGTTTTCCAACAGTTTCTGTTTTTGTATCCGACAAATCAGCGTCTGCAGTTCTTTTGCTTTTAGCTCTACCATTTAGTCATTGTCAACTGCACTGTCAGTGTAGGAATTAACTGTGGCATGTTTTAAAGTGATTTGTCAGAACAACCTGTGAACCTGCAGTTTTACCTGTTGAGAATGATGTGGTCTCAGATGTGGTTATAGTTGTAGATGGTTCTGTTGAAGTAGTTTCCTCAGATGTTGAAGGTGAAGATGATGGAGCTGTTGATGTTCAATCAGAGAACAAAAGCAATTATTCAGTTTCATAGTCAGACCAAATGATAATGATCACTTCAATGGGTTAATAAAACATAACAAACATAAAAATATTTAATCACTTCATATTATCACCTGATCGCAATAATAAAGTTTACACATGCATTTTATGAATACACGCAGAACTGTTTTAAAAAAATGTTAATTTTGCCATTGCAGAAAGCAGGAAATTGTTTGAGGTTCATTCTTAATTACTTAGGTCAACTGTAATGACCATTATTTGGATTTTGCTTTATGATAGAAGATAATATTATCATTTTTAATTTGTTTATTCCGTAATGTTGGCTGGATAGCTAGGTTATGATGGAATGTGATGCCAACGGCACCAGTTCAATTCCTCGTCTGGCTGAGATTACGATGACGGTCTCGTCTTCTTCAACTCTCCCCTCGTTTGTCGGATGGTGCTAAACAAATGAGACTAACCAACACTCATCTGTCTGCAAAGAAGGTGCAGCACCATGGTCTGCTGGACATACAGTAAATTTAACTATACTGCTTGATGGCTGGATTGTAATAAATCCTACCTGTTGTTTCTGGTGTGGTGGAAGCTGTCGAAGTAATCTCAGAGG
>NC_057722.1:53384029-53386652 GCF_004010195.1 Chiloscyllium plagiosum | reverse complement strand
CCTTTGAACCTGCAGTTTTACCTGTTGAGAATGATGTGGTCTCAGATGTGGTTATAGTTGTAGATGGTTCTGTTGAAGTAGTTTCCTCAGATGTTGAAGGTGAAGATGATGGAGCTGTTGATGTTCAATCAGAGAACAAAAGCAATTATTCAGTTTCATAGTCAGACCAAATGATAATGATCACTTCAATGGATTATAAAACATAACAAACATAAAAATATTTAATCACTTCATATTATCACCTGATTGCAATAATAAAGTTTGCACATGCATTTTATGAATACACGCAGGACATTTAAAAAAAAATGTTAATTTTGCCATTGCAGAAAGCAGGAAATTGTTTGATGTTCATTATTAATTACTCAGGTTAATAGTAATGACCATTATTTGGATTTTACTTTATAATAGAAGATAATATTATCATTTTTAATTTGTTTATTCCATAATGTTGGTTGGATGGCTAGGTTATGATGGAATGTGATGCCAATGGCACCAGTTTACTTTCTAGTCTGGCTGAGATTACGATGACGGTCTCGTCTTCTTCAACTCTCTCCTCGTTTGTCGGATGGTGCTACACAAATGAGACTAACCAACACTCATCTGTCTGCAAAGAAGGTGCAGCACCATGGTCTGCTGGACATACAGTAAATTTAACTATACTGCTTGATGGCTGGATTGTAATAAATCCTACCTGTTGTTTCTGGTGTTGTGGAAGCTGTCGAAGTAATCTCAGAGGTAGTTGGCCCTGTGGAAGTGTTTCCTTCAGAGGTCCCAGAAGATGTCACATATTCTAAGAATGAAACATCAATGAAACACTACAAGGCATCCTGTATTCATAAATAGTGAAACATTACAAGAAACACTACACTGAATTCGACTCAAACCGATTGATGACTTTGTTCTGACACACTTAAATTCTACAGCAGCTGATGTGAGTGAGCTGGTTTGCTACAGCCAGGTCTTCCATGATCAGGAAAGGTTTGTATAAATTTCTAATATATTTCAAGCATGTCATGAAAGTAATCTGTTATGTGACGATATTTATCCAATATTAAGCTGGATAAGAATATCTCTGTGTGAGAAACACTGTAATAGCCACTGTCAATAGAAGAAGTGTTGGTAGTTCTTTGTAAGAAACATCATCAGAGGGCTGGTGTATGACTTCCAATTTATGCCATTAGGAAACTAAATGAAACTTGCACATCTAAGGAGATACCAAATGTCTTCAAATTTTAGTGTGTGGTATTAATATTTATTGAGAAGAGATATTCTGAGAAATTTAATTGAAAGACAACGATTAGCCATGAAATTCTGAAAATAAATGAATATTTTCCCATTTAGAAAGAAAAGCAGAAATTGCCAAAAACATTCAGCAGGTCTGACAGCATCTGTGCATAGAAAGCATCATTAATGTTTCAAGTCTGTGATCCTTTTTCAGAACTCAATGTTTTCCAACAGTTTCTGTTTTTGTTTCCGACAAATCAGCATCTGCAGTTCTTTTGCTTTCAGCTCTCCCATTTAGTCATTGTCGACTGCACTGTCAGTGTAGGAATTAACTGTGGCATTTTTTAAAGTGATTTGTCAGAACGACCTTTGAACCTGCTGTTTTACCTGTTGAGGATGATGTGGTCTCAGATGTGGTTATAGTTGTAGATGGTTCTGTTGAAGTAGTTTCCTCAGATGTTGAAGGTGAAGATGATGGAGCTGTTGATGTTCAATCAGAGAACAAAAGCAATTATTCAGTTTCATAGTCAGGCCAAATGATAATGTTTACTTCAATGGAATAACCAAGACGAAAATATTTAATCACTTCATATTGTCACCTGATCGCAATAATAAAATTTGCATACACATTTTATGAATAGATTAGATTAGATTACTTACAGTGTGGAAACACGCCATTTGGCCCAACAAGTTCACACCGACCCGCTGAAGCGCAACTCACCCACAACCATTTACTACATTTACCCCTTCATCTAACACTATGGGCAATTTAGCATGGCCAATTCACCTAACCTGCACATCTTTGGACTGTGGGAGGAAACCGGAGCACCTGGAGGAAATCCACGCAGACATGGGGAGAATGTGCAAACTCCACACAGTCATTCGCCTGAGGCGAGAATTGAACGCGGGTCTCTGGCGCTGTGAGGCAGCAGTGCTAACCACTGTGCCACCATGCCACCATGCTGCCAACAACTTTAACCTGCGGCTGGGCAAACTGCAACTCGCACCAATGGGATTTGAACCCACGCCTCCGTAGAGACTGGAGCCTAAATCCAGCGTCTTAGACCGCTCGGCCACACTACCTGACTACGCAGGAATTTTTAAAAAATGTTAATTTTGCCATTGCAGAGAGCAGCAAATTGATTGAAATTCATTATTAATTACTTAGGTCAACAGTAATGATCATTGTTGGGATTTTGTTTTCTGATAGGAGATAACATTATCATTTTTAATTTGTTTATTCCATAATGTTGACTGGATGGCCAGTTTGCCATGGAATGTTTGATACCAACGGCACCAGTTCCATTCCTAGACTGGCTGAGATTACGATGAAGGAATCACTTTCTTCAACTCTCCTCTCGTTTGTTCGATGGTGCTACACAAATGAAGTTAACCAACA
>NC_057722.1:53371066-53383566 GCF_004010195.1 Chiloscyllium plagiosum | reverse complement strand
TGTGTGAGAAACACTGTAAATAGCACTGTCAATAGAAGAAGTGTTGGTAGTTCTTTGTAAGAAACATCATCAGAGGGCTGGTGTATGACTTCCAATTTATGCCATTAGGAAACTAAATGAAACTCGCATATCGAAGGAGATAACAAATGTCTTCAAACTTTAGTGTATGGCGTTAATATTTATTGAGAAGAGATATTCTGAGAAATTAAATTGAAAGATAACAATTAGCCATGAAATTCTGAAAATAAATGAATATTTTCCCATTTAGAAAGAAAAGCAGAAATTGGCAAAAACATTCAGCAGGTCTGACAGCATCTGTGGAGAGAAAGCATCATTAATGTTTCAAGTCCTGTGATCCTTCTTCAGAACTCAATGTTTTCCAACAGTTTCTGTTTTTGTTTCCAACATAGTGGCATCTGCAGTTCTTTTGCTTTCAGCTCTCCCATTTAGTCATTGTCGACGACACTGTCACTGTAGGAACTAACTGTGGCATGTTTTAAAGTGATTTGTCAGAACGACCTTTGAACCTGCTGTTTTACCTGTTGAGGATGATGTGGTTTCAGATGTGGTTATAGTTGTAGATGGTTCTGTTGAAGTAGTTTCCTCAGATGTTGAAGGTGAAGATGATGGAGCTGTTGATGTTCAATCAGAGAACAAAAGCAACTATTCAGTTTCATAGTAGGACCACATGATATTGATCACTTCAATGGGTTATAAAACATAACAAACATAAAAATATTTAATCACTTCATATTATCACCTGATCGCCACAATAAAGTTTGCACATGCTTTTTATGAATACACGCAGGACTTTTTTTAAAAAAATGTTAATTTTGCCATTGCAGAAAGCAGGAAATTGTTTGAGGTGCATTCTTAATTACTTAGGTCAACAGTAATGACCATTATGTGGATTTTGCTTTATGATAGAAGATAATATTATCATTTTTAATTTGTTTATTCCATAATGTTGGCTGGATGGCTAGGTTATGATGGAATATGATGCCAACGGCACCAGTTTAATTCCTAGTCTGGCTGAGATAACAATGACGGTCTCGTTTTCTTCAACTCTCCCCTCGTTTCTCGGACGGTGCTACACAAATGAGATTAACCAACACTCATTTGTCTGCAAAGAAGGTGCAGCACAATGGTCTGCTGGACGTACAGTAAATTTAACTATACTGCTTGATAGCTGGATTGTAATAAATCCTACCTGTTGTTTCTGGTGTGGTGGAAGCTGTCGAAGTAATCTCAGAGGTGGTTGGCCCAGTGGAAGTGCTTCCTTCAGAGGTCCCAGAAGATGTCACATATTCTAAGAATGAAACATCAATGAAACACTACAAGGCATCCTGTATTCATAAATAGTGGAACATTACAAGAAACAATACACTGAATTCAACTCAAACCGATTGATGACTTTGTTCTGGCACACTTAAATTCTGCAGCATCTGATGTGAGTGAGCTGGTTTGCTACAGCCAGGTCTTCCATGATCAGGAAAGGTCTGTATGAATTTCTAATATATTTCAAGCATGTCATGAAAGTAAACTGTTATGTGACGATTTTTATCCAATATTAAGCTGGATAATAATATCTGTGTGAGAAACACTGTAAATAGCACTATCAATAGAAGAAGTGTTGGTAGTTCTTTGTAAGAAACATCATCAGAGGGCTGGTGTATGACTTCCAATTTATGCCATTAGGAAACTAAATGAAACTTGCACATCTAAGGAGATAACAAATGTCTTCAAATTTTAGTGTATGGCGTTAATATTTATTGAGAAGAGATATTCTGAGAAATTAAACTGAAAGCCAACAATTAGCCATGAAATTCTGAAAATAAATGAATATTTTCCCATTTAGAAAGAAAAGCAGAAATTGGCAAAAATGTTCAGCAGGTCTGACAGCATCTGTGGAGAGAAAGCATCATTAATGTTTCAAGTCTGTGATCCTTTTTCAGAACTCAATGTTTTCCAACAGTTTCTGTTTTTGTTTTCGACATATTGGCATCTGCAGTTCTTCTGCTTTCAGCTCTCCCATGTAGTCATTGTCGACTGCACTGTCAGTGTAGGAATTAACTGTGGCATTTTTTAAAGTGATTTGTCAGAACGACCTTTGAACCTGCAGTTTTACCTGTTGAGGATGATGTGGTCTCAGATGTTGTTATAGTTGTAGATGGTCCTGTTGAAGTAGTTTCCTCAGATGTTGAAGGTGAAGATGATGGAGCTGCTGATGTTCAATCAGAGAACAAAAGCAATTATTCAGTTTCATAGTCAGGCCAAATGATAATGTTTTCTTCAATGTGATAACCAAGACTAAAATATTTAATCACTTCATATTGTCACCTGATCGCAATAATAAAATTTGCATACGCATTTTATCAATACATTAGATTAGATTACTTACAGTGTGGAAACAGGGCCTTCGGCCCAACAAGTTCACACCGACCCGCTGAAGCGCAACTCACCCACAACCATTCCCCTACATTTACCCCTTCACCTAACACTACGGGCAATTTAGCATGGCCAATTCACCTAACCTGCGCATCTTTGGACTGTGGGAGGAAACCGGAGCACCTGGAGGAAATCCACGCAGACACGGGGAGAATGTGCAAACTCCACACAGTCATTCACCTGAGGCGAGAATTGAACGCGGGTCTCTGGCGCTGTGAGGCAGCAGTGCTAACCACTGTGCCACCATGCCACCATGCCGCCCACAACTTTAATTCGCGGCTAGGCAATCTGCAACTCGCACCAATTGGATTTGAACCCACGCCTCCGTAGAGACTGGAGCCTAAATCCAGCGTCTTAGACAGCTCGGCCACACCACCTGACTACGCCGGAATTTTTAAAAAATGTTAATTTTGCCATTGCAGAGAGCAGCAAATTGATTGAAATTCATTATTAATTACTTAGGTCAACAGTAATGACCATCGTTGGGATTTGTTTTCTGATAGGAGATAACATTATCATTTTTAATTTGTTTATTCCATAATGTTGACTGGATGGCTAGTTTGCCATGGAATGTTTGATATCAACGGCACCAGTTCCATTCCTAGACTGGCTGAGATTACGATGAAGGAATCACTTTCTTCAACTCTCCTCTCGTTTGTTCGATGGTGCTACACAAATGAAGTTAACCAACACTCATCTGTCTGCAAAGAGTGGCAGCACCATGATCTGCTGGATGTACAGTAAATTTAACTGTACTGCTTGATGGCTGGATTGTAATAAATTCTACCTGTTGTATCTGGTGTTGTGGAAGATGTCGAAGTAATCTCAGAGGTGGTTGCCCCTGTGGAAATACTTCCTTCGGAGCTCCCGGAAGATGTCACATATTCTAAGAATTATATATCAATGGAACAGGGTAAATCTCCCTGTATTCATAAATAGTGAAAGTTACAAGAAACACTTCACTCAATTCATCTCAAACTGATTGATTACCTTCTTTGTGCACACAAACATTATACAAAATCTGATCTGAGTGAGCTGGTTTGCTACAGCCAGATCTTCCATGATCAGGAAGGGCTTGTAGGAATTTCCAATACATTTCAAGCATTTTATGATACTAATCTGTTGTGACATTATATTTATCCATTATTAAGCAGGATAAGAATATCTCTGTGTGAGCAGCACTGTCATTAGCAACAACTGTCAATGTAAGAAGTGATTGGTAGTTCTGTGTAATTCAGATCACTTCAATGGGTGAATAAAACATAACAAACTTAAAAAATTTAATTCCCTCATATTATCACTTGATCACAATAATAAAGTTTCCACATGTATTTTATTAATACACGCAGGACATATTAAAAAAAAATGTTAATTTTGCTATTGCAGAAAGCATAAAATTGGTTGAAGTTCATTATTAGTTACTTAGGGCAACAGTAATGACCATTATTTGGATTTTGCTTTATGATAGGAGATAACATTATCATTTTTAATTTGTTTATTCCATAATGGATGGCTAGTTTTCCATGGAATGTGATGCTAACAGCACCAGTTCATTCCCAGTCTGGCTGAGATTACGATATCAGTCTTGTCTTCTTCAACTCTCCCCTCGTTTGTCTGCAAAGAAGGTGCAGCACAATGGTCTGCTGGACCTATTGTAATTTAACTGTTTTGCTTGCTGGTTGGATTGTAATAAATCCTACCTGTTGTTTCTGCTGTTGTGGAAGCTGTCGAAGTAATCTCAGAGGTAGTTGGCCCAGTGGAAGTACTTCCTTCAGAGGTCCCAGAAGATGTCACATATTCTAAGAATGAAACATCAATGAAACACTACAAGGCATCCTGTATTCATAAATAGTGAAACATTACAAGAAACACTACACTGAATTCAACTCAAACCGATTGATGACTTTATTCTTGCACACATAAATTCTACAGCATCTGATGTGAGTGAGCTGGTTTGTTACAACTGGGTCTTCCATGATCAGGAAAGGCCTGTATGAATTTCCAGTATATTTCAAGCATGTCATGAAAGTAACCAGTTATGTGATGATATTTATCCATTATTAAGCAGGATAAGAATATCTCTGTGTGAGAAACACTGTTATTAGCAAATTCTGAAAATAAATGAATATTTTCCCATTTAGAAAGAAAAGCAGAAATTGCCAAAAACATTCAGCAGGTCTGACAGCATCTGTGCATAGAAAGCATCATTAATGTTTCAAGTCCTGTGACCCTTCTTCAGAACTCAATGTTTTCCAACAGTTTCTGTTTTTGTTTCCGACAAATCAGCATCTGCAGTTCTTTTGCTTTCAGCTCTCCCATTTAGTCATTGTCGACTGCACTGTCAGTGTAGGAATTAACTGTAGCATGTTTTAAAGTGAGTTGTCAGAACGACCTTTGAACCTGCTGTTTTACCTGTTGAGGATGATGTGGTCTCAGATGTGGTTATAGTTGTAGATGGTTCTGTTGAAGTAGTTTCCTCAGATGTTGAAGGTGAAGATGATGGAGCTGTTGATGTTCAATCAGAGAACAAAAGCAATTATTCAGTTTCATAGTCAGGCCAAATGATAATGTTTACTTCAATGGAATAACCAAGACGAAAATATTTAATCACTTCATATTGTCACCTGATCGCAATAATAAAATTTGCATACACATTTAATGAATAGATTAGATTAGATTAGATTACTTACAGTGTGGAAACACGCCCTTCGGCCCAACAATTTCACACCGACCCGCTGAAGCGCAACTCACCCACAACCATTCCCCTACATTTACCCCTTCACCTAACACTATGGGCAATTTAGCATGGCCAATTTATTCCCAGCCTGGCTGAGATGACTATGTCAGTCTCATCTTCTTCAACTCACCCCTCATTTGTCTGCAAAGAGCGCGCAGCACAATGGTCTGTTGGACCTACTGTAATTTAACTGTATTGCTTGCTGGCTGAATTGTAATAAATCCTACCTGTTGTTTCTGGTGTGGTGGAAGCTGTCGAAGTAATCTCAGAAGTAGTTGGCCCTGTGGAAGTGCTTCCTTCAGAGGTCCCAGAAGATGTCACATATTCTAAGAATGAAACATCAATGAAACTCTACAAGGCATCCTGTATTCATAAATAGTGAAACATTACAAGAAACATTTCACTGAATTCAACTCAAACCGATTGATGACTTTGTTCTGGCACACTTAAATTCTACAGCATCTGATGTGAGTGAGCTGGTTTGTTACAGCCAGGTCTTCCATGATCAGGAAAGGTCTGTATGAATTTCCAGCATATTTCAAGCATTTCATGAAAGTAATCTGTTATGTGACGATATTTATCCAATATTAAGCTGGATAAGAATATCTCTGTGTGAGAAACACTGTAAATAGCACTGTCAATAGAAGAAGTATTAGTAGTTCTTTGTCAGAAACGTCATCAGAGGGCTGGTGTATGACTTCCAATTTATGTCATTCGGAAACTAAATGAAACTTGCACATCTAAGGAGATACTAAATGTCTTCAAATTTTAGTGTATGGCGTTAATATTTATTGTGAAGAGATATTCTGAGAAATTAACTTGAAAGACAACAATTAGCCATGAAATTCTGAAAATAAGTGAATATTTTCCCATTTAGAAAGAAAAGCAGAAATTGCCAAAAACATTAGCAGGTCTGACAGCATCTGTGGAGAGAAAGCATCATTAATGTTTCAAGTCCTGTGACCCTTCTTCAGAACTCAATGTTTTCCAACAGTTTCTGTTTTTGTTTTCGACATATTGGCATCTGCAGTTCTTTTGCTTTCAGCTCTCCCATGTAGTCATTGTCGACTGCACTATCAGTGTAGGAATTAACTGTGGCATTTTTTAAAGTGATTTGTCAGAACGACCTTTGAACCTGCTGTTTTACCTGTTGAGAATGATGTGGTCTCAGATGTGGTTATAGTTGTAGATGGTTCTGTTGAAGTAGTTTCCTCAGATGTTGAAGGTGAAGATGATGGAGCTGTTGATGTTCAATCAGAGAACAAAAGCAATTACTCAGTTTCATAGTCAGACCAAATGATAATGATCACTTCAATGGGTTATAAAACATAACAAACATAAAAATATTTAATCACTTCATATTATCACCTGATCGCAATAATAAAGTTTGCACATGCATTGTATGAATACACGCAGGACATTTAAAAAAAAATGTTAATTTTGCCATTGCAGAAAGCAGGAAATTGTTTGAGGTTCATTATTAATTACTTAGGTTAATAGTAATGACCCTTATTTGGATTTTGCTTTATGAAGATAATATTATCATTTTTAATTTGTTTATTCCATAATGTTGGCTGGATGGCTAGGTTATGATGGAATGTGATGCCAACAGCACCAGTTTAATTTCTAGTCTGGCTGAGATTACGATGACGGTCTCGTCTTCTTCAACTCTCCCCTCGTTTGTCGGATGGTGCAACACAAATGAGATTAACCAACACTCATCTGTCTGCAAAGAAGGTGCAGCACCATGGTCTGCTGGACGTACAGTAAATTTAACTATACTGCTTGATGGCTGGATTGTAATAAATCCTACCTGTTGTTTCTGGTGTTGTGGAAGCTGTCGATGTAATCTCAGAGGTAGTTGGCCCTGTGGAAGTGCTTCCTTCAGAGGTCCCAGAAGATGTCACATATTCTAAGAATGAAACATTAATGAAACTCTACAAGGCATCCTGTAATCATAAATAGTGAAACATTACAAGAAACAATACACTGAATTCAACTCAAACCGATTGATGACTTTGTTCTGGCACACATAAATTCTACAGCATCTGATGTGAGTGAGCTGGTTTGCTACAACCGGGTCTTCCATGATCAGGAAAGGTCTGTATGAATTTCCAGTATATTTCAAGCATGTCATGAAAGTAATCTGTGATGTGATGATATTTACCCATTAAGGATAAGAATATCTCTGTGTGAGCAACACTGTTATTGGCAGCATGTTGCCAATAGTAGAAGTGATTGGTAGTTCCTTGTAAGAAATATCATCAGAGGGCTGGTGTATGACTTCCAATTTACACCATGAGGAAATTAAATGAAACTTGCACATCGAAGGAGATACCAAATGTCTTCAAATTTTAGTGTATGGCGTTAATATTTATTGCGAAGAGATAGAACATAGAACATAGAACATTGAACGGTACAGCACAGAACAGGCCCTTCAGCCCACGATGTTGTGCCGACCATTGATCCTCAGGTATGAACCCTCCAATTTCTGTGACCATATGCATGTCCAGCAGTCTCTTTCAAGTCCCCAATGACCTTGTTTCCACAACTGCTGCTGGCATGCTCTCACAACTCTCTGTGTAAAGAACTCGCCTCTGACATCCCCTCTATATTTCCTCCAACCAGCTTAAAACTATGACCCCTCGTGTTAGCTATTTCTGCCTGGGAAATAGTCTCTGGCTATCGACTCGATCTATGCCTCTCATTATCTTGTATACCTCAATTAGGTCACCTCTCCTCCTTCTTTTCTCCAAAGAAAAAAGTCCGAGCTCAGTCAACCCCTCTTCATAAGATAAGTCCTCCAATCCAGCCAGCATCCTGGTAAACCTCCTCTGAGCCCTCTCCAAAGCATCCATATCTTTCCTATAATAGTGCAACCAGAACTGGACGCAATATTCCAAGCGCGATCTAACCAAAGTTTTCCAACTTTTGTGTTGTCTGCAAACTTGCTGACCCATCCTTCAATCCCCTCATCCAAGTCATGAATAAAAATTACAGACAGTAGAGGCCCAAGGACAGAGCCCTGTGGAACACCACTCACCACTGACTTCCAGGCAGAATATTTTGCTTCTACTACCACTCGCTGTCTTTTGTTGGGCAGCCAATTCTGTATCCAGACAGCTAACTTCCCCTGTATCCCATTCCTCCTGACCTTCTGAGCCTACCATGGGGAACCTTATCAAATGCCTTGCTGAAGTCCATATACACCACATCCACAGCTCGACCCTCATCAACTTTTCTAGTCACATCCTCAAAGAACTCGATAAGGTTTGTGAGGCATGACCTGCCCCTCACAAAGCCGTGTTGATACTGCATTTAATCAAGCCATGCTCTTCCAGATGGTCATAAATCCTATCCCTCAGAATCCTTTCTAATAACTTGCAGACGATAGATGTGAGACTAACTGACCTGTAAGTGCCGGGGATTTCCCTATTTCCTTTCTTGAAGAGAGGAATTACATTTGCCTCTCTCCAGTCCTCAGGTACGACTCCAGTGGAGAGCGAGGATGCAAAGATCTTCACAAGTGGCGAAGCAATTGCATTTCTCGTTTCCCAAAGCAGCTGAGGACAAATCTGGTCCGGTCCTGGGTTCAATCTTAATGTTTGACAAAATTTTAAGCACATCAGCTTCCTCTATCTCTATCCATTTCAGCATGCACACCTGCCCTTCAAAGGTTTCATTCACTACAAAGTTTGTTTCTTTCGTAAAGACAGATATTCTGAGAAATTAAATTGAAAGACAACAATTAGCCATGAAATTCTGAAAATAAATGAATATTTTCCCATTTAGAAAGAAAATCAGAAATTGCCAAAAACATTAGCAGGTCTGACAGCATCTGTGGAGAGAAAGCATCATTAATGTTTCAAGTCTGTGACCCTTCTTCAGAACTCAATGTTTTCCAACAGTTTCTGTTTTTGTTTCCGACAAATCAGCATCTGCAGTTCTTTTGCTTTCAGCTCTCCCATGTAGTCATTGTCGACTGCACTGTCAGTGTAGGAATTAACTGTGGCCTGTTTTAAAGTGATTTGTCAGAATGACCTTTGAACCCGCAGTTTTACCTGTTGAGAATGATGTGGTCTCAGATGTGGTTATAGTTGTAGATGGTTCTGTTGAAGTAGTTTCCTCAGATGTTGAAGGTGAAGATGATGGAGCTGTTGATGTTCAATCAGAGAACAAAATCAATTATTCAGTTTCATAGTCAGGCCAAATGATAATGTTGACTTCAATGGGATAACCAAGACAAAAATATTTAATCACTTCATATTGTCACCTGATCACAATAATAAAATTTGCATTCGCATTTTATGAATAGGTTAGATTAGATTACTTACTGTGTGGAAACAGGCCCTTCGGCCCAACAAGTTCACACCGACCCGCTGAAGCGCAACTCACCCACAACCATTCCCCTACATTTACCCCTTCACCTAACACTACGGGCAATTTAGCATGGCCAATTCACCTAACCTGCACATCTTTGGACTGTGGGAGGAAACCGGAGGACCTGGAGGAAATCCACGCAGACACGGGGAGAATGTGCAAACTCCACACAGTCATTCGCCTGAGGCGAGAATTGAACGCGGGTCTCTGGCGCTGTGAGGCAGCAGTGCTAACCACTGTGCCACCATGCCACCATGCCGCCAACAACTTTAACTTGCGGCTGGGCAAACTGCAACTCGCACCAGTGGGATTTGAACCCACGCCTCCGTAGAGACTGGAGCCTAAATCCAGCGTCTTAGACCGCTCGGCCACACTACCTGACTACACAGGAATTTTTAAAAACTGTTAATTTTGCCATTGCAGAGAGCAGCAAATTGATTGAAATTCATTATTAATTACTTAGATCAACAGTAATGACCATTGTTGGGATTTTGTTTTCTGATAGGAGATAACATTATCATTTTTAATTTGTTTATTCCATAATGTTGACTGGATGGCTCGTTTGCCATGGAATGTTTGATGCCAACGGCACCAGTTCCATTCCTAGACTGGCTGAGATTACGATGAAGGAATCACTTTCTTCAACTCTCCTCTCGTTTGTTCGATGGTGCTACACAAATGAAGTTAACCAACACTCATCTGTCTGCAAAGAGTGGCAGCACTATGGTCTGCTGTACATACAGTAAATTTAACTGTACTGCTTGATGGCTGGATTGTAATAAATCCTACCTGTTGTTTCTGGTGTGGTGGAAGCTGTCAAAGTAATCTCAGAGGTGGTTGCCCCTGTGGAAGTGCTTCCTTCAGAGGTCCCAGAAGATGTTACATAGTCTATGAATGAAACATCAATGAAACTCGATAAGGCACCCTGTATTCATAAATAATGAAAACTTACAAGAAACACTTCACTGAATTCAACTTGAACCGATTGACTACTTTATTCTTGCACAGTTAAAGTCTGAGCCACCTGATGTGAGTGAGTCATAGAGTCATAGAGGTGTACAGCATGGAAACAGACCCTTCGGTCCAACCTGTCCATGCCGACCAGATATCCCAACCCAATCTAGTCCCACCTGCCAGCAACCGGCCCATATCCCTCCAAACCCTTCCTATTCATGTAGAGCTGGTTTGCTTCAGCCAGGTCTTCCATGATCAGGATAGTTCTGCACGAATTTCCAATATATTTCAAGCATTTCATGAAAGTAATCTATTATGAGATTATACTAATCCACTATTAAGCAGGATAAGAGTACCTCTGTGTGAGCAACACTGTTATTAGCAGCAAATGTCAATAGAAGAAGTGATTGGTAGTTTTTTGTAAGAAACATCATCCAATTTATGTCATTAGGAAACTAAATGAAACTTGCACATCTAAGGGGATACCAAATGTCTTCAAATTTTAGTGTATGGCGATAATATTTATTGCGAAGAGATATTCTGAGAAATTAAATTGAAAGACAACAATTAGCCATGAAATTCTGAAAATAAATGAATATTTTCCCATTGAGAAAGAAAAGCAGAAATTGCCAAAAACATTCAGCAGGTCTGACAGCATCTGTGGAGAGAAAGCATCATTAATGTTTCAAGTCCTGTGATCCTTCTTCAGAACTCAATGTTTTCCAACAGTTTCTGTTTTTGTTTCTGACAAATCAGCGTCTGCAGTTCTTTTGCTTTCAGCTCTCCCATTTAGTCATTGTCGACTGCACTGTCAGTGTAGGAATTAACTGTGGCATGTTTTAAAGTGATTTGTCAGAACGACCTTTAAACCCGCAGTTTTACCTGTTGAGAATGATGTGGTTTCAGATGTGGTTATAGTTGTAGATGGTTCTGTTGAAGTAGTTTCCTCAGATAAATCGTGGATGCATTGGTGATTATTTTCCAGAGTTCGATAGATTCGGGTTCGGTTCCTGAGGATTGGTGGGTGGCTAATGTTATACCACTTTTTAAGAAAGGTGGGAGAGAGAAAGCAGGAAATTATAGACCAGTTAGTCTGACCTCAGTGGTGGGAAAGATGCTGGAATCTATTATAAAGGAAGAAATTACGGCACATCTGGATAGTAGTAACAGGTTAGGACAGAGTCAGCATGGATGTATGAAGGGGAAATCATGCTTCACTAATCTTCTGGAATTTTTTGAGGATGTAACTCTGAAGATGGACGAGGGAGATACTGTAGATGTAGTGTACCTGGACTTTCAGAAAGCTTTTGATAAAGTCCCACATAGGAGATTAGTGAGTAAAATTAGGGCGCATGATATTGGGGGCAAAGTACTAGATTAGATTGAAAATTGGTTGGCTGAAAGGAAACAAAGGGTGGTGATAAACGGCTCCATTTTGGAATGGGAGGCAGTGACAAGTGGGGTACCGCAGGGATCCGTGCTGGGACCGCTGCTTTTTACAATATATGTTAATGATATAGAAGATGGTATCAACAATAACATTAGCAAATTTGCTGATGATACAAAGCTGGGTGGCAGGGTGAAATGTGATGAGGATGTTAGGAGATTACAGGGTGACCTGGACAAGTTAGGTGAGTGGGCAGATGCATGACAGATGCAGTTTAATGTGGATAAATGTATGGTTATCCACTTTGGTGGCAAGAACAGGAAGGCAGATTACTACCTCAATGGAATCAATTTAGGTAAAGGGGCAGTACAGAGAGATCTGGGTGTTCTTGTGCACCAGTCAATGAAGGCAAGCATGCAGGTACAGTATGTAGTGAAGAAGGCTAATAGCATGCTGGCCTTCATAACACGAGGAGAAAGTGAGGTCTGCAGATGCTGGAGATCAGAGCTGGAAATGTGTTGCTGGAAAAGCGCAGCAGGTCAGGCAGCATCCAGGGAACAGGAGAATCGACGTTTCGGGCATAAGCCCTTCTTC
>NC_057722.1:53369796-53370651 GCF_004010195.1 Chiloscyllium plagiosum | reverse complement strand
TGAGAGGGGATCTGATTGAGACATATAAGATTATGAAAGGATTGGACACTCTGGCAGCAGGAAACATGTTTCCGCTGATGGGTGAGTGCCGAACCAGAGGACACAGCTTAAAAATACGGGGTAGACCATTTAGGACAGAGCTCAGGAGAAACTTCTTCACCCAGAGAGTGGTGGCTGTGTGGAATGCTCAGCCCCAGAAGGCAGTGGAGGCCCAGTCACTGGATTCATTTAAGAAAGACTTGGATAGAGCTCTCAGGGATAGTGGAATCAAAGGTTATGGAGATAAGGCAGGAAGAGGATACTGATTAGGAATGATCAGCCATGATCATATTGAATGGCAGTGCAGGCTCGAAGGGCAGTATGGCCTACTCCTGCACCAATTGTCTATTGTCTATAACCAAGATGAAAATATTTAATCACTTCATATTGTCACCTAAACGCAATAATGAAGTTTGCATATGCATTTTATTAATACACGCAGAACCTATTTATAAAAATGTTAATTTTGCCATTGCAGAAAGCAGGAAATTGGTTGAAGTTCATTATTAGTTACTTAGAGCAACCATTATTTGGATTTTGCTTTATGATAGGAGATAACATTATCATTTTTAATTTGTTTATTCCATTATGTTGGCAGGATGGTTAGTTTTCCACGGAAGGTGATGCCAAAAGTACCAGTTTAATTCCTAGTCTGGCTGAGATTACGATGATGGTCTTATCTTCTTCAGCTTTCCCCTCGTTTGTTGGATGGTGCTACACAAATGAAGCTAACCAACTCTCATCTGTCTGCAAAGAGTGGCAGCACTATGGTCTGCTGGACGTACAGTAAATTTAACTGTACTGCTTGATGGCTGG
>NC_057722.1:53352443-53369296 GCF_004010195.1 Chiloscyllium plagiosum | reverse complement strand
CAAAGCATTGGGCAGGTTAGCCCTTGTTCTGTTGGAGTTGAGAAGAATGTGAGGCGATCTTCTTGAAAATTACAGATCAAGATAAATGCTGGCAGAATGTTTCATCCTGTGGGAGGACATACTTTCAAAATAAGGGGTCGCTCATTTAAGATGAAGAGGAGAAGATTTTTGTTTTCTCTCACATAGCGGTGAATCTTTGGAATTCTCTGCCCAGAACATGGTGGAGACAGGGCCATTGGATATTTTTAACGTCAAGGTCAATAAATTCTTGACTAATGAGGGAGTCAAAGGTTCTTTGGCATTGTTGAAATAGAATTGAGACCATAATCAGATCAGCCATAACTTTAATAAATGATGGCGTAGGCTTGAGAGCAGCATGTTATGCTAACGTCACTAATTTGTATTGTTTGTATGTTTATTTAAAAAAAGCAGAAATGTCAAAATTGTAATATTGAGTTTCATGTTTAGAATGGATTAGACTTCATCTGGCTGAACATATAGACTTTCTGTCTGGTTAATTTGTAGCAAAAATCAGGAGGAGTTGGTTTGGAAATGATGAGATTTAATTTTAGGGTAGTTAACCAGCAGTAAAAGCATATAACACAATCTGAAAAACAAACTGTTAAAGTTTTAGTGAGATAAAGGCATTGGAAATATTATTAAATTTTAGGATCAAACAGAGAACTGCAGATGCTGGAGATCTGAAGCAAACAAAGAAATTACTGGGGAAACTCACTAAGTCTTGCAGCAACTGTGAATAGAAAACAGAGTTAACATTTTGAGTCCTTTGACCCTTTTACTGAATGAGAAGCAGCTGGGACACGGTGACATTTATATTGTTGGAGGGTGGGGGTGGTGAGGTAGTGAGTGGATATGTGGAGAAGAAGCTTAGAGGGAGGGGAAAAAAAGATAAACAGGCAAAGGGATTGTTGACAAAAGCCTTGGAAGAAGGAGAAGCTGGCTAGGTGATAATGAGGACTATGAGTAGTACTGTACTGGAAACAGCCCATTTCATGACAGGATCTTGGATTGTGGGGATTGTTAATAGACAAGGAATGGGGTGTCCATGTTCTGAAATTGAAATTGAGTATATCAAGATTCAACATTGAGTTTAACAATTTCAGAGTATGTCAGGACTCACCATCAAGTTTAACTAGTTTTGCTTATTCTGGAGAAGGGTCACAGGAATCAAAACATTAATTCTGTCATCTCTTCGCAGTTGCTGCCAGACCTACTGAATATATCCAGAAGTTTCTGTTTCTATTTGATTCAATTTCTAGGCTTGCGTAATTTGACACAAATTCCAGTGAACCAGAATTAAAAAGGATTTACCCCAGTTTATTTAAGTTTTCTGCTGAATAGAATGAAATTTGTTGAATTAAACAAGTCAGTGAGTAAACAGAAAATCTGTAGAACCAGGATCTTGGATTCATCTGCAATAATTTTAGTCAGGTAAAACAGTATGGAAATAAAGCTTGAGAAGTCATTCTGTACTTAGTAATTCTTTTGCTTAAATTAGTGAAGCCAGTATTTCTAGTTTAGCTTATTTGTTTTGAGAATATGTGCGTGAATGGCCTAATCTAAAGAACTGGAATCAAGGTGACTACGTTTTTTCCATTTTGTGTTGTGTAACCTTGACTTCTGAGATCAAATCAGCCATCAGATATTGACTGTTTGACAGATGAACTGGTGTTTTTGAGCCTTCCCTTATCTCCGACTTTACCTCCTGTGTGTCCTCAAGATTTTAATCAACTTTCGGCATCACAAAACTTGTTATAGGAATTGGAAAAATGCTTTCTGTCTCTGTGACTTAGCTCATCTCATTCTGCCTTAATTCCTTTGTTTGACATTAGTTTCACATTTTTGATATTTACAATCTGAAATCATAGCTGAAATCCATTTAACCCAAGCTTTTTCATGGTACTACGTAATAAATCTCTGTCAATCTCTCTCATAGGCTCAAGTATTTTCATCAATGACATTCCATCGTAAGGTTAGAATAGCGAATGTTCAGAGAGGATTGCACACTGTGCAGCTCCATTTCTGATTCCTTAGATACTGGAGTTGGCCATGCTCAAACAGACACAGGCAAAAACTAGGTAATATTCAGGTTAGACCTAATAAGTGGCACATAATATTTGTATCATACAAGTGCCAGATAATGTCCATCTCCAAGAGAAATATCTGACTAGCACCCTTTGATATTCAGTGGTATTACCATGACTGAATTCGAGACTTTCACCGTCCTAGGGGTTAACACCAGAATCTGAACTGGGCTACCTATATGCAGTGGCCACAAATGCAAGTCAGAGACAAGGAGTACTACAATGAATAACTCACCTCACAACTTCCCAAGCCTGTCCACCATCCACAAGCCACATGTCAGGAGTGTGATGGAATAATCTCCACTTGCCTGGATGAGTGCTACTCTGACAACAGTCAAGAAGCTTAACACCATCTAGGACCTCATATCAAGGCCTAGTCTCCTTGTATGCCAGCTGCTGAAGGTAAACATGTAGATGCAGTGAGTAGTAAAGAAGACAAATGGGAATATTGGTCTTCAAAACAAGAGGAATGAAGTACAGGAACAGGGATGTCTTGCAATTATACAGGGATTTGGTGAGACCATATCTGGAATATTCTGTGCAGTTTTGCTCTCCTTTTCTGAGGAAGGATGTTTTGCTAAAGAAGGAATGCAACAGAGGTTTACCAGGTTGACTTCTGGGATGTCAGGACTGACGTATGTGGAGAGGTTGAATCGGTTAAAATTGTATTCACTGGAATGCAGAAGAATGAAGGGAGAATGTAGGGATAGAGTTGACGTTCAGGATTCTTGCCTTATTGGGAAACAAGTGTGAACTCTCGTGCTGATGTAGAAACCTCCATGTCCTGTGAACCAGGAGAGATGTATTTTCTAATGCTATGCTCTTCTTCCATTACTACAGCTGTGAATGTATCCTCAATGTGCCTGAACTTCTATCCCTGTTTAATATCTCATTCTCTCTTGTTGCCTGCAGGTATACAGTCAAGAGAGTCATCCCACAAGACACCTCTTCCATTGCGAAGGAAGAAGCCGTAGATCCCTCAGGGGTTGCACTGTCAAGCCTGTCTCTGGCACCCATGACCTGCTCACATACTGACACCTCTGGGGGCACTTTAACTGGGAGCAAATGCAGAAGAGTACATCATTGCCATTTTTCTGCAGCCAGTCAAGGAAGAAACATCCCATTGGCATCACTGCCACTAGCATTGAACAACACTCACAAGCAACCCATCCTATGTTGTTTTAGCTGATGTTGCTTCGCCATAGGACAGTGAAGGTGACGTTCAGTCGAAGAGCATCCTCATCATCGCAATGGCTCTCCTATTATCCATCACATAGCTTTGTTGCATAATCCAGCAGAGATTTTGAGGATCAAGCAGCATTCTATGGCAATGCAACGCTGGTATGAAGCCCTAGCTATGACCTGCATGGGAATCTGAAGTCAAGGGTCCAGACTATGTCATTCATTGGCCCCAGTGGAAGGAGGTGTTGCATTGTCGATATGCTGAATAACATCACATGATATTCGGACCACCACTCTGCACAGTGCATAGTGCCACTGCCTCTCTCTCATCTGCACAACTTTCGATGCAAGTTAGGTGACAATGGCTCCCCTACATCTTCACTGCATTATAAAGGCATCCATTCCTGCTTGCTTCACTGTAGGGATTGACTCTACATGTAACCCCAAATCTTCATATTTCTTTGTTGGTTGCCCTCCCCATCAAATTCATCAGCTTTGCTCTTCTGGTTCCCACCAAACCGGTTTATTTATCTGACCAGTCACCTACTCACTTTATCACCTGAACCCCAGGTATATCACAACATCATCATGCAAGACAGAGTAGTGCGCTGTCTCTCTCCCCCCCGCCCCCCCTTGAAGCCAGGATGGTGGTGACTGTCAATGTTGTTGTCCCTGCATCCTGACCTTTTTGTGACCTATGCAGTAGAACACCTAGATTTCTCGCACCTCACGATTCTGAAGTCCTTCTCCACATAGGTATTACTCTGCTTTTTCATTACTCCTGCCTCAGTGAACATTTCACATTTTCCCACACAATACTCAAAGTGTAGATTCCTGATCATTCACTTAACCGACCTCCATTGGTCTGTAACCCTACAATGTCTTCATCGCGACATACTTTCTAGATTGGTATCTTGGTGAATTTAGCTACAATGCCTTCACTCCC
Source organism: Chiloscyllium plagiosum (assembly GCF_004010195.1). Taxonomy (NCBI): domain Eukaryota; kingdom Metazoa; phylum Chordata; class Chondrichthyes; order Orectolobiformes; family Hemiscylliidae; genus Chiloscyllium; species Chiloscyllium plagiosum. Next base: position 53,365,063 of record NC_057722.1, on the reverse strand, counting down.
CTCATTTAAGACATCTGAAACTTGACGCCCCAACACATACCACTGCAGGACTCCACTTATCACATCCTGTAAATCAAAGATTCATTTGTGCGTACTGTCTCTTTTCTGCCAGAGAGCTAAAATTCTACCAAAAGCTGATATGTTACCTCCATACCATGGGCCTTTATTTTCCACAATAAACTTTGATGTGACACCTTATCAAATGCCTGCCAGAAAGCCAAGTACGGGAGGTCAATTGGCTCTCTTATATTCATAGCACATGTTTCTCCTTCAAAGAATTTCATTGAGTTGATCTAACATTTAACAAATGCTAAAACAAATCCATGTCTTCCCAATTCCTTGAGATCTTCTAATTGCATAGGTTTCATCTATTTCATGATTGAATTTAACAACTTCCCAGTGGTAGACTAAACTAGCTAGTCTGTCATGTCCTGATTTCTGTCTCCCTTCCTTCTTGAATAGAAGGGTTATATTTGCTACTTTCTAGACTTTGCAGAACCTTTGCCAATTTGGAAAATTAATAACAATCCATCAATCTATCTAGTTAACTTGTTGGATACCCTAGGATAAAGACCATCTGGATCCAGAATGATACCAATCTGCAGTTCCATTAGTTTAAAGTCAAGATTAGAGTGGCGCTGGAAAAGCACAGCAGGTCAGGCAGCATCCGAGGAGCAGGAAACTTATTCCTGATGAAGGGCTCCTGCCCATAATGTCGATTTTCCTGCTTCTCGGATGCTACATGACCTGCTGTGCTTTTCCAGCACCACTCTAATCTAGACTCTAATCTCCAGCATCTGCAGTCCTCACTTTTGTCTAGTTCCATCAGTTTGCTTAGTACCACTTCCCTCATAGGAGAAAGTGAGGACTGCAGATGATGGAGATCAGAACTGAAAAATGTGTTGCTGGAAAAGCCTGAGGGCTTATGCTCGAAACATCGATTCTCCTGCTCCTTGGATGCTGCCTGACCTGCTGCGCTTTTCCAGCAACACATTTTTCACCACTTCCCTCATAATTGTATTTTTACTAAGTTCTTTTATTACTTGCACTATTATTGGATGTTTCAGTTTTCTATATAGTAAAGAGAGAAGCAAAACATTTGTTCTTATCATTTGCCATTTCGTTATTATTCACAAGAACTCCCCATTCTCACTCTCCTTTATTCACCCATCCCCTTGGTTGATTGCAACAAGATTAATTCAAATAGGACTCCTTTCCTCGTGGATTTCTTTCTCCCAGACCCAAGTGAACTTAATTTAGCCAGGCATTCTTGTGGTAACAAAGAGTGAATTTATTAATCATTAAGCATAAGCAGAATTAGAATTACAGCTTTTTTAGAGATAAAGGGAGAGTGCAAAAAGTTAAAAGTTAAAACAAAATATATGTATCAGTTTCTGAACTGCTCATGAAGAACAGATAAAATGCCAAGAGTGTGGAAGTAGGCCATTTGGCCCATCAAATCTAAACTGATCCTCAGAAGAGCATCCCACCCAGACCCATCGTATCCCTGACCACCCTGCATTTCCCATGGCTATTCAACCTAATCTACACATCCCTGGGCACTATGGGCAATTTAGTATGGCCAATCTAACTAACCTGCGTCTTTGGACTGTGGGAGGAAGCTCATGCAGACACAGGGAGAATATGCAAATTGCATGCAGACAGTTTCCCTTGGCATTGTGAGGCAGCAGTGCTAACCACTGAGACAGCATTCAAAAGCACACCTTATTAGAAATTTTTGGCTTTGGAGATTGAACCTGATTCATTTTGTAACTAGTTTGCGGTACTCGGGGTGAGAGAATCTGTATCTGAAATCTAGCAGTAACTGGTGGAAATATTTTTATGGGACATTCCCAGCATGCAAGCTTGAATCCAGGATGGTACACGAGAGAATGTTTAGCCTCACTAGTACACTCCAATAAAGTTTGCAACTAGCTTGATAGCCCCTGCATCTGTGTGATCTTCAAAGAGAAGAACACAAAAGTGTCTGCAGTTTGGGACATAATCTGAAGAGGGTGGCCAAATCGACAGCCTCCCATTGTTTTTGCCATCATGAGTACAGTCTGTTTGCAGTTTCCCTGACTATTGAAATGTGCAACATTCCATGGGCTTGACTCAGGATTTTGCCAGTCACTGAATTTAAATGTGCAATGTTTCCATAGCAGTCCTATTAAAAACAACACGTTTTGCAATTAGAAGTAAAAATGTCTATAATTTCTATAAGGATATTTTTCCTGTATCACTCCATGGCATGAATAAAATTATGTGGTATATCTTATTGAAACTGTATATCCGTTTATTGTTTTTTTTACTGCAATTGGCAGCAGAAATGTTTGTATCTTAACTTATACAAAGTTAGGAAATGCACGGCAGTAAAGGTGTGGTGAGGTTCAAGAGGACATCTAGGAGTTCAGTGCTGAGGGACATCAGAGCAGAAATAGACCATTCAACTCCAAGCCTTCTCCACTACTTTAGATCATAGCTGATTATCCTTCTCAGTTCCACGAACCCTTGTAATCCTCAAATCCCTTCAAGTCATTCGTAACCTGAAATATTTTGATCACAATCTTGGACAAATTTTATGACTGAGCTTCCCTGACCCTCTGAAGTAGAGAATTCCAAAGATTCACCTCATCTTCTCATTTCAGTCTGAAATACCTTATTCCTTTTTTTGAGATTGTGTGTCCTGGCTAAACACCTCAACCCTCTCCTCTCTGTATCTACCCTTTAAGAATTTAATAAGCTTTAATCAATTGCGCTAAAATTCTTTTAAATTTCAGGGACATCCCAAACTTATTTATAAAGACAACCTGAAATCAATATTCAGTACTTGCAAGCTGGATCTCAATACGTGGAGAGAAAAATAGCTTGAGCAGTAAAAAAACTGCAAAGACTTTGTCATCGTGTTTTAAAAATTCAATGAATTTGAGAATGTGCCCCCTTAGCAGAAGTGAGAGCAGTTCAAAACCAGTGCCATAATCCATCCCTCCGATACTGGCTTCATATGGAGTACTTCAATTCAATTAACCTGGACTCCTCTTTTTGTGAACATTTATCCCTCAAAGTGACATGATAACTCACCTATCACTCATGTGCATTGTGAAGATATCCTTGTTGCAGGGAGATCTATCCGTATGTAATTTACTTCATTTGAGATGATGAAAAAGTATTTATGAACCAAAAATCAATTCGTAAAAGCATGCTTTCATTTTCTCAGGACATTCAAACTATTGTTTGTGACTGTATTATGTTGAAAGGTCACAGATTTAATAAGCTGGAACAGGAATGTAAACAGACATGCTAGTTACCGGATTCATGATATTTTTAACAAGACTATTCATGGGAAGTCATGAGTGGCTAACTTATTTTAAAGTGAAAGTCAAAGGACGCGAAGCTTTAAACTTTTTTAATTCTTTGAATCCTACACAAACATCTAATTATTTCCAATCAGTAGCAATCAACTAAATCATAGTTAAAAATGCAGCAAATATTATTAGATCTCCTTGTCCGAACCTTATTTTTTGCAATGTGTAACAACTGTCCATTAAGGAAAATGTGAGGACTGTGGATGCTGGCAATCCGATCGAAATGCAATCACTGTGGGACATCCCAAACTTATTTATAAAGACAACCTGGAACCAACATTCAGTACTTGCAAGCTGGATCTCAATACGTGGAGAAAAAAAAATAGCTTGAGCAGTAACAAATTGCAAAGACTTTGTCATCGTGTTTTAAAAATTCAATGAATTTGAGAATGTGCTCCCTTAGCAGAAGTGAGTGCACTTCAAAGCCAGTGCCATATTCCATTTTTTTTGTGGCGCTGAAAAAGCACAGCCAGTTAGGCAGCATCCGAGGAGCAGGAGAGCTGATGTTTCCGATATAAGCCCTTCATCAGGAATATGGGGGGAGGGGAGTGGTAAGGGGGCTGAGAGATAAATAGGAGGGTAGGGGTGAGGTATCTGGGAAGGCAATAGATAGTTACAGGTAGGGGGGTGGTGATGGTGATCGGTTGGAGGGAAGGGTGGAGCAGATAGGTGAGAAAGAAGATGGATAGGTAGGACAGTTCAAGAGGACAGTGCCGAGTTGGAGGGTTAGATCTGGGATGAAGTGGGGGGAGGGGAGATGAGGAAACTGGTGAGGTTGATGTTGCTGCCATGTGTTTGGAGGGTCCCAAGGCAGAAGATGAGGTGCTCTTCCTTTAGGCAGCAGGTGGCTTGGATTTGGTGGTGGAGGAAACCCAGGACTTGCATATTCTTGGGAGAGTGGGAGGGGGAGTTGATGTGGTCGGCCACAGGGCGGTGGGGTTGATTTTTTGTAAACGATTTCTGTAAAGCTTTTTTTCGTTTAATTTTATTCATTAGCACATAATCTTTCTACTGTCTTTAAAAACATTAAAATCAGGTGTAAGGGTAGACCACACAACCTAGTAAAGCTATTGCACCATTCACTATAGTCATGGTGGATCTTTGGCTTCAATTCCACTTTCCGCCTGTTAATATATCCCATGATTCCCTGAGTGAGCAAAAATCTGCCCGATGCAGGTATAAATATATCTAAACATAGAATATTCAGAATACCTTTTCATGGAGAATTCCAAAGACTCTCAACAACTTGTGTGAGGAGATTTCAACAAATCTCAGTCCTAAATAACCAGCTGATTATCCTGATGAAATGTTCTTGCATTCCAGATTACTCAACCAGAATGTCTAACCTGTCAAGCCCTCCAAAAATCTATACGTTTCAGTGAGATTATTCTTTTGTTGATCCCATTCTTGTAAATACTAGAGAATATAGAACTAATTTACTCAACCTCTCCTATAAGGAGTAACCAATCATCCCAAGAACCAATCTTATGTTCTGCACTGCCTTAGATGTAAAATATTCCTTAAGTATGGAGACCAGAACTTTCTCCCAGGTGTGGTCTCCCCAAATCTCTTCACTACCATAACAAGATTTCTTTGTTCTTCTATTCTAGTCTCCAAAAGTCCAACTTGCCATTAGTCTTCCAAATTGCTTGCTTTACATGTGCACAGACTTACTGAGATTGCATACAAGTGCACTCCTTCCTTCTGAACATCAATGTTGACATGTACAATGAATGCTGGAGAAACTCAACAGGTTGGGCTGTATCCTTGGAGAGAGAGCAAAGTCAATGTTTTGAGTCAATTCTGAAGAAGAATCAAACCAGAATCGGAACAGTAACTCTTCCTCTTTCCCCACCTTTTGCCAGACTTGCTGAGTTTCTCCAGTGCTCTCTCTGTTTGTTTCAGATTTGTAACAGATTTGGTGTTTATCAACAATGACATGTTTTACATATTCAACATTGGGAGATTCTGCTGGAAATCCCTTTGAAATGTCCATACACTACAGTGTGCACTGGAATTGGAAAAGCTTGTCATGTTTATATTGATGTTAATATTGCTATTTGTGTTTATGCTTAAGTATTGTGGATGAATAAGAAGTAAGAAGTAAGAACTGAAAGCATCAACTTTCCCAAAAAAGATTTGAATCTCTGTTAGCTCATGAAATAGCATCATGCTACAGCATGGTCTAGATCAGAGTGGTGCTGGAAAAGCACAGCAAGTCAGGCAGCATCCAAGAAGCAGGAAAATCGACGTTTCGGGCAAAAGCCCTTCATCAGGAATAGAGGCAGGGTGCCTGCAGGGTGGAAAGATAAATGAGAGGGGAATGGGGGTGGAGGTGGGGAGAAAGTAGCATAGACTACAATAGGTGAGTGGGGATGGGGATGGAGGTGATAGGTCAGAGAGGAAGGTGGAGCGGATAGGTGGGAAGGGCAATTGGCAGGTAGGACAAGTCATGAGGGCGGTGCTGAGCTGGAAGGTTAGAACTGGGGTAAGGTGGGGGGAGGGGAAATGAGGAAACTGGTGAAGTCCACATTGATGTGCTGGGGTTGAAGTGTTCTGAGGCAGAAGATGAGGCGTCCTTCCTCCAGGTGTTGAGTGGTGAGGGACCGGTGGTGGAGGAGGTCCAGGACCTACATGTCCTCGGCAGAGTGGGAGGGGGAGTTGAAATGTTTGGCCATGGGGCAGTGGGGTCGGTTGGCACAGGTGTCCTGGAGATGTTCCCTAAAGTACTCTGCGAGGAGGCGTCCAGTCTCCCCGATGTAGAGGAGACCACATCGGGAGCAACGGATACAATAAATGATATTGGTGGATGTGCAGGTAAAACTTTGATGGATGTGGAAGGCTCCTTTAGGGCCTTGGATGGAGGTGAGGGAGGAGGTGTGGGCGCAGGTTTTGCAATTCCTGCAGTGGCAGGGGAAGGTGCCAGGAGGGGAGGGTGGGTTGTAGTGGGGCGTGGACCTGACCAGGTAGTCACAGAGGGAACGGTCTTTGCGGAAGGCGGAAAGGGGTGGGGAGGGAAATATATCCCTGGTGGTGAGGTCCGTTTGGAAGTGGCGGAAATGTTGGTGGATGATTTGGTTTATGCGAAGGTTGGTAGGGTGGAAGGTGAGGACCAGGGGGATCCTGTCCTTGTTACGGTTGGAGGGGTGGGGTCTGAGGGCTGAGGTGCGGGATGTAGATGAGATGCATTGGAGGGCATTTTTAACCATGTGGGAAGGGAAATTGCGGACTCTAAAGAAGGAGGCCATCTGGTGTGTTCTGTGGTGGAACTGGTCCTCCTGGGAGCAGATACGGCGGAGGAGGAGGAATTGGAAATACGGGATGGCATTTTTGCAGGAGGTAGGGTGGGAAGAGGTGTAATCCAGGTAGCTGTGAGAGTTGGTGGGTTTGTAAAAAATGTCAGTGTCAAGTCAGTCGTCATTAATGGAAATGGAGAGATCCAGGAAGGGGAGGGTGGTGTCAGAAGTGGTCCAGGTAAATTTAAGGTTGGGGTGGAATGTGTTGGTGAAGTTGATGAATTGCTCAACCTCCTCGTGGGAGCACGAGGTGGCGCCAATGCAGTCATCAATGTAGCGGAGGAAGAGGTGGGGAGTGGTGTCAGTGTAACTACGGAAGATGGGCTGTTCTACGCAGCCAACAAAGAGACAGGCATAGCTGGGGCCCATACGGGTGCCCATGGCTACCCCTTTGGTCTGGAGGAAGTGGGAGGATTCAAAGGAGAAATTGTTAATGGTGAGGACAAGTTCAGCCAAACGAATGAGAGTGGAAGAGTACTGTTGGGAAAGTTGGGAGAGGAAGAAACAGAGGGCTTGGAGGCCCTGGTCATGACGGATGGAGATGTAGAGGGATTGGATATCCATGGTGAAGATGAGGCGTTGGGGGCCGGGGAAACAGAAGTCTTGGAGGAAGTGGAGGGCGTGGGTGGTGTCTCAAACGTATGTGGGGAGTTCCTGGACTATGGGGGATAGGACAGTGTCGAGGTAGGTAGAGTTGAGTTCAGTGGGGCAGGAGCATGCTGAGACAATGGGTCAGCCAGGGTGGTCAGGCTTGTGGATCTTGGGAAGGAGGTAGAACCGGGCAGTGCGGGATTCCCGGACTATGAGGTTGGAAGCTGTGGGTGGGAGATCTCCTGAGATGATGAGGTTCTGTATGGTCTGGGAGATGATGGTTTGGTGATGTGGGTGGAGTCATGGTCGAGGGGGTGGTAGGAGGAGTGTCTTCGAGTTGGCATCTGGCTTCAACGGTGTAGAGATCAGTGCGCTAAGCCATCACTGCACCCCCTTTATCCGCTGGTTTGATGGTGAGGTTGGGATTGGAGCAGAGGGAGTGGAGGGCTCCGTGTTATGAGGATGAGAGGTTGGAGTGGGGGAGGGGGGTAGACAGGTTGAGGCGGTTAATGTCTCGACGGCAGTTGGAACTGAAAAGATCGAGGGCGGGTAATAGGCCAGCATGGGGTGTCCACGAGGATGGAGTGTGTTGGAGGTGGGCGAAGGGGTCCTCAGAAGGTGGGCGGGAGTCCTGATTGTGAAAGGAAGCTCGGAGGCGGAGAGGGCGGAAGAAGTGTTCGACGTCACGACGCTTATTAAATTAATTGATGCGTGGGTGGAGGGGGATAAAGTTGAGTCCTTTCCTGATCGTTCGTCCTCAGTAAGGGGGGTCTGGGGGGATGGTGAAAACTTGGCAGGGCTGGGAGCTAGGAGCTAGGACCTGGTGTAGGTGTGGAGCTGGGAGTGTGGGCGGAGCCTGTAACTGGTGTGGGTGTGGTGTTAGGGGGAATGGGGGTGGAGTCATGAGCAGGAGTGGTGTTCCCCTCAGGGTTCTGGGGGGCGGGGATGGTGACAGTGCGATGTGTGGGGGGCGTGTCAGCAGAATGTAAGTGAGTGGCGTTGGTGGGGGCGGAAGTGGTGGTGAACACGGCAGTAGGGGGGGAGGAAATCACTGAGCGTGTGAGTCATGCTACAGCATGTCTGGTACTGCAAAGACAGCTGGGTATTATGTGCTTCGAGGCTTTATGAAGTCAAAGAGACAGGGATGGGCAAGAGTTACAAAGTTCGGTTGGGAGACTGATTTCTGTGAAAGTGAAGTGATTTTTTAAAAACATTATTCATTCACAGGATGTGGGCATCACTGGCCAGGCCCAGCATTTATTACCCATCCCTAATTAACCAGAGGGCAGTTAAGAGTCAACCACATTGCTGTGGGTCTGGAGTCACATGTCGACCAGACCAGATAAGGATGGCCGTTTCCTTTCCTAAAGGACGTTATTCTACTTTTGGTGCAAGCATTTCAAATCTCATGTAATTTTGATAAAATCAAGTTATTTGGTTCGAAGTGCTTTACAACATATGAAAAAGTCATGAACCACAGGGAACCTTGGTCTCGAGTCAGGAACCAAGCAAAATTAGATGTTCAGCATTCCCTTTGAAAAAAATTGCTGTTCTTACTGAGGGTTTGGTTAAGAAAAAGAAGGAAACATATGTCAGGTATAGACAGGATAGATCCAGAGTATAAAAGCAGTAGGAGCATACTTAAGAGGGAAACAGGGAATACAGGGAGAACTAGCCATTTGGATACAGAACTGGCTCAAAGTTAGAAGACAGAGGGTGGTGGTGGAGGGTTGTTTTTCAGACTGGAGGCCTGTGACCAATGGAGTGCCACAAGGATCCGGTGCTAGGTCCACTAATTTTCATCATTTATATAAATGATTTGGATGTGAGCATAAGAGGTACAGTTAGTAAGTTTGCAGATGACTTCAGTAAGGCGTTCGACAAGGTTCCCCATGGAGACTGATTAGCAAGGTTAGATCTCATGGAATACAGGGAGAACTAGCCATTTGGATACAGAACTGGCTCAAAGAGAGAAGACAGAGGGTGGTGGTGGAGGGTTGTTTTTCAGACTGGAGGCCTGTGACCAATGGAGTGCCACAAGGATCGGTGCTAGGTCCACTAATTTTCATCATTTATATAAATGATTTGGATGTGAGCACAAGAGGTACAGTTAGTAAGTTTGCAGATGACTCCAAAATTGGAGGTGTAGTGGATATCGAAGAGGGTTACCTCAGATTACAACAGGATCTGGATCAGATGGGCCAATGGGCTGAGAAGTAGCAGATGGAGTTAAATTCAGATAAATGCGAAGTGCTGCATTTTGGGAAAGCAAATCTTAGCAGGACTTATACACTTAATGGTAAGGTCCTAGGGAGTGTTGCTGAATAAAGAGACCTTGGAGTGCAGGTTCATAGCTCCTTGAAAGTGGAGTCGCAGGTAGGTAGGATAGTGAAGAAGGCGTTTGGTATGCTTTCTTTTATTGGTCAGAGTATTGAGTACAGGAGTTGGGAGGTCATGTTGCGGCTGTACAGGACACTGGTTAGGTCACTGTTGGAATATTGCATACAATTCTGGTCCTTCCTATCAGAAAGATGTTGTGAAACGTGAAAGGGTTCAGAAAAGATTTACATGGATGGTGCCAGGGTTGGAGGATTTGAGCTGTAAGGAGTGGTTGAATAGGCTGGGTCTGTTTTCCCTGGAGCGTCGGAAGCTGAGGGGTGATCTTATAGAGGTTTATAAAATTATGAGAGGCATGGATAGGGTAAATAGACACAGTGTTTTCCCTCTGGTAGTGGGAGTCCAGAACTATAGGGCATAGGTTTAGGTTGAGAAGGGAAAGATATAAAAGAGACCTAAGGGGCAACTTTTTCATGCAGAGGGTGGTATGTTATGGAATGAGCTGCCAGAGGAAGTGGTGGAGCTGGTACAATTGCAACATTTAAAAGGCACCTGGATGGGTATATGAATAGGAAGGGTTTGGAGGGATATGGGCTGGGTGCTGGCAGGTGGGACTAGATTGGGTTGGGATATCTGGTTGGCATGGACGGGTTGGACCGAAGGGTCTGTTTCTGTGCTGTACAACTGTATGACTCTACAACCGAACCAGATGTGTTTTTCTGGACAATCAGTAATGCATTCATGGTCACCATTAGACTCTTAATTTCAGATTTACATTGAATTCAAATTCCACCATCTGCACTGTTAGGATTTGAACCCAGTCTCCAAAACATGACCTGAGTTTCTGGGTTAATATTCCAGCAATAACACCACTGGGCCATCAGCTTTATCAAGATAGCTACAAAATCACTGACTTGATTTATCGCAATGTTGCTTTAACCACTACAAATGCTAAAAGACAAGGAGGATCAAACCATGTGCATTCTAGTAAAACATGCTAGAATTGGATTATATGCATAGTTATCTGTAACTGCAAATTGGAGACTGAACTGTTTCTATGAACCACTATGAAATTTTCAAGCACCCTGTCTACGTTATTTACAAATAACACAAGAAAACATGATGTGTTGCTCAGCACTGATCTTCATTTTTTGGAGGGCATTCATCATCTACCTACCCAGCCTCTATGATGTTAATCCTGGATTAATTCACCACTCAGCAGATATCTGCTGAAAGATCAGCATCTGGGTACCTTGCCTTATTTAAAAGGTTATTGAGGACCTGGACAAGCTTAGCATTCCAAAGCTGCCCTGCTCAGTCGCATCCTTCAGTATACTCTTAGCACAATGGAAGTTGACAGCAAGTGCTCTTCAGACAGTGATTTCTAGCCTCTGCCTCTGCCTGCTGGGAAAGCTCCAAAAGTCTTGACCCCACCCCTCTCAGGTAACACTTATTGTCAATCCCACAGGCTTTGCTCCTTCTCAGGCCCCACTGAACCCACCTAGACATGCCTGCTCAGTCTTTGCACTCTCTCAGCCCCTGGTGTGTGAGATGGCCATGCCTGGTCTGGTCATGACACAGTCCCTCCCTTTGAAGCCAAGATGCTCACGATTCTGGGAAAACCCCCTTCCAGCATGACTATCTTCCCATCTATGCTTTATACTCCTGTAATCACAACCCCCCTGCTCCTCCTGACCACACTGCCTGGACTCGCCACTATGGAGCCACATGGTAACCCATTTCCTGGACTGCAGAGGCACAAGCCATCTGACTGAGATCATCCCAAATGGAAGCTAGACGGTGGCCAATACTATGGACTGGTACGACAGGATACCCTTGACTTACTGTGCCAGGACACCCTGACTGATGGGTGCTTCATTGGAGTTTGGTGAGGACTACACTCCTAAGACTCTAAGGCTGCACATGCAGTGTGCTTACCATGTAAGCTGCTGACACATGGTGCAGGTGTGATGTAAACTTAGATTTGTTGTCACATGCGTACAAAAATACAGTCAGAAGTGTTTTCTCACGTGCAAGATGCAAAACGGCACCATACTCCAGTGCCATCTTTTAATACTTGATATAATGCAAGATTTTACTGCAATAGAGTTCATCTTTCCCTCTTCTTCTTGTCACCTTCCGCTACTCCTCCGTTCATTGCTTGACATTGGCTGGGGTCTCTGTAGTGGGCTCTGGGATCTCAGTTAGGGGCCCACCCCTACTCTCGCCAGCATTCCTGTGATTGTCGTGTCTGAGGTGGAGCCACGGGTCTGCTCTTGAAACTCCAGCTCTCTTTCCAATGCTCCACCAGACATTGCCCCCACCGTCAACGGTTGCTGGGATCCTGGCTCCTCCATTGCTGACGCTGAAGCCTCTGGAATGTCAGAGCCAAAGCTGACCATGGATCTGGAGCTACACAGGTCCCGGCCCTAACCAATTCTTCCACAGAAAGAGCAACCACCTTTTGATGCTGCAGATGCCAACGTCAATCACCAGGAAGAGAGACTCTGCTGCTGCCACACACACACAGACACACACAGACACATGCACAGACACATAAACACACACAGACACACACACACAGACACACACACATACACAGACACGCACACACACACACGCACATACACACAGACACACACACACACACACACACATACACACAGACACACACACACGCACACACAACATTGTGAGTGTTCCACTGAACTGACTGCAGAAATTATTTAACATTATCCAGTTAACATTCTTTAAAAATCCAAAGACTGAGAAGCCATAACTATATTGTGTTTATGGGAAAGGATTCAACAGATTATCCAACTTGGAGATATGTGAGGAGATCAGCACCATGGAAATGTCTGGATTGTGAGAAGGATTGCAAATCCCCAGACCAGCTGGAGACTCACCGACACAGACATTCTGGGGAGAGACTGTTCCCCTGCTCTATGTGTGGGAAGGGATTTACTCTGTCATCCAGCTTCATGTAACACCAGTGGGTTCACACTGACAAGAGACCTTTCCCCTGACTGTG
>NC_057722.1:53344419-53352431 GCF_004010195.1 Chiloscyllium plagiosum | reverse complement strand
TCACACACACAGACACACACACACAGTCACACACACAAAGACACACACACTCTCTCACACACACAGACACACACACACTCACACACATACAGACTCACACGCACACAGACACACACACACTCACACACACACAATTGTGTGGCCAAATTCCACCCCAACTCTATTTACAATGTTTTGATGACATCACTGTTGTAAGTCAGATCTCAAACAACAACAAGACAGAATACAGCGAAGAGATTGAGTGCTTAATGGCTGGGTGGAAAGATAACAAAATCTCCATCAACATCAGCAAAACAAAGGAGCTGGTCATTGAATTCAAGAGGCAGAGTGGAGGGCACACCTCTGCCTGGTTCAATGGAGCTGAGGTGGAGATAGTTGAGAGTGTCAAGTTTCTGACCGTGATGATCACTAACAATCTGTCCTAGTCTATCTCTGTTGATGTGACGGTCAAGAAAACACAACAACATCTCTATTTCTTTGGGAGGCGAAGGAAATTCACCATGTCCCCAAGGAGTCTTACTAATTTTTAAAGATGTACCATAGAAAGTTTCCGATCTGGATGCATTGGAGTGTGGTTTGGCAAATGCTCTTCCCAAGATCATGAGAAACTACAGAGAATCATGAACATAGCCCAGTCCACCACACAAACTAGTCTCCCATTCATTGATTCCATTTATACTTTCCTCTGCCTTAGGAAAGCAACAGAATCAAAGACCCCTCTAACTCTGGTTATAATCTCTTCCACCCCTTTTCATCAGGCAGAAGATATAAAAGTTTGAATACACCTACAAACAGATTCAAGAACAGCTTCTTACCCGCAGTTATCAGAATTTTAAATGGACTTCTCAAATGTTAATTCTGATCTCTCTCTCCCTCTCTGCACGTTCTCTAGTAGCTGTAACACTGCATTCTGCACTCTGATCTGCTACCCTGATGCACTTTGTATAGTACGATCTGCCTGTATAGCAAGCAAAGCAATACTTTTCACTGTACCTCAGCGCATGTGGCAATCGGTCAATTTTGAAAAGACTGGGCAGAAGTGTGTAACACAGCACAGTACATCAAGATGTATGTCCCCTTAACCGAGGATTGCTAACCAACAGGACAAGCTGCCTGGTTGTGTGACTGTGCTGACTGGTACAGAAAGAGAGCACGGTAAGGCATGGCATGAATATTGGGAGCTAGCAGGCAGGCGCTAAGAGACGGAGCAAGTAACCCTAAGATTCAGCCTGGACCAATTGGTGAACTGGATGCCTGTCTAAATGTCCTAACTAGCCTTGCAGCAATCTTTCAATGCTGCTTTCTGGTACATTCTACAGTGTAAGTCTGTGCTTCAATAATGACCTGTGAGTGAATTGGAGAGGTGCCATGATGGTTCTTAGGATTTGCAAATGGTGATTGCCAAATCCATGGATGGGAATACATGTAGCTGGGCCCATGGATCATAGCTTGTGAAACTGTTTGGAGCTGAGCTTGTCTTGTTGTTTGACAAAATCATTGAAGATAGAGCAAGATGTTCCCAACTTTAAAACAGGCCTCGTTGAATATCTTGCCTGAAATCTCACCATGGCCACATTACTCAGACCCCGATAAAATTCCATCCATTTAATCTGACAGACACATATTTTACTTGGACCAAGCAAATTACAAAATGAGATGCAATGTTCAAATCTACATGAAGTTGAGGTGAAAGGCAGACTTAAAACTGCCGAAGACATAGATGTTTGTATGAGAGAGTATTGGGATCACCCAAGTTTTCACATTTTACAAAGGTGCAAAATTGTTCATAATGTCAAGATAGGTCTTGCCTGGCCATTGGAATGCTGTCTTTTAGAGAGACACAACTGGTGGTTATTTAACCTCATTGCCACCACACCTCAGGAGAGGGAAGAGGTCTTCATGGTAACCTTGGCTGGTGCAGAAATTGAGTCCATGCTGTCAGTATCACACTGCTGTGTGAACCAACCACCCAGCCAAATGAGTTAAACAGACCCCCAGGTCATGCTATTGAGATAGATGAGAAAAGTGATTAGATTAGATTAGATTAGATTCCCTACAGCGTGGAAACAGGCCCTTCGGCCCAACAAATCCACACTGACCCTCTGAAGAGTAACCCACCCAGACCCATTTCCCTCTGACTAATGCAGCTAACACTATGGGCAATTTAGCATGGCCAATTCACCTGACCTGCACATCTTTGGACTGTGGGAGGAAACCGGAGCACCCGGAGGAAACCCACGCAGACACGGGGAGAATGTACATACTCCACACAGACAGTCACCCAAGGTTGGAATCAAACCTGGGACCCTGGTGCTGAGAGGCAGATGCTGAAGCAAATTCATGTAAACCATCCTGAAATTGAGCCATGTCTCAGGATGGCCAGAGAGCTACTATATTGGCCAAATGTGATGAGACAAAGGACATACTAAACAGTGACATCAAACTAAGTCAGCTAAAGCCATTCCTGAAGAAGGGCTTATGCCCGAAACATCGATTCTCCTGTTCCCTGGATGTTGCCTGACCTGCTGCGCTTTTCCAGCAACACATTTTCAGCTAAGTCAGCTAAAGAGCTGACTGACTCGTGACATCCAAGGATGAAATTTGGAATAGATCCTTTACACTCTTAACCTGATATGGATTATCCTGTCACGGTCAACCACGATTTAGTCTACTGAAAATGGCTGACATTACAACTACCAGTGAGGTTGTAGCAAGGGCAATAGCATATTTCCATTTTCATGGCGTGCTAACCATTATGATGAGAGAGGACGTCAATCAGCTAATGAGTGAGGTACTCGCACACTTGATAAACAATTGGGAAATTCAACATTCTGTCATTGAAATATTAACCCCAGCCAATCATAATATGGAGAAACATAACTACTAATTGCATGGAATGTACTCCAGTTCAGTGATGAATGTTATACCACACCCAGATTATCTTTCCATCAGTGAACAAAAACTACTGAAGCCAAAAATAGTAACAATTATCAACTTGAATCTACAGAAAGACAAATTCCACATTGACAATGTAAAAAATAAAAGTTGGAGAACTAGTCTCTGTGAACACTCAATGGATTCAACAAAAGTCAGTGTATGTGGTAGCAGTTATCCCACAAAGTGTACATAGCCCTTAGAAAGAAAAACATGTTTCTCATCGTTGTCTTACATGGCATAACATTAATTTTTATAATTATGTCTTGTAGTTCTCCTGTCTCCCTTAAAAGGAAACATCAGTTCAGAATCCAATCTGTTTTGAGAATGCAAAGCAGCACTAACTGCATGGGTTTAATTCCCACATTGGTTGAGATTATCAGGACGGACCATCCTTCTCAGCTTCTCCCCCGACCTAAGGCACATTGACCCTCAGGTTAAATCACCACCAGTTGTCTCTGTCTTATGATAGAGCAGTCCAACAATCCCCTGGGACAATGACGACTTTACCCTTACCTTGAGATATCAGCCTTTCAGGTTCATCATCAAGCTTCTTAGACGTTTGAATCTTCATAACAAATTGTGATTGACAAAATTAACTCACACAGGACAACAGAACAGTAATATATTCTGGTGTTAACCTGGAAAACCTGCTGAAATTTTGGGAGTGTGAATTGACCCACAACCTTCTCACTCAAAGTTAAGCATGTGTGTGTGATCACTTAGTACTTACAAACTACCTGGCAATGGCAATTTTCCTCATCAATAATCAACTGCCTCTGGTGTCACTATTAAATATTTTTTAAGTAGAAAATACTTGAACCTCAGTTGACACCCTGTCAAAATTAAACTGACCTCTACAGAGAGACATCTCCACAGTTTGTGGATGACTGCAATGTCACTGCCCACTCTGCATTATATTTCCAAGCTACTCTCAACCTCTTTAATCCTGCATGCAAGAAACTCAGTCTGTCTTTGACCAAGGACAGAACGCCCTTGGTCCTCATCCTTCCAACCTACCAACCTCCGCATAAACCGCATCATCCGCCGACATTTCCGCCACCTACAAACAGACCCCATCACCAGAGATATATTTCCCTCCCCACCCCTATCCACTTTCCGCAAAGACCATTCAATCCGTGACTACCTGGTCAGGTCCACGCCCCCCAACAACCCACCCTCCCCTCTTGGCACTCACCTCTGCCACCACAGGAATTACAAAACCTGCACCCACACCTCCTCCCTCACCTCCATCCAAGGCCCCATCAAAGTTTTACCTGCACATCTACCAATATCATTTATTGTATCTGTTGCTCCCGATGCGGTCTCCTCTACACTGGGGAGACTGGACACCTCCTAGCAGAGCGCTTTAGGGAACATCTCCGGGACAGCCGCACCAATCAATCCCACTGCCCCATGGCCGAACATTTCAACTCCCCCTCCCACTCAGCCAAGGACATGGAGGTCCTGGGCCTCCTTCACCGACGCTCCCTCACCACCTGACGCCTGGAGGAAGAACGCCTCATCTTCTGCCTCGGAATACTTCAACCCCAGGGCATCAATGTGGACTTCACCAGTTTCCTCATTTCCCCTCCCCCCACCTTACACCAGTTCCAACCTGCCAACTCATGACCTGTACTACCTGTCAATCGCCCTTCCCATCTATCTGCTCCACCTTCCTCTCCGACCTATCACCTTCATCCCCATCTCCATCCATCTATTGCACTCTTAGATACCTTCTCCCCAGCTCCACCCCCCTCCCATTTATCTCTCCACCCAGGAGGTCCTCTGCCTCATTCCTGATGAAGGGTTTTTGCCCGAAACATCGATTTTCCTGCTCCATGGATGCTGCCTGACCTGCTGTGCTTTTCCAGCCCCACTCAATCTTGACTCTGATCTCCAGCATCTGCAGTCCACACTTTCACCCTGTCTTTGGCTGTTGTCAAAGGAAAACTCATATAATAACCCACCCTTGGTCAGGAGCATATTCAACTTCCTATATATGTTAACAGCAAGACTCTGGAACATTTTGATTAATTCCCTTGCCTTAGAGCTATTTATGAGAAGATCCAACACCTGGTCAGTTGCACTGGCTCAGCCTGATACAAACTACAGCAGTGACAACTAGATCTTCATAAGGGAACAAAAGTTTGCATGTCAAACATAGTTGTTGCCTCCACCCTCCTGTCCTGCAGTGAGGCATGGACTGCATATCAATGAGGCATAAGAGTACTAGAGAAATCTAGTCAACAATGCCCTCACCACCTCCTCTGGGTTCAGTGTAAGCCTGCTGTCCAGTATCCCTGAAGCCATGTTCACATGAACTAAGATAACACCCCAGCAAGATCTATGTGGATGGAAAGGATATTGTGTCATTTTTGTTCAACTCTCACATGTCCAATCTTCCAAAGGAGGACAAAGAAACACTGCAAAGTCTGAAAGCTTTTCCTGAAGTGTAATGCCTTTGAGTTTGATGACCTCATGTAGCAAGCTACCAATCACTCAGAATGACAACAACCCGTTCAACAAGTTGCATCATTCATCAAACCCCAACTACTTGATAAGAAGGTGGGAGGAGCGAAGAAGGATAGAAAAGGAGGCAAATCCCACACTCTTGACCTCACCGCCTCATGAGATGTCTTGTAGTTCCTAAAAGAATGTGACTTAATTTGAGCACTTGTGTTAAAATATTACAGTCGTATTGCCTTTTTGTCATGAAGGGTAGAACACTGAGACATGGCTGCTTGGTGACAAGGACAATGGCAATTTTCCTTATCAACTTCCATGCTGCACATGCATTACCTATCCACATGACTGTCACAGCATTACTGCTGTAAGGAAAGCAGACACTCACCAACATGACACATTGTGAATGGTGACCTGCCAACTGCATTAGAATGGGACATTTTCCAGTTCCATTTAACATCCTGAATGAGGTATTCTTGCAAAGCAATGTGAGAGTGATAATGTCTCCCAGCACCATGGGGAATCCTGCTATCTCAGCTAAGCGATGTGTCTGCAAATCAAATGGTTTGATCATGAGTCCATGAAAGCCAATTTACACATGAGGATGTCTGTTGGAGAAAGTTCTAGCTTTTTCAGCTGCATCAAGTTGGTGAATATGTTTTACTTTCTGTAACAATTTGAGATTAACATTTCCAAGGAATGTGGGGTCATTCCAGACACATTGAGGCAATGGTTATTATTTTGAAAGTCTTGTTAATGCATACCCCCCAAAGCTTCAATATCAGAATACAGTTAGGTGTGAACAAGTGTTTGCAGTTATTTCTTGGTTAACACATTCCCAACGACAATTGGATCTGCTAGAGGGTTATTGTCAAGGCCTCGCCTGCTAGCTGGAGAGCTGATGAGAGGTCTGTGTTACCTCTTCCAGTGAAAGCACATTGAATCACATGGCAATGAGGAACTGCTGATGGCACCAGCAGGTTGTCACCCAGAGTCAAGACCAAGGGACTGATGTCCCACCAAGCAAGAGCTGCCAAATAATCAGAGGTCGGCAGCTCTTGCACTCAGTTTGCCCATGGAAAAAGCCATGGCTACTGCAAGAAGAGACCCACCTCCCACTGGACTCCCAGGATTTCATGGTTGTTCTTGGGTGGGAGGTCAGGGGCAGATGAGGTCAGGGAGGTTGAGAGTAAGTAAGGGGAATGGATCAGAGCAGGTATACCCTTTTCCCTTACTATGTCCAGTCCCTCACTCAGGCACTGGTTGCTTTTGATGAAAGAGTCTCACTACCACCCCAGCCCATACTGTACTGATAAATGGCCCATAGAGTGTAGTCTATTAGGCATGCTGCCCAGTCAGAGGTCTGCTTGCAGCTACGTTAATCCCAGCAACAAGGCCCTTTAGTTATCTTTGATTGGCCACATTCCTCAATGGTTTTTTGGAGTAGGTAGGAAAGCAGACCCTGGAGCTCCCTGACAGTACTTAATTCGGATGGAGGCAAACAGATGGCAAGGTTTGAATACACCATCATCCTACCGAGCTAAGTGACCTTAGCTTTAAGCACACTACTTCTGGCAGCAGAAGATTCCACCCTGTATCTCTAAACAAATGGTTTGATTTTGATATCAAGCTTGTTTTAAAAGATTAGTAATATTCCTGTTAGATTCCCAGATCACAAAACTTTTCGGATGATTTTTAGTTTACATACTCCCATTTATTGCAGCTGTTTGATTTTTTAATGTTAATTTATTTTAAACTAAACATAATATTGCTGCAGGGCTGACTACAAAATAATAATGATTTGTTATTTATTCTGATTATGCCTTTCTTTTGTCTGTTGTTTTTTTTATTGACATTGAGCAATTGTTAGAATAAAACCAGTTCTTATGTTTCTGATTGTAATTTTCACTTTAACCTTCAGAAACGTATCCACCTTATGAGATCTTGAATTGTATTGTAGGCATCGCACATAGGAACTCAATATCTACAAGAATTAAGATAAATTCTTAGAAGATAACATTAACTTGAGATGTAACTGGAAGAATGAAAAAAGTAGGCCTAAGGTTTACAAGTATAAAAGAGGGAGGCTTCAGGAAATTCATTATGAATTGGAATGGATCTCATGATTATGAAATCTCTGGAAGTAAGTAAAATCACCATAGTCTTACCAGACCATAAGACTGCTCCCTCATTAGAGAGATGACTAGTGGTGGCTTAATCGAAAGGTCACCATGCCTCAGGGGAGGGGAAGGAGCATCCTTCACAGTAACCTTAGCTGATACAGGAATTGAACTTATGCTGTTAGCTTCACTTCACATCACAAACCAAACAGGAGGAGAAAGTGAGGACTGCAGATGCTGGAGATCAGAGCTGAAAATGTGTTGGTGGAAAAGCGCAGCAGGTCAGGGAGCATCCAAGGAACAGAAGAATCGACGTTTCGGGCATAAGCCCTTCTTCAGGAATGAGGAAAGTGTGTCCAGCAGGCTAAGATAAAAGGTAGGGAGGAGGGACTTGGGGGAGGGAATGCGATAGGTGGAAGGAGGTCAAGGTGAGGGTGATAGGGAGTGGGGTGGGGGCGGAGAGGTCAGGAAGAAGATTGCAGGTTAGGAAGG
>NC_057722.1:53316964-53342255 GCF_004010195.1 Chiloscyllium plagiosum | reverse complement strand
AGAAGTAGGCACGGAGGCGAAGGTGGCGGAAGAATTGTTCGATGTCACGCCGCGTGTTGAACTCGTTAATCCGAGAGAGTAGGGGAATGAAGGTGAGGGATCTGCTGAGGACTGATCTTTCATCCTCAGAGAGGGGTAGTTCTGGAGGGATGGTGAAAACACGGCAGGGCTGGGAGCTAGGACCTGGTGTGGGGCTGGAGCTGGGAGTGGGGGCAGGGTTGGGCGTCGGGGCAGGGACGGAGATCGGCGTGGGGGCGGAGTTGAGCGTGGTGACGGAGATCGGTGTGGGTGCAGGGTTAGGCGTGGTGACGGAGATCGGCGTGGGTGCAGGGTTAGGCGTGGTGACGGAGATTGGCGTGGGGGCGGGGTTAGGCACGGTGACAGAAATCAGCGTGGGGGTGGAGTTAAGCGTGGTGACGGAGATCGGCGTGGGGGCGGAGATACATGCGGCGTTGTGGTCGTGCAGGTTAGTGATGTCACTGGGGGCGGAAGTGGCTGCGGCGATGGCAACCCAGGGGGCGGAAGTGGCTGTGGCGACGACAGAGACAGTGTTATTCCCAATAGCCGCGGCGGCCGCGAATCTGTCGGCGATGGTCTTCCTGGCGATCGTGGAGGCGGTTGTCTGGGCGGCGATCGCGGAGGCTGCGAGGTCGGTGGGGGCGGAAGTGTCGTCATGGTCCGCGGCGGCGGTTGTTGCCGCGGGCGCTGTAGCGGCCGCGTGGTCAATGGCGCCGGACTGATTTCGGAGGCCGATGGAAGATTCTGGAACAGTTGAGGAACCCAGACTGTGGGGGTAAGTACATGAAAGTTTTTGGTACTTACTGTCTTTAATTTCCGATATGGCTAGAAAGAACTGTTTGTTTATTGTATGGATTCCAACCAACCCAACCACCCTGTGGCTCAACACTTCAACTCCCCCTCCCACTCCACCAAGGACATGCAGGTCCTTGGACTCCTCCATCGCCAGACTATAGCAACATGACGGTTGGAGGAAGAGCGCCTCATCTTCCGACTAGGAACCCTCCAACCACAAGGGATGAACTCAGATTTCTCTAATCTAATCTAATCTAATGTGGCCAATCAAAGATAACTAAAGGGCCTTGTTGCTGGGATTAACGTAGCTGCAAGCAGACCGATGACTGGGCAGCATGCCTAATAGACTACACTCTATGGGCCATTTATCAGTACAGTATGGGCTGGGATGGTCGTGAGACTCTTTCATCAAAAGCAACCAGTGCCTGAGTGAGGGACTGGACATAGTAAGGGAAAAGGGTATACCTGCTCTGATCCATTCCCCTTACTTACTCTCAACCTCCCTGACCTCATCTGCCCCTGACCTCCCACCCAAGAACAACCACAGCCAGCCAACTGAGTTAACCATCAGGGTATAGACATGCCTACATTGCTTGAAGCCCTTGAAGGAGTTGCTGCTGTAACTCATTGGGTCAGCGACTCTGAGATCATCATAACTTCCAGAACACAAAGACCATTCAAGTCTTTGACCCATTTCTGCTTTGAATCTTCTTAAATCCCATCACTGTCATTCTGGTATCTGTACAAGTTGCAGGTATTGTGACAAATAGAACTCTTGACTTCTACCCAACACTTTTTCTCATTCCAGTCCTCCCCTCCTGCACAAATACTTTAGATAGTCAAGAATTTCCATCTGCAAAAAGTTGTCTTCACTTCGTATAAAATGTTTTCCTGAATGCAATTTAAAGACTTTGTTCCCTCCCTACCTTGCACCCTAAAACTATCCCCATTAATATTTGAATAGTTAAACATTCTCTCATTGTACTGGTTATTATTCTTACGCTTCTGAAAACTTTAATTGTATAGTCATTCCCCGAACTGTCCATGAATGTTTATAATACATACTCAACAGCTCCTTCAGCTGGAAGATCAACAGGTTTCGGACAGATCAAAGAGCATCTTTGACCGAGTTGATGATCCTCCAGGCACAGTTGATGTTCGTCTCGGTGTGCGTCCCGGGGAACAGGCCGTAGAGCATGGAGTCCCGCGTCACGGAGCTGCTCAGGACGAAACTTGACAAATACCATTGCATTCTTCTCCAGACTTCCTTTGCATAGGCACATTCCAGAAGGAGGTATGAGACAATCTCGTTTCCCCCCCCCCTCCCCCCGCGGCCACTTCGAGGGCAGCGTGCGGTGCGGCAGAGAGTCCGGGCGTGCATAAAGGATCTCACAGGCAGAGCCCTTCTCACCACCAGCCAAGCCATGTCTTGGTGCTTGTTGGAAAGTTCTGGCGATGAGGCATTCTGCCAAATGGCTTTGACAGTCTGCTCAGGGAACCGCTCGATAGGATCCACCCTCTCCTTTTCCCGAAGGGTCTCAAGGACACTACGTGCTGACCACTTCCTGATGGACTTGTGGTCAAAGGTGTTTTTCTTCATAATAAACTTCTCGAAGGACAGGTGATACGGAACGGTCCAACTACTCGGAGCGTTCCGCGGCAGCGAGGCCAGGCCCATCCTCCTTGTTTTGTTTCTGAATAGTTTTCTTGGTCTTCTTGCTGACCACCTTAAATGGCTCTCAACTAACACCATCACCCTTTTAGTTGCTCTTACAGACCCCTGCGTATATATTTGCTGCTACATTTACCTAAGTAACAGTTTGACTGTATATTGTAAGTAATCTACTATATGTGAGGCACTTTGGAATCCTTTGAAAGCAGTTCATCTTTCCTTCCACATGCAGGCACTTGAAAGAATAGTGCTCACATATGGATTTGCTCAATGTTCTTTCCCATTGGAGGAACAGGGGAAAAATATTTCATGTACTTCTGAGACTTCGGTTAATTTCTAAGTAATTATAGGAAGTCAATAGTTTAAGTAAGGTCAAGCACGTAAGGATTTCATGCTGTTACATGCTGATAGCTTGCAACAGCACATTGTTCTGTTGTTGTCACTGATTCTCAATGCACAGATAAATGTTAGGAATAAATTAAATCAGAAACACCATTAGACTCAGCCAAAGATGTTAGATGTGCAAAGACCATGAAATATCCAAATCACTCTGGGTACAAGGAAAATGTTAGACCAGAGTTTCACTTCACTTAAGTGCCAGAGAAAGTGTTACCTCTTTTGAGCTGCAGTTTGTTTGGTATAAAGAAATGAAAAGAAATGGTCACAGAATCAGCATAACATTTTGGACTTAATTGATGTATTGCAATTCTCATCAACTGTGTCAAAGACTCTCCATGTGTAAGTAAAGGATGAATGGATGATGGGATACTAGCCTCTGTGGAGTTATTTTACAAAGTAATTTGTGATTGTAATTATTCCAAACATTACTACATTTTCCCAATGCTGAAATTTTTATCCATTGCATGCAATAACAACTTAACTGAACAATGAAACTAATCCAGTAATCAATCAGTCTAACTTTAATATTAGTGGAATGCTATAAAATGTGCACTGAATAATGTTTATAATGGACCACGCTGACCTTAAAAATTATTGCCACTTGTCCACTGTTTTCGTCCGGCATATTCCTTCCTTTTTGGGAAAAGAGGTAGCCTAGTTTGGAGTCGACATAATCAGAACGCATGAAATGAAGGTGGCGGAACTGGTCCAACAGCATTTATTTTATTTCTCAGTTTGGCGGATTTTGTGTCTTGTGGTATTTGTTTTGACAAGGTTAACAAAGTTTAGTTTTGAAATCTTATTAACTTAGTGAGTGACAAATTGTGATTGCTGGTTTGAGGCACGCAACAAGATGGTGACCTTTTCCTAAAGCTGGAGCTACTCAGGAGGGTTCCCTGTTTATAGAGTCCCTTTTTTTAACATGACTCTGAGAAAGCTGCAGGTGATGAAAATAAAGTGCAGAAAAAGTTGTGAATTAAACCTGTGCCACCTAATTCTACGATGTTTTGATATTTTATATATTTGTCATTCTACAAGGCATTTTATTGGTTTTTTTTAACATGTTTTGCGTTTATACTTCTGTCAAAATGTAATCAGTTATAATAATGTGTCATAATGTGCATCTGTCTAAATACTAATGAGTTCTTCGGCACTTGGGAGAAAAGTGATGTGCAGTGGAAAGTGATGTGTTTGAGTGTTCTCTCTTGAAGGAGCAGGGGTGCAGACCGTGATGCACAAACAAAGCATTAGTTACTTTTTCATTTGTTTTCAACCTTTCTTTTCTCTTGGGCTCAGTATTGCACAATTTTTCCTTGCGGTTTAATCTTATTTGGAGTTTTAATACAGGCATTTCCAGAGTTGATGTCATAATGCAGTTTTTTAAAACGTGCTTTATTTTTCATGTATGTGAATTATGGTACGTAGATTTCACATGTGCATAATGCTTATGTGCTTTGACACTGAGCAGATTTTTTTCCAGTATCTGAAAAAAACATGAGTTGTAACAAGAAATTTAAGAGAAAAATGTGAGATTCTTGACATCAAGAAGAAAAAGTAATACTTTCCCCTTAAGGTTGGAGACATAGGAACAGGAGTAAGCCATTGAATCTGTTGAGCTAGCTCTGCCATTTAAGGTTAGGGTGAGAGTGATCAAACATCATGATCCAGAGTATCTCCATAATTCTTTGTGCCACTGGTAATTGGAGATCGATCAATCATCACTTGAAACACTTAGAGTTATAGAGATACACAGAATGGAAACAGACCTTTTAATCCAACTCGCCCATGCTGACCAGATATCCTAAAATAATCTAATCCCATTTGCCAGCATTTGGCCCATATCTCTCTAAGCTGGAAATGTGTTGCTGGAAAAGCGCAGCAGGTCAGGCAGCATCCAGGGAACAGGAGAATCGACGTTTCGGGCATAAGCCCTTCTTCAGGAATGCCCGAAACGTCGATTCTCCTGTTCCCTGGATGCTGCCTGACCTGCTGCGCTTTTCCAGCAACACATTTCCAGCTCTGATCTCCAGCATCTGCAGACCTCACTTTCTCCCCATATCTCTCTAAACCCTTTCTATTCATATAGCCATCCAGATGCCTTTTAAATGTTGTAATTGTACTAACCTCCACCACTTTCTTTGGCAGCTCATTCCATACATACATCACCCTCTGCGTGAAAAAGTTGCTCCTTCGATCCCTTTTAAATCTTTCCCTCTCACCTTAAACTTATGCCCTCTAGTTTTGGATTCCCTTCCTTGGGAAAAAAGACCTCGACTACTTACCCTATGTATGCCCTAGATGATTTTATAAACTATTATAAGGTGATCACTCAGCCTCTGATACTCCAGCGAAAATAACCACAATAA
Source organism: Chiloscyllium plagiosum (assembly GCF_004010195.1). Lineage (NCBI taxonomy): Eukaryota > Metazoa > Chordata > Chondrichthyes > Orectolobiformes > Hemiscylliidae > Chiloscyllium > Chiloscyllium plagiosum. Next base: position 53,337,005 of record NC_057722.1, on the reverse strand, counting down.
AAATCAACCTGTCCCTATAGCTCAGACCCTTGTAAACCTTTTTTTGAATCTTTTCAAGTTGAACAATATCTTTCCTATATTAGGGAGACCAGACATGAATGCAGTATTCCAAAAGTGCCCTAACCACTGTCATAAACAGCTCAAAGCCTACACTTAATACATTGACTAACAAAGGAAATCATATCAAATGCCTTCTCCACTATCCTATCTGCCTGGGACTCCACTTGCAAGAAACTATGAACCTGCACTCCATGGTCTCTTTCTTCAGCAACTCTCCCCAATCCTGCTCTGATTTGCCTTACCAAAATGCAGCACCTCACATTTATCTAATTAAACTCCATGTGCCACTCCCCGGCCCATCGGTCCAATCTGATCAAGGTCCCATTGTACTCTGAGGTAACCACCTTTATTATGCACAATACTTCTAATTTTGGTGTCATCTACAAATTTGTCCAGAAGAAATCATTTATATAAATGTCAAAAAACAGTGGACCCAGCACCGATCCCTGTGGCACACCGCTGGTCACAGGCCTCCAGTCTGAAAGGCAATCCTCCACCACCACTCTCTCTCCTACCTTTGACCCAGTTCTGTATCCAAATGACTAGTTCTCCCTGTATTCCATGTGATCTAACTTGCTAACCAGTCTATCATGCGGAACCTTGTTGAACAACTCACTGAAGTCCATACATTCAATATCCACTGTCCTGCTTTCATTAATCCTTTTCGTTACTTTTTCAAACAACTCAATCAAGTTAGTGAGGCACGATTTCCCATGCACTAAGCCATGCTGACTATCTCTAATCAGTGCTTGCCTTTCCAAATACACATAAATTCTGTCCTTCAGAATCCCCTCCAACAACTTGATCATCACTGACGTCAAGCTCAACGGTCTATATTTCCTTGGCTTTTCTTTACCATCTTTCTTTAATGGCACCACAGTAGCCAACCTCCAGTCTTCCAGCACCTCACCTGTGGCTATCAATGATATAAGTATCTCAGAAAGGGGCCCAGCAATCACTTCCCAACTTCAGAGCCCCACTGATGCAAAATACTCATTTAGTATCTCCTCCATCTCCTGCGGCTCCACACATAGAGTCATAGAGATGTACAGCATGGAAACAGACCTTTCGGTCCAACCCGTCCATGCCGACCAGATATCCCAACACAATCTAGTCCCACCTGCCAGCACCCAGCCCATATCCCTCCAAACCCTTCCTATTCATATACCCATCCAAACGCCTCTTAAATGTTGCAGTTGTACCAGCCTCCACCACATCCTCTGGCAGCTCATTCCATACATGTACCACCCTCTGCATGAAAAAGTTGCCCCTTAGGTCTCTTTTATATCTTTCAACTCTCACCCTAGACCTATGCCCTCTAGTTCTGGACTCCCCGACCCCAGGGAAAAGACTTTGTCTATTTACCCTATCCATGCCCCTCATAATTTTGTAAACCTCTATAAGGTCACCCCTGAGCCTCCGACGCTCCAGGGAAAACAGCCCCAGCCTGTTCAGCCTCTCCCTGTAGCTCAAATCCTCCAACCCTGGCAACATCCTTGTAAATCTTTTCTGAACTCTTTCAAGTTTCACAACATCTTTTGGGAGACCTTGCTGGTCTTTAAGGGGCCCTATTATCTCCCTAGTTATTCTTTTGTCCTTAATGTATTGTAGCACCCCTTTGGATTCTCCTTAACCCTATTTGCCAAAGCTATCTCATGTCCCCTTTTTGCCCTCCCAATTTCCCTCTTCCCACTTTCCAGCCATCCTGTTACCAACAAATATCCGCCCCAATCAACGTTTGGACGTTCTTGCCTAATACCATCAAAATTGGCCTTCCACTAATTTAGATCTCAAACTTTTACATCAGGTGTGTCTTTTTACATAACTATTTTAAAACTAATAGAATATTATAATCACTTGCCCCAAAGTGTTCCCCACTCCCCCCCTCCGCACTGACACCTCAGTCACCTGCCCTGCCCTTATTTCCCAAGAGTAGGTCAAGTTTTGCACCTTCTCTAGTAGGTACAGCACATACTGAATCAGAAAATTTTCTTGTACACACTTAACAAATTCCTCTCCATCCAATTCCTTAACACCAATGCATTCCCAGTCATTCCCATTTGGGAAGTTAAAATCCCCTACTAAAACCACTCTGTCATTCTTACAGATAACTGGGATCTTCTTACAAATTTGCTTTTTGATTTCTTGTTGACTGTGAGGTGGGCGTGAGTGGGTGTTTGGGTAAGTGCTCCATAGTATAAACCTAATATAGTGATCATCCCTTTCTTATTCCTCAGATCCACCCAAATATCTTTCCTGGGCACACTCCCTGGAATAACCTCCCCAAGTGCAGCCGTAAGGTTATCCCCTCCGGTCTTGCCCTTCTTTCTATCCTTCCTATAGCATCTATATGCAGGAACATGATTGGCTGTGTCCAATCCTGAGCCATGCCTCTGTAATTGCTATGATATCCCAGTCCCATGTTCCCAACCGTGTCCTGAGTTCATCTGACTTATCTGACAGCTCTGGCATTAGAATAAATTTATCAGCTCTGCCTTCCCCTTCGCACCACCCCCACCCCCACCCCACCCACGCCACTGCCCACTAGTTTAAATCCATCCTTGTGGCTCAGGCAAATCTCCCTGTCAGTCCCCTTCCAATTCAGGTGCATTCCCTGTTTCCTGTAAATCCCTTGTTTCATCTCACTGCTGCTCCAACCTATCCATGTGATCCAATAGGGTTCTCAACCAGACACACTTTTTTTCAAGATTAGGTTAGATTCTCCTGCAGACGTAATCATCAGAAAGATTTAAAAATCACACAACACCAGGTTATAGTCCAACAGGTTTAATTGGAAGCACACTAGCTTCCGGAGTGATGCTTTCCAGACATCACATCATTCCAGGCGGCGCACTATCTTTCCAGACGTCACTGCCATCCATAGACCCCAGAGGCCTGCACAGTTGGTAATAAAATTAAAGGGGAAACTGGTCATTAGGTATATTCATGGCTGATAGGCAGCTTTTAATCAGTAAGGGCTTGGTTAAAAGGTGGGAAAGTGGAGTTAAAAATGATCAGATTCGTCCTCATCTCTTTGAATGGCACAGCAGACTCAATGGGTCTTCTCTGCCCTTGTGCCATTGAAACACATCCGTCTCCAAACCACTCCCCATTGACACGTAGTAATCGATCATTATTTCTGCCGTATTCCTGGCTCAAAGTCCTGGAATTGCCTTCCAAACAGCACTGTACATCCACCAGGAGCAAAGAGACTGCAACAGTTCAAGAAGGCCGCCTCTCAAGGCCAATGAAGATTGGGAAATAAATGCTGGCCCGGACAGCGGTTCCTTCATCTCATGAGTAAATAAAAATAAAATTATGGTCTCGTGATCTTATGAACTGGGTACTTTCACTTAATGTTCTTACGATTCTGCTGAAAGTGAAAGAACCATGGCAGAGGTCAAACCAATACAGCATCCGGCAACCCTACCACTGCAAAGGTAATATCACTGCAGACAACAGAGACAACTGCTGCTACAGTAGGAACTGCCACTAGCTGCTGCATAGCCTCCTGTAGGACAGGCAGCAGGACATGAACCACCCCAAACAAAGAGAACTTTTGTGCGAAACAGCATCTACAGATTTAGGTGCAGAGTCCCACAAACAAGTGAGAACCAGGGCAGTAGATAAGTAAAGGTATCCTGGGCCATTGTATGCCATCTGCTGGACAATGACCAGTCATCACCAGGATTATGTGGGTAATACCATCACTGTCATAAACCTAACAACTGAACTTAATTTCTTTTCCAACAGAACTTCCCAGAGAGCTAGCGGAGACCTCTGGGGCATTTTGCAGTCCTTGATTCATAATGCATCCTGAATTTCACTTTGCTGTCTGTCCAAAAGCCCACTAATACATCTCTTTCCTCCTTGAAAAGGAGAAATGAGCAGCTAGTACCTTCGGATTCCCAACCATCACTGGTTTTCTGAATGGAGGGAGCAATCAATTTCACCCTCATGGAAATCAGAACATCCTATCTTGCACCAGCAGATTTCATCAATGGAAAAGGATTCTGCTCCTTAATGTTTAAATCATTTGAGACCACCAGAGCTAGATATTACAGGTCTATGCTAAATATCCAGGGGGCTGCCATGGTTTGTATATCCTGTACCACCCACGTGTCAGCCCTTTCAAAGCCCTTTGTTTATACAAGAATGGTCTATGACTGACATACAGCTTTCACAATTCAATTACAATTGAGTTAACTAGAAAATGACAGAGACAGTTACAAAAGCTTTCTTGAGTGGAAGATAAACTATATTACTGACCAACTGTTATGAAGGTGTGGGTAAACCTTTAAGAGCGTTAAAAGCAGCAGAACTACCGGACCCAGCACCAAGTGTACTCAAAAAGGTAACAGTGTAACACTGGGTCGAACCACTTGATTAGTTTGTTGTTTGGAGACAAAAAAAAGTTAGAATATGGCCAATCAGTTTAAATTATACCCGAAACATATCAAACTCCAATCAAGTTTGAATTGAGTATATTGACAATCTTAAAAACTAACGACACAATCTGATGCTTTGGCTTATAAGACCAGGGAAAAGTGAACAGTTAGGAAGGAGACCTGCCGCGTCCTAGCATGTAAGAGTCTGCCTGAAAAATTCTCTCTCTTAAAAGCTCCTTTTTTAACAGTAACCTGTAACGTAGAAATTCCTAACAAGGAGAAAAGAAGACACAGGAAAATCCGAAGACAAGAACCTCCAGCTGGCTGGTTTTGAGATAAGAAGTATTGTTTTGTAAATCTTAACTGGGAGTTTTATCAGACTAGTATTATAGAAGTTAAAAATGTGTTGCTGGAAAAGCGCAGCAGCACCTGCTGGGCTTTTCCAGCAACACATTTTTAAGCTCTGATCTCCAGCATCTGCAGTCCTCACTTTCTCCTAGTATTATAGAAGGGAAGGTAACAGATAGGCTAGAGTAAGGAACGGTAAATAGTTCTTAATTAATTATTCTCTATTATACTTTAAGAAATAAAGTTGTTAATTTTTACTTTAAATAGTTCTTGGCCACTTGATGTTTACAGATTATTGCACGGGATAAATCCTTTCTGTGTTGCTGGTTTTAAATTAAACAAGGAGGGTTTACCCCGTGTCGTAACACAACCCCGAGAAAGGCAATGATAAAACATCCGACACCAATCACTGGCGCACACACAAGCAATGAGCTGAAAGGCAGGCTCTGCCACTGGCAGGGAGAATTATGGTTACATGGTTAAAACATTCTTAGAGTCCTCGAGGCGTTACATTTTTGACTAGTGGCCACATTGTTCAAGTGATTGACTTTTGTAAAGGATTCTGATTTTTAAGTCCTTGGTGAATGGTTGTTTTCCCAATTTGCTTTTTATCACCAGGTGCTGTCCTCCAAGAAGATGAAAGATATAGAGAAACAGAGAGAGTTCCAACTCTTGTCACAAATTCATTTCTCATTCTCTCTGCTCTGCAACTCAAAACTAGCTGTTGAAATATAGTTCAATGGATTCCAGAGCCAAGATCCTTTATCTTTTGAAGCTGGTTACCAGTCAGCAAACTTGTCATCTCCCAAATCATCATGCAAGTATCATTGAAACAAAAGTAGCGAGTGTCTTGTTGCTGACTCAGTTGTCTAGTTTAAATGTTTTTTTGATAGAAATGGTAATTTCTATGCAGATGGCTTTATTATTCCACAAGGATCTCCCAAAGCTTGTCTCAAACTTTGGTCACCTACGGAAGTTTTAGGTCCATTTTTGTTTCTCTTTAAAAGCTATTTAGTATGTGAAAGGTATCAAATGTAACATTTCAATTTGATAGCCCATATTTACCACTACTGGGATAACGGCCAGCTTATATAGAGCATAGAACATGAACTGTACAGCATAGGAACAAAACCTTCGGCCCACGATGCTGTGCTGGACATGACACCAAATTAAACTAATCCCTTCTGTCTGCCCTATGTCCATATCTCTCCATTCCTTGTAAATTCATGACCTTATCTAAAAGTCCGTTAAACGTCCCTATCGTATCTGCCTCCACCACCACCCTGGCAGCACGGTCCACACTCTTACCACTCTCAGTGTAAAAAACTTGGTTCTACTTGTTCCTAATTTTCTAATGGAAAGGATGAGCTTCTTACTGGGAAATTATTTGGCTGGAAATGTGATATTGTTGTCTCTGGAGATTTCAGGATAGCCTGCCAAGGCTGATGCAACTGAAGTTCTGCTGGGAATATTGAGAAACTGGAAAAAAATTACTTTGTTTAAACCTGATGTTAAATTGTCTGGTATGTTTGAAGAGTAAAAATCAACCTGTTAGTTTAAAAAGAACATTTGAACATCAGACTATGGACAAAAGTTAAAGTCTATTGGAGAAATTTTCAAACATGAGGTGGTTTTCCCTGGAGCATCGGAGGGTGAGGGTTGACCTTATTGAGGTTTATAAAATCATAAAGGGCATGGATAGGGTGAGTAGACAAAGTCTTTTTCCTGGAATGGGGGACTCCAGAACTAGAGGCCATAGGTTTAGGGTGAGAGGGGAAAGATTTAAAAAGGATCTAAGGGGCAACTTTTTCACACAGAGGATGGTGCATGTATGGAATGAGCGGCCTGAGGAAGTGGTGGAGGCTGGTTCAATTACAACATTTAAAAGGCATTTGGATGGGTACATAAATAGGATGGTTTGAGAGGGATATGGGCCAAGTGCTGATAAATGGGACTATATTAATTTAGGATATCTGGTCGGCATGAACAAGTTGGACTGAAGGGTCAGTTTCTGTGCTGTACAACTCTATGACTTTATGACTCTATATTCATGATGTAGCAATGCCAATAGAGACACAGCTCTCAGTTAATAATAAGGCAAAGGAACAACGTGCTTTTTTGGAAAATATGGCTGCATGAATCGACACATTCTTAAATTAATTAGTTAGAACTTCACAAAATGTAATTGGAAACATTTAGCATCACAAAATTGCCAAAATCAAATTCAGTAGAGTACACAGAAACAGGTACATGCTGTGACCTGAACGAAATCTCTTGATGAGCATACTCTGAAAAAAATTCATACAGCAGCTAGTGAGGGCTTTCCTTCGCAGAAGCATGATGCTGCACTTAAACTGAAGAGGTGAATTAGATTGTCTTTCACAACAATTTGGATGTTCGGCTGGCTTATATCTTTTTTCAGATGTTTCCACATTAAAAAATGCCTGCAGACAGCAAGTAACCTAAGACCAAGAGATGAAATCTGTGCAAGTTGATTCAGCAGAGAAATTCAAAACTGTTTGGAGCCCATAAATGTCATTTGAGGGTACAGGTTTTCTCAAAAAAAAACACATGAAAAGAAGAACAAATTTAGGCAAAAGGACATGTAGAAACTGGAAGAGTATACAGAATGGGAAAGGAGATGTCTTGGAAAGATTAAAAGAAAGTGAGTCACCAGTAGTAAAGCAGTTTTTTTATATTTGAAGAGCATAGGGACTCTCATAAATTGAACATTGAAAATTGTCACATTTTGATTGGTTTTGCTTCCAATGCAAAATATGTTGCTGTGAAATATGACCAATCAAAAATATTATTTTTACATTATGTGATAAGCGAGTTGCTGGAACATTTATAATGTTTCTAAAATATGCTGTATTTTTTAAAGGATTATTTTGTGGAATCAGCCCAGGCCAGACCAGGTACCTTTGGCATGTTTGCTTTTCTGAAGGATACTAGTGAACCAAATGGGTTTTTAGGACAATCAGAAAGTTTCACAGTCACAATTACTGAGAATATAGATTTTTATTCCATGTTTTACTTACAAATTGAATTTAAAATGCTATTGTGGAACACAGACTCCAGTGTCCAAATTAGTAGACCAGCAACATTGCCACTATGTTATCCTACTCATGCGAATTTATCAGAAATTCTACAGGTAAACCTTCCTCAAAACATTTGAAGAAATGTTGGCAGCAGAGTGAAAGTATTTCTAAGGAAATTAATGACAGCAATTGTCTCATGATATGACCCTTTTTTTTACCTCAAATACAAAGATAATTGATTATTTCTTTTTGTGAGTTAATAATTAAATTGTGAAAATGTGTCCAGAACGTCAGTGGGAAGTAATTGTTTCAGATTACATCCTCCTGGAGTGTATCATATATGCCAAAAACATCTGGGTGGGACGATTTCTGATCTTATGATGGATGGAAGATTGTTGATGAGACAGATGAAGATAGTTGGACTTATGACACTGTCTTGAGGAGTTCTGGGGCTCTTGTGGTGCAGTAGTGTTGCCACCTCTGGACCAGGAGGTCCAGATCCCACCTATTCTAGAGGGGTGAAATGTCACCTTTCAATGGTTGATTGGAAATATCTACCCTGAGAAGCTCTTGCAATGATGTCTCATGACTAAAATCATTGGTGCCAGATGTGGAGAATTATCCTTCTGATTCCCACTGCCTTGAGCTTTGATTGGGCTTTTTGATTCCGTATTCATTCAAATGCTATCTTGATGTCATCGGCAGTCACTCTTATCTCCCGTCCAGAGTCCCCTCTTTTGTCCACGTTTGGACCACGTTTGTAATGAGATCAGAAGCTGAGTGGCCCTCACGGAACCTAAACTGAGCATCAGGGATGAGGTTATTGCTGGGCTTCTTGGCACTTTCAAATACCCCTTCTATGTGTTTGCTGATGATTAAGGGTAGACGGATTGTGCAAAACTGTCTCGATCTTGCTTTTTGTGGAGAGGATATACCTGGACAATTTTCCACATTGATGGGAATATACTAGTATTGGCTGAATGTGAACATCTGTGATGCTGGGGGTTTCAAGTGGAGACCCAGGTGGATCATCCCCGTGGCTCTTCTGCTGGAGATGATTGCAATTGCACAGGTGGTTTCTTTCTCTGCTTGGTGGCCATTTAGCAATGGTACTTTCATATCTAGGTGCTAAGTTGAAAATCAATCTCCAGGTCTTTTGAGGAACTGTACGAAAATTGGTTGGATAAGCCTTTCAAATGTTCTAGAAATAAAACAATATGCTAACCAATTGAACATTGTGCTAATTTTAGAAGGATCATGCACCAAACTAGTGGAAATGTCAATTTATCTGGGTCTAATTACATTTGTATTTATATTGAAAATTCAGCAAGTACAGTTAGGGTATCGATTGTAAAGTCATAGGAAAGGATCCCAATGTGAAATTAACATAAGATCAATCTGTATAATAACATGGTGTCCTTATTACGTTTAAAAATGATGAATATTGCACAATATTATTCAGGTTGCGACCTGGAGTGGGTTGGTCTCAGCTAGAAATGCTTCTTGTTCGAAGATCCTGGTGAAAAGATATTCAATGTCATATCATTTGTACAACATACACTTCCATTCAGTTTATAATAATGCTTTTTATACTTAAGAAATGCACAAAATCACATTATTCGCCATCAGACAGGCAAGATCTAGTAAGTGAAGAAAACTGCTTAAAGAATTGTATCCTGTGAGGTAGTATCACAGCTGTATTAAAACAGGAAGTTCTGGAGAAACTCAGTAGGGGTCTGGCAACCTCTATGGAGAGAAAAACGGAGTTAACACTTTGAGTCCGATGATCCTTTGGTGGAACTGAAAGCAGCTGGGAAATGGTGGCATTCATGCTGTTGACAAGGGATAGGTTTGCTGGTGAGGAAGGAGTGAGGCAAATAAATGTTTTTCTGTCTGGGCACTGTCTCCATCCATTTGTTTTAATCATTTCCCACCACCCAACGCATCCCTTGTCACGAGCATAATTACCACCATTTCCTAGCTCCTTTCAGGTCCAACAAAGAATGGCTGGACTCAAAATGTTAACTCTGTTTCTGTCTCCACAGATGCTGCCAGACCTGCCGAGTCTCTCCAGTACTTCCTGTTGGAGAATCAGATTATCCAGCATCTGCAGGTCTATGTTTTTTTATCGCAACTATACAGTTGAGGTAAAGTGTCCCTGCATTTTGGAGGTAATAGCTTATAGTTTAGGGTTAATAGTAAACATCCTACACCCAGTAGGTTTCATGGAATTCTTCAGTGTCATTTCAGTACTGAAGAATTGCTATTCAATTTAACTAAAGGAAAAAAGAAACATCTTACATCTTAATAATTGCACTTCTCAAACTCAACATTTTATGATTATAGTGAAAATATTCTGCTTGGATGCTGTGGTTGAGATCAGTTGTTCCCATGATTTCACTTGAGTCAGGACATCAATCATAAAATAAGGTGAAGTAAAATATCTTTTTCATCAGCCAGTTAGTTGTTTAGTTGTATGAGAGTCGGGTAATACATTTAATGGTTATTTTCCACAACGTACCTTCCATAATAAAGCAAATTAGCTTCATGTTGAAGAAATTGGCGAACCTTTTCTCGAACTCCTTCGTCAGCCAGATTCACATCCTCGCTTGTGACAGTGACCCTGAAGATAACTTTGCGCTGTGCTGCACATAACGTGTACAATGATTAGAGTGAATCGCAGAACTATTCCAGCACTTTCAGATTGCCAGTATGCGTAATTCTCAACATCACAGTTCATAAGGAGGCAATTTGGCCCATCATATCTGCACTGGCTCTACAAATGAGCAACTCACTTAGTGTCACTCTCCCTTTCTCCCCATAATTCTGCGCATGCTTCTTTTCAGATAACAGTCTAAGTCCCTTTTGAAAGCTTCAGGTGAACCTCCCTCCACCACACTCAAACAATTCATTCCAGAGCTTAGCCACTCTTGAGGTGGAAAGATTTTCTCTCCTGTTTCACATAAATGGAGCACAATGAGGGGAATGTGAAGTTGTCTGTTTTAGAAAAAAAGATTAAAACCTGTATTGTCTAAATGATGAGAGATTGCAGAGCTCTAAGGTACATAGGGATTTGGGGATCCCAGTGCATGAAAAGGATAGTATGCAGGTTAAGGAATTACTTAAAAACATGAATAAAATGTTATTGTTTGTTGAAAGTTAAAAGTAGGGAGATATACTTCAGTTGTACATGGCATTGGTGAGACCACACCTCGAGGACTGTGTTAAATATTAATCTCCTTATTTAAGGAGACATGTAAATGCAATGGAAGCAGATTTACTAGACTAATATCCAGAATAGGTGGGTTGTCCTGTGAGGAAAAATTGGTTAGGCAAGGCTTTCATTTACTGAAGTTTAGAAGAGTTAGATGCACCTTGACTGAAACAAACAGAGACTTGAAAGAGTGGATATAGAAGGATTGTCCCTTTTTTAGAAGAATCTAGAACCAAGAAGGCATAAACTCAGCAGATCTGGTGGCAGAAAAAGAGTTAATATTTTGAGTCTGGTATCACTCTTCTTCAGAACTTCAGATCCTCAGTTCTGGAGAGGAATCATAACAGACTCAAAACATTAACTCTTCTTCTCCCTTCACAGATGCTACTAGACCTATTGAGTTTCTCCAGTGTTTTCTGTGCATGTTTCAGATTTCCAGCATCTGCAGTATTTTGCCTTCACCTAGTTGGATGTCACTGTTGAAAAATAAGGTGTTCCCATTTAAGATAGAGATAAGGAGAGCTGTTTTTCTCTCACAGAGGATTGTGAGTCTTTCGGACTCTCAGCCTCAAAAGCAATAGAAGCAGACTCTTTGAAAAATTCTGAATCAGAAATAGATACATGCTTCAGCAAATGGCTGAAACATGATCAGGGATATGTGGGAATGTGGACTAATCAGATCTGCCATGATTTTATTGTATAGCTGCTGGTACTGGCTGGGGTGGACAAAGTCAAAAAATCACATGACACCGAGTTATGGTCCAACAGGTTTATTTGAAACTGCAAGCTTTTGGAGCCCTTGTTCCTTCCTTGGGTAGCTAATGAGAGAGAATATTGGACTGTAACCTGGTGTCTTGTGATTAATGATTTTATTGAGTGACTGAGCAAGCACGAGGGGCTGAGTGGCCTGCCTTTGCTCCTAATGTTTATGTTTATGTGTTGTCTGTCACTTTAACTTCTTTGACAATTACTTTAAACGGGTGTCTTCTTGATCTCAATCCTTTCACAAATGAGAACAATTTCTCTGTTTCTATTCTGTCTCAACCTCTCCTGACTTTGAGTGCCTCTGTCAAATCTCCTCTCAGCAAGCAAAATGTTCTGTAATAATTCAGGCTTCTGATTATTGGTAATACAGGCAAAATAACCAAATATCCGATGTAATGTGATGGTAGCCAGGCTCTTTGACTGTTGAGTGTAAATCAGGAGGTATCAGGTTAACACAAAAAGAAAATGTGTCCATACTGGCATAATCTTATAAAAATAAAAAGAAAATTAGAAACACATAATAATATCTGTCAGATTATTTACACTTGAGTGTATGACCATCAAGAAATCATAGAATCATAGATGTATGTTGCAGGAAAAGATGCCATTCTGCCCATCATATGTGTGCCTGGATTTTGTTAGTTATCTAATTAGGCCTAACTACCTGCCCTTCCCCACATTTTGCCTGCAGTTATTTATCAGGTTTCCTTTTTAGAATTTGCATTCGCTTCACCACCCTTTCAGGCAGTGGGTTTCAAATCATAGCAATTAAATGGATTGAAAACACTTTCTCCTACTTCCCCTCAGTCAGTGTCCCTGATTTACTGACCTTTCTATCATTATAATTGTTTCTCCTTTTTATTCTATCAAATTTCTTCATGATTTGAATTGCCAGTGGAAAGTGAGGCCACCTGCAACTCCTGAACATTACCAACTACAGTAGACAGCTCTCAGCTTGGGGCTGGCTGCGACAAGGCGCCCACCATGTGACATCATGAATAGCAGCTCCTGGCCTTACACCCCTGTCAACTTGCAGCATACTGTCTTCCTGCCCTTCAGCTGATCACGCCATCTTGAGCTTTGTGTTTCCCGAATCCCACATTTTTCCCTAATTCCAGCCTTCCCCTTCTTAGCTCCTCCTTTCCAAGCATCCAAGAGTTTCCAGCTGACAGCCACAGGAACAGCAGAAGGGAAAAAGAGAGTGAGTGTACAGTACTGATGTAGAAGAACTGATGCATGATCTTACACTAGGATCGGCCAGCTGAGACACTATCATTGCATATTATTTGGAGCCGACACTCGAGTGGGAATTAGCACATGATGAGTTGCCCACCATATAATAGTGAAAGAACTGTACATTTTCCAGCTCACCAAAGGGCTCAGTATTTGACGGGTATTGATACTGAGGACTCAGTTGAAGGCAGCAATAAGGCAGCACATAGTAAAGCACAGAATGGGTATACGTACTGAGCATTGCTGGGCTCCAACATGGAGGGGTTCAACTCCAAACTTGCAGAGGGTATGTTGTACAGCTGTCTTTCCCATAACCTCTACTCCAGCTCCCTGTTGTGTTGCAGACCCAGAGTACTGGCACTACTGGCCCAATACCCTTTAGGGATAAAGTATTAGCGTGGATAGAGGAATGGTTAACTAACAGGAAACAAAGAGTGGGGATAAATGCATACTATTCTGGCTGGCAATCAGTAACTAGTGGTGTCCCTCAGTGATCTGTGTTGGGACTGTAATTATTCACAATTTACATAGATGATTTGGAGTTGGGGACCACATGTAGGGTGTCAAAGTTTGCAGATGAGACTAAGATGAGTGGCACAGCAAAGTGTGTAGAGGAGTGTGAAACTTTGCAGAGGAACATAGGTACATTGCACAAGTGGGCAAAGGTCTGGCAGATGAAATACAATGTTAATAAATATGGAGTCATCCATTTTGGTATCAGTAACAGTAAAAAGGATTATTACTTGAATGGTAAAAAGTTGCAGCATGCTGCTATGCAGAGGGACCTGGGCGTCCTTGTGCATGAATCACAGAGGGTTGGTCTGGTAGTACAACAAGTAACTAGGAAGACAAATGGAATTTTATCCTTCATTCCTAAAGGGATTGAGTTTAAAAGTAGGGATTGAGTTTAAAAGACGTAGCTTACTGCTTGGGTTAAAATGCAATCATGTGCAAAAGTACTTTCTGGCTTGCCATAGTCTTGTGACCTGTACCATGCAGCACACTCACTGAGCAGCCATTTCATATCTGTTCAATAAAGACTTAGTACACACAAGACTATTGTCAGTAGCTGGATCTTTAAATGCCATGACCAAAATAGAGTTTCTTACTTCTTTTATCAAGTGTGCACAACACAGACATTTCCAGTTTGAAAATGCTCAATTTATCCTGACTCTCTGTATCCTGCTGGTTAAACTATCCTCCATCCATGCCAATAAGATACTCCCTGTAAAATTTTGTGGCTATTGTTCAAAGGTAGTATTGTGGTCTCACATCTGTTGACTGAAATCTGTGAGAGAGTTTCAATAGTTTTATGTTCATAACTGTTCATACATGACTGGGCAGTCCAGGGTCAGAGGTGAAGACTATCCCCAGGAAAGCTAGGTAATCCTCCATAGTGCCTCAGTTGAATTTTGGGCTCGTTCAAAACTGTTTCTAGTGCTGTCCCTGTAATGTTTACCAGCACTTTCTAACTCCAGGTTTTCAACCGTGTTAATCTACATCATTGTCCTTTACCTTATACTGCCCCAGCTCCATTCTCAGTGGTCGAGGTTACAGGTTTGGAGTGTACTGTCAAAGGAACCTGCATAGTCGCTGCATTGTACCATCTACAAGATACACTGCAGCAACTTACCCAGGCTTTGACAGGACATTCCAAACCTGCAACTTTGACCACTGAGAATGGGATGGCATGGTGACACAGTGGTTAACCCTACTGTTTCACAACACCAGGGACCTGGGTTCAATTCCAGCCTTGAGCAACAATCTGTGTGGAGTTTTGATGTTTTCCATGTCTGTGTGAGTTCCTCCCACAGTCCAAAGGTGTGGCAGTTCGGTAGATTGGCTATGATAAATTATCTATAGTGTCTAGGGATGTGCATGCTCAGGATATTAGCCATGGTAAATGCAGAGCTATGGTATGGGACTGGGTTTGAGTGGAATAGTCTTCAGATGG
Organism: Chiloscyllium plagiosum; assembly: GCF_004010195.1. Lineage (NCBI taxonomy): Eukaryota > Metazoa > Chordata > Chondrichthyes > Orectolobiformes > Hemiscylliidae > Chiloscyllium > Chiloscyllium plagiosum. Next base: position 53,322,002 of record NC_057722.1, on the reverse strand, counting down.
TCAGTGCAGACGTGATGTGTCAAACAGCTAGGGCATTTAAGAGTCAACCACATTGCTGTAGGTCTGGAGTCACATGAAGGCCAGACCAGGTAAGGCAAAGAGATTTCCTTCTCCAAAGAACATTGGTGAACCAGATGGGTATTTCTGACAATCGACAATGGTTTCATGGTCATCGTTTGACCCTTATTCCAGATTCTTTATTGAATTCAAATTCCAAGATCTGCCAAGGAAGTATTGGAATCAGGGCCCCAAAATATCAGCTGAGTTTCTGGATTAATGGTCCAGTGATAATATCAAATAATTTCTAACAATGCCTCCCAAATCGTTTATTGAATTTAAATTCAACCATCTGCCTGGAGGGCCTGATATGGTAACCTCAGCCAGAGTGAATCCATGATGTTAGCATCACTTGACATGACAAACCTGCTGCCACTCAACTAAGCTGACTGACCCCCCGAAATAGGGAACTCAGTTTAAAAATATAGGGTCTCCCATTAAATACAAGGATGAGGAGGAATTTATTTTCAATAGCTTTATTAATCTTTGGAATTCACTGCTTCAGACAGCAGTGGAAGCTAGTTCACTAAATATACTGAAGGCTGAATTAGATCAATTTTCGAACAACAGCGAGTCAAAGGTTTTAGGGGAACATATCAGGAACCGGAAGTGAGACCACAATCAAATTAGCCAAGTTCATATTGAAGGTTGGAACAGATCTGAAATGCCAATTAACCTACTCTTGCTTCAATTCCTTATGTTCTTAAAAAGAAGCTAAATAGCATTCCAAGAGAGAAAATGAGAGTTTTTGTTTCAAGTTTTTTTTGGACTGATTCTGCTTTTTCTCATTTACTTCACTTTATTATCTCTTGGAGGCCCAAGCAGAGCAGGAAAGGTCAGTGGACTGGAGGCCCGAGTGATGTGGGGATGGTCAGTGGCACCCCTGTCAACTTGCAGCATACTGTCTTCCTGCCCTTCAGCTGATCACGCCATCTTGAGCTTTGTGTTTCCCGAATCCCACATTTTTCCCTAATTCCAGCCTTCCCCTTCTTAGCTCCTCCTTTCCAAGCATCCAAGAGTTTCCAGCTGACAGCCACAGGAACAGCAGAAGGGGAAAGGAGAGTGAGTGTGCAGTACTGATGTAGAAGAACTGATGCATGATCTTACACTCGGATCGACCAGCTGAGACACTATCATTGCATATTATTTGGAGCCGACACTCGAGTGGGAATTAGCACATGATGAGTTGCCCACCATATAATAGTGAAAAAGAGTTTCCAGCTGACAGCCACAGGAACAGCAGAAGGGAAAAAGAGAGTGAGTGTACAGTACTGATGTAGAAGAACTGATGCATGATCTTACACTAGGATCAGCCAGCTGAGACACTATCATTGCATATTATTTGGAGCCGACACTCGAGTGGGAATTAGCACATGATGAGTTGCCCACCATATAATAGTGAAAGAACTGTACATTTTCCAGCTCACCAAAGGGCTCAGTATTTGACGGGTATTGATACTGAGGACTCAGTTGAAGGCAGCAATAAGGCAGCACATAGTAAAGCACAGAATGGGTATACGTACTGAGCATTGCTGGGCTCCAACATGGAGGGGTTCAACTCCAAACTTGCAGAGGGTATGTTGTACAGCTGTCTTTCCCATAACCTCTACTCCAGCTCCCTGTTGTGTTGCAGACCCAGAGTACTGGCACTACTGGCCCAATACCCTTTAGGGATAAAGTATTAGCGTGGATAGAGGAATGGTTAACTAACAGGAAACAAAGAGTGGGGATAAATGCATACTATTCTGGCTGGCAATCAGTAACTAGTGGTGTCCCTCAGTGATCTGTGTTGGGACTGTAATTATTCACAATTTACATAGATGATTTGGAGTTGGGGACCACATGTAGGGTGTCAAAGTTTGCAGATGAGACTAAGATGAGTGGCACAGCAAAGTGTGTAGAGGAGTGTGAAACTTTGCAGAGGAACATAGGTACATTGCACAAGTGGGCAAAGGTCTGGCAGATGAAATACAATGTTAATAAATATGGAGTCATCCATTTTGGTATCAGTAACAGTAAAAAGGATTATTACTTGAATGGTAAAAAGTTGCAGCATGCTGCTATGCAGAGGGACCTGGGCGTCCTTGTGCATGAATCACAGAGGGTTGGTCTGGTAGTACAACAAGTAACTAGGAAGACAAATGGAATTTTATCCTTCATTCCTAAAGGGATTGAGTTTAAAAGTAGGGATTGAGTTTAAAAGACGTAGCTTACTGCTTGGGTTAAAATGCAATCATGTGCAAAAGTACTTTCTGGCTTGCCATAGTCTTGTGACCTGTACCATGCAGCACACTCACTGAGCAGCCATTTCATATCTGTTCAATAAAGACTTAGTACACACAAGACTATTGTCAGTAGCTGGATCTTTAAATGCCATGACCAAAATAGAGTTTCTTACTTCTTTTATCAAGTGTGCACAACACAGACATTTCCAGTTTGAAAATGCTCAATTTATCCTGACTCTCTGTATCCTGCTGGTTAAACTATCCTCCATCCATGCCAATAAGATACTCCCTGTAAAATTTTGTGGCTATTGTTCAAAGGTAGTATTGTGGTCTCACATCTGTTGACTGAAATCTGTGAGAGAGTTTCAATAGTTTTATGTTCATAACTGTTCATACATGACTGGGCAGTCCAGGGTCAGAGGTGAAGACTATCCCCAGGAAAGCTAGGTAATCCTCCATAGTGCCTCAGTTGAATTTTGGGCTCGTTCAAAACTGTTTCTAGTGCTGTCCCTGTAATGTTTACCAGCACTTTCTAACTCCAGGTTTTCAACCATGTTAATCTACGTCATTGTCCTTTACCTTATACTGCCCCAGCTCCATTCTCAGTGGTCGAGGTTACAGGTTTGGAGTGTACTGTCAAAGGAACCTGCATAGTCGCTGCATTGTACCATCTACAAGATACACTGCAGCAACTTACCCAGGCTTTGACAGGACATTCCAAACCTGCAACTTTGACCACTGAGAATGGGATGGCATGGTGACACAGTGGTTAACCCTACTGTTTCACAACACCAGGGACCTGGGTTCAATTCCAGCCTTGAGCAACAATCTGTGTGGAGTTTTGATGTTTTCCATGTCTGTGTGAGTTCCTCCCACAGTCCAAAGGTGTGGCAGTTCGGTAGATTGGCTATGATAAATTATCTATAGTGTCTAGGGATGTGCATGCTCAGGATATTAGCCATGGTAAATGCAGAGCTATGGTATGGGACTGGGTTTGAGTGGAATAGTCTTCAGATGGTCAGTGCAGACGTGATGTGTCAAACAGCTAGGGCATTTAAGAGTCAACCACATTGCTGTAGGTCTGGAGTCACATGAAGGCCAGACCAGGTAAGGCAAAGAGATTTCCTTCTCCAAAGAACATTGGTGAACCAGATGGGTATTTCTGACAATCGACAATGGTTTCAAGGTCATCGTTTGACCCTTATTCCAGATTCTTTATTGAATTCAAATTCCAAGATCTGCCAAGGAAGTATTGGAATCAGGGCCCCAAAATATCAGCTGAGTTTCTGGATTAATGGTCCAGTGATAATATCAAATAATTTCTAACAATGCCTCCCAAATCGTTTATTGAATTTAAATTCAACCATCTGCCTGGAGGGCCTGATATGGTAACCTCAGCCAGAGTGAATCCATGATGTTAGCATCACTTGACATGACAAACCTGCTGCCACTCAACTAAGCTGACTGACCCCCCGAAATAGGGAACTCAGTTTAAAAATATAGGGTCTCCCATTAAATACAAGGATGAGGAGGAATTTATTTTCAATAGCTTTATTAATCTTTGGAATTCACTGCTTCAGACAGCAGTGGAAGCTAGTTAACTAAATATACTGAAGGCTGAATTAGATCAATTTTCGAACAACAGCGAGTCAAAGGTTTTAGGGGAACATATCAGGAACCGGAAGTGAGACCACAATCAAATTAGCCAAGTTCATATTGAAGGTTGGAACAGATCTGAAATGCCAATTAACCTACTCTTGCTTCAATTCCTTATGTTCTTAAAAAGAAGCTAAATAGCATTCCAAGAGAGAAAATGAGAGTTTTTGTTTCAAGTTTTTTTTGGACTGATTCTGCTTTTTCTCATTTACTTCACTTTATTATCTCTTGGAGGCCCAAGCAGAGCAGGAAAGGTCAGTGGACTGGAGGCCCGAGTGATGTGGGGATGGTCAGTGGGCTGGAGGCCCGAGTGATGTGGGGACGGTCAGTGGGCTGGAGGCCCGAGTGACGTGGGGATGGTCAGTGGGCTGGAGTCCCGAGCAATGGGATGTTCTGTGGGCTGGAGTATTAAGCAAGTTGGGTATGATCCACAAGCAAGGTGGGCTATAGACCCGAGCGATGTGGGGACAGTCAATGGGCTGGAGGGCCAAGCAAGGTGGGGATGGTCAGTCGGCTATAGACACGAGCGATGCGGGGATGGTCAGTGGGGTGGAGACCTGAGCAATGTAGGGATGGTCAGTGCAATGGAGTCTTGAGCGATGTGGCGATGGTCAGTGGGATGAAGTCCTCAACAATTTGGGGATGGTCAATGAGCCGGTATCCTGAGCAATGTGGGGACGATCAGTGGACTGAAACCCCGAGTGATGTGGGATGGTCAGTGGAATGGAGTCCTGAGCAATGTAGGGATGGTCAGCGGGCTGGAATCCCGAGTGATGTGGGAATGGTCAGTGGGCTGGAGTTCCTCAGTGGGATGGAGTTCTAAGCGATGTGGGGATGGTCAGTGGGCTGGTGTCCCGAGTGATGTGGGAATGGTCATTGGGCTGGAATCCCAAGTGATATGGGGATGGTCAATGGACTTGAATCGCCAGCGATGTAGGGACGGTCAGTGGACTGGAATCCCAAGTGATATGGGGATGGTCAGTGGGCTGGAATCCCGAGTGATGTGGGGATGGTCAGTGCTAGGAATCCCGAGCGATGTGGGAACGATCAGTGGGGTGGAGTGCCGAGCAATGTGGGAATGGTCAGTGGGCTGGAATCCC
>NC_057722.1:53295286-53316464 GCF_004010195.1 Chiloscyllium plagiosum | reverse complement strand
AATAAATTTCATAACAAGTCAACTTCAGAAAATGTCTGAAATTTATTAGAAATTCATGTGGGAACTTACCTATGTTGGAAGATCTATTAGGGGAAAACCATCCCTCTCATTTCAGATGATTCATAATTGTCGTTGGCAACAATACTGTCATCTATCTGACTGATTAGCAAGGTTAGATCTCATGGAATACAGGGAGAACTAGCCATTTGGATACAGAACTGGCTCAAAGGTAGAAGACAGAGGGTGGTGATGGAGGGTTGTTTTTCAGACTGGTGGCCTGTGACCACTGCAGTGCCACAAGGATCGGTGCTGGGTCCTCTACTTTTTGTCATTTACATAAATGATTTGGATGCAAGCATAAGAGGTACAGTTAATAAGTTTGCAGATGACACCAAAATTGGAGGTGTAGTGGACAACGAAGAGGGTTACCTCAGATTATAACGGGATCTTGACCAGATGGGCCAATGGGCTGAGAAGTGGCAAATGGAGTTTAATTCAGTTAAATGTGAGGTGCTACATTTTGGGAAAGCAAATCTTAGCAGGACTTATACACTTAATGGTAAGGTCCTAGGGAGTGTTGTTGAACAAAAAGACCTTGGAGTGCAGGTTCATAGCTCCATGAAAGTGGAGTCGCAGGTAGATAGGATAGTGAAGAAGGTGTTTGGTATGCTTTCCTTTATTGGTCAGAGTATTGAGTGCAGGAGTTGGGAAGTCATGTTGTAGGTATACTGGATATTGGTTAGGCCACTGCTGGAATATTGAATGCAATTCTGGTCTCCTTCCCATCGGAAAGATATTGTGAAACTTGAAAGTCTTCAGAAAAGGTTTACAAGGATGTTGCCAGGGTTGGAGGATTTGAGCTATAGGGAGAGGCTGAACAGGCTGGGGCTGTTTTCCCTGGAGCATCCGTGGCTGAGAGGTGACCTTATAGAGGTTTATAAAGTTATGAGGTGCATGGATAGGATAAATAGACAAAGTCTTTTCCCTGGGATCGGGGAGTCCAGAACTAGAGGGCATAGGTTTAGGGTGAGAGTGGAAAGATATAAAAGAGACTTCAGGGGCCACCTTTTCAGAGTTGCAGAGGGAGGAATATGTATGGAATGAGCTGCCAGAGGATGTGGTGGAGGCTGGTACATGAAATAGAAAGGGTTTGGAGGGATATGGACTGAGTGCTGGCAGGTGGGACTAGATTGGGTTGGGATATCTGGTCGGCATGGACGGGTTGGACCGAAGGGTCTGTTTCCATGCTGTACATCTCTATGACCCTATGACTAATTGAAATTTATCTTAAATTTTGCACAAGTTATGAATGCTGGCAGCTTTACACTATTTCATTGTGATTTTATTCTCAGCAAATGGGTCCATCAAAAAAAGAAGTTTGAATGAGACAAACACTTCTGAGATTAATTCTACAGCTTCCACCACATCAGAAACAACAGGTACATTTTATTGCAATCTAGCCATTAAACAGTAAACGTCAATGTTACCACACTACAGGTTGCCGATCCTTTATCCAAAATACTCGGGACCAGCTGTTTTTCAGAATTTGGAGTTTTTCGGTTTTAAGAATAAGCGACAGTTTAATGGTGAAATTTTTTAAAACCTTACCGGAGGAGCAGACTTCTAAGTAAGAATGTGCTTGTCCACACCCCTCCATGTTGCATCTGAGTGACACGCATAAAGTGGGTGGCCACTTGGGTTAACTGTTTGTTCGCCAAACAACCTTGTCAATGAGAAAAATATTTGACAAAAAACCTTCGGATTTTGGAGCTTGTCGGTTTTTGGGTATTCGGATAAGGGATCTTCTACCTGTACCAGCAGACCGTAATGCTACAGACTCAGTACAGACAGACGGATATCAGTGAGCTGCATCCAGGTATCACTGAGTAACTCCTAAGTTATCTTGAGAATGTGACTTAAAAGAAGTTCTGGGATTTACGTACGAATGAACCGAAACCTGCAACCCATTCAAAAGGTGTAAGACTTAAAAGCAATCTAGGCTTGTTCAATATATTATTTCAATTGCATGACACTGATCTTTTGCTGTACATTTTGTGTCTTTTGGTCCTGTTCAATAGTTACCTGATGAAGGAGCAGTGCCCCAAATGCTAGTGCTTCCAAATACATTTGTTGGACTATAACCTGTTGTTGTGTGATTTTTAACTTTGGCCACATATCAATACAGCTTTGGCAATGGGAGAGTAAAAGAAGGCGGGACCCTCATTGGAAACTCATGTAGTCTGGCACGGTGGCACAGTGGTTAGCACACCAGAGACCCAGGTTCAATTCCCACCTCAGGCAACTGGAGTTTGCACATTCTCTCCGTGTCTGTGTGAGCTTCCTCTGGATATCTGGTCGGCATGGTGCTCTGGCTTCCTCCCACAGTCCAAAAATGTGCATGATAGGTAAATTGGCCATGCTAAATTGCCCATACTGTTAGGGGAATGGGTCTGAGTGGGTTGCTCTTCGGAGGGTCGGTGTGGACTTGTTGGGCCGAAGGGCCTGTTTCCACACTGTAAACTAATCTAATCTGAACCTGGGCTTTTGGAGTCTGTTCAAATGGCAAACTAGCCATTGACCCATCAGTATGGACTGACTAATTTACAAATCATCACACTATCTCCTGTCATAATAAAAAATCCAAGCCAGGATCGCTTAAAGATGTCTTAAAAACTGAACAGTGAATTTAAAACAAACAATTTGCAATACTCTGTAATGGTAAAATGAGCATATTTGTTGAAAAGAAGCCCTGTAACTATTCATAAAATACATTGTAGAAACTTTAGTGTTGAGATCACATGCATAACATGTATTGGTGAAATATCTTTTCCTTGTTCTTTTTTTTAACCCTTCGAACTGATCCTCATCATTTGATATAACTATGCAACTGAACAATTGCTTCCTTTCTCTGATTACAATCGTATCATTGACAGTAAGATCATCAGCCCCTCGAACATCAGAGGAAAGTACATCAACAACTGTTTTGGCAACAATACAGTCATCAATTTGTTTAATTTCAATTTAGTGAAGTGTTATAAGCTTTACACTGTTCCATTGTGATTTTACTCTTAGAATATGTGACAGCTTCTGGGACCTCAGAAGGAATCACTTTACAGAAACAACCACCTCTGAGTTTAATTCTACAGCTTACACAACACCAGAAACAACAAGTAGGATTTATTGCAATCTCGCCATGAACCAGTGACGTTAAAGTTACTGTGCTTCTGGCAGGCCATGATGCCACACACTCATTAAAGTAAAAAAGTGTGGCACTGGAAAAGCACAGGCTGACAGGCAGCATCCAAGGAGCAGGAGAGTTGACGTTTCAATCATCAGCGCTTCATCACGATTGTGGGCCTTTTTCTTTCACTGCCTCTGCCTCCGTATTTACTTTTTCCAATAGGACCTCGATCCACCCTCTGAGGACCCCTTTGCTCGCCTCCAATATACTCCATCCACTTGGACACCCCATGCTGGTCTGTTACCTGGCATTGAACTCTTCATTTACAACTGCCCCTGCGACGTTAACTGTCTCAACCTGTCCACCTCTCTCACCCACTCCAACCTCTCATCCTCACAATGCACAGCCCTCCACTCCCTCCGCTCCAACCCTAATCTCACCATCAAACTATGGACGGGGGTTGGGGGTGGGGGCGCAGTGATAGTTGGGTGCACCAACCTCTACATCGCTGAAGCCAGGTGCCAAGTCATGGACACTTCCTCCTACTGCCCCCTCAACCACAACTTCACCTCCCATCCCCAAACCATTAAATCCCAGACCATCCACAACCTCACCACCTCTGGGGATGTCCCAACCTCCAACATCATAGTCCAGGAATCTCACACTGCCCAGATCTACCTCTTACCCAAAATTCACAAACTTGACTGCCCCAGCCAACCTACTGTCTCAGACTGCTCCTGCCCCACTGACTGATCTCTGCATACACGCCATCCTGCCCCCTTGGTCCAGGATCTCCCCACATTTGGGAGACCACCACAACCTCCACATCCTCCATGACTTTCAGATACCTCCCCCCCCCCCCACCCCCTCCTCAACTCCTCATCTTCACCATGGACATTCAGTCCCTGTACACATCCATCATCATGTCAAAGCTTCCAACCTCTCCGTTTCTTCCTCTCCGCCGACCCAACCAGTACCTTCCCAGTGACATACTCATTCAACAAGCTGAACTGGTCATCACCCTCAACAATTTCTCCTTCAAATTCTGCCACTTCATTCAGATTAAAGGGGTAGCCATGGGAACGTGCAAGGGCTCCAGCTATGCCTTCCTCTTTGTCAGTTACATGGAACAGTCCATCATCCACAGCTACACCAGCACCACTCCACACCTTTTCGTCTGCTATATTGATGAATATATTGGCATCACCATGTGTTCCCATGAGGAGCTTGAGCAGTTCATCAACTTCACAAACATTTTCCACCCTGAACTCAAGTTCACCTGGACCATCTTGGACACCTCCCTCCTCTTCCTGGACCTCTCCATCCCCATTTCCAGTGACATCTACTTCAAACCCACCGACTCCCACAGCTACCTGGATTATATCTCCTCCCACCTGCACCCCCCACCACTTGCAAAACACTATCACTTACTCCCAGTTCCTCCGCCTCCATCGCAACTGCTTCCTGGAGGACCAATTCCACTCCAGAATATCCTGGATGGCTTCCTAATTCAAAGACCACAATTTCCCCTCCCACGTGGTCAACAACGTTCTCCAGCACATTCCACTTCCTGCACCTCTGTCCTTGAGCCACAAACCCCTCCAGCGCAACAAGGACACAACCACCCCACCCCTCCACCCCCACCCCGGTTCTCACCTTCCACCCCACCAACTTCTGGATGCAGCGCATCATTCTCCACCATTTCCGCCACCTACAATCAGACCCCACCACCAGAGATGTATTTCCCTCCCCAACCCTTCGCATTCCAGAGAGGCCATTCCCTCCTCAACTCCCGCATTAGGTCCACACCCCCCAACAACCCACCCTCCACTCCCGGCACCTTCCCTTGCCACTCCAGGTGGTGCAAAATCTGTCCCCACACCTCCCCCTCACCTCCATCCAAGACCCCAAAGCATCCTTCCACATCTGGCAGAGATTTTCCTGCATCTCCAAAGACTTCATCTACTGTGTCTGTTGCTTTCAATGTGGTCTCCTGTACATTGCAGAACATTTCAGAGAACATCTCTGGGGTACACTCACCAAACAACCCCTCTGCCCTGTGACAGACCACTTCAACTCCCCCTCCCAGTTCACCATGGACATGCAAGTCCTGGGTCTCCTCCACCGGCCCACGTTCCTGATGAAGAGCTTATGCTTGAAACGTCAACTCTCCTGCTCCTCGGATGCTGCCTCACCGACTGTGTTTTTTCTGTGTCACAGTTTCTGACTGTGATCTCCAGCATCCGCAGTCCCCACTTTCTCCTAACTCAGTACAGACTGCTAAGTGTTGATGAGCTTCATCTAAGTATCACCATCCCTCAGGCAAAGTGGGACTTTGCGAGTAAAATCAGCCAGTCTGGGAATTGAACCCGGGCTGTTGCAGCCACTTGACAGGCAAACTATCCACTGAGCCATTGGCTGAATAAATTACAAATCTGTAGTGTATCTGTTGTTTTAAAACAAAATCCAAACAATGAACTTTACTGTTGTCTTAAGATGTGAACAATGAATTTGACACCAACAATTTGCTGTACTCTGTAACAGTAAAAAGAGGAAATGAGTTCAATAGACCTGCAACTACTCAGAACATGCATTATGTAAACTAAAGTGTTGAGATCATGTGCAAACTGTGTGTTGATAAAATATTTTTGGATTGAACATGTTTTTATTTGGACTGATTCTCATCATTTGATGTGACTATGCACTGAAAGATTGCTCCCTTTCTCTGATTACAATTGTACCATCTACAGTGACATCATTATCCCTTTCAGCATCAGAGGAAAACATATCAACAGAACCTTCCACAACTTGCAAAGCACTAGGAAGACTACCTCATGTGGGTGGCACGGTGGCACAGTGGTTAGCACTGCGGCCTCACAGTGCCAGAGACCCGGGTACAATTCCCGCCTCAGGTGACTGACTGTGTGGAGTTTGCACATTCTCCCTGTGTCTGCGTGGGTTTCCTCTGGGTGCTCCGGTTTCCTCCTACAGTCCAAAGATGTGCAGGTCAGGTGAATTGGCCATGCTAAATTGCCCGTAGTGTTAGGTAAGGGGTAGATGTAGGAGTATGGGTGGGTTGCGCTTCGGCAGGTCGGTGTGGACTTGTTTGTTTCCACACTGTAAGTAATCTAATCTAGTAATCTAATCTCATTTGACATTTGCAGCAAAAAACACTTTTGCGCACCACAGTGATCTTCTTATCCTCCCATGTAATGGATCAATATTGCCTCAAAGCAGATTATTTTCACAAAATACATTGGAATACATTGAAAATTCTTGTAGGACCAGACTGATAATGGAAGCTCTGATTGTTGCAAACCATCTCACTCACTTCAGATGTTTCATAACTTTGTGTGCAAGGATAGAATAATCAATCAGTTTGATTTCAATTCAGTGAAGTTTTCCTTTTGATTTTACAGTACTGATGAATACAGGGAGCCTTACACTGTTTCATTGATATTTTATTACTAGAATATGTGACATCTTATGGGACCTCAGAAGCAAACGTTTCCACAGAAGCAACCACCCCTGAGATTAATTCTATAGTTAACACAACAACAAAAACACTGGGTAGAATTTGTTGCAATCTCGCCATCAAACAGTGATGTTAAAGTTGCCGGACTTGCTGTAGACCATAGTGCTGCACACCCTTTAGCGACAGACAAACATTGCTGAATTCATTTGTGTGTCACCATCGCTCAGGAGAGGCGAGGGTTGAAGGAGGCTGGATGTTAAGAGTGAATTCAGTCAGTCTAGGATTGAAACTATGCCTTTTGAGTCCATGTGCATGGTAAACTAGCTATATAGCCAATAGGATTGGCTGAGAAAGTTACAGGGGAACCTCGATTATCCAAAGACAAGGATGTGGACTGGTTTGTTGGAGAATGGAACGTTCGGTTAATCAATAGCCCGCTAGCACAGTTTTGCCAAACATCGGCACCTTGCCATCCTATCCGGATAATCAAATGCCGGATAATCGAGTTTCCTCTGTACATACCTTCATGTCCTCTCTTCACATGAAACAGAATCCCAGCAACGGCTTCACAGTTGTCTGAAGAACCAAACGGGGAATTTAAAACAGTCTCCTGTAATGTGAAATTGTAGAATGCGCAAAAATATTTCAAAAGCCTATAACTACTCAAAAAATGCATTGAGAAAACTTTATTGCTTACATCACTTGCATAATATGTGCTGATAAAATATTTTTGATTCCCTCATATGTTTTATTTAACCCTTTGAACTGATCTACATCAGTTGATGTGACTATGGGACTGAATAATGGGTTCCCTTCTCTGATTACACAACTTAACATTAACAGTTCCTTCATCATCCCCTCCAACCTCAGAGGAAAGTACATCAACAAAACTATTTACAACTTGTATAGCACTGACAATCACTTCTTCCTTTGACATTGGCTGCGAGCAATAACTGTGTCTTGACCTGAGATATTTCTTAACTCCTTAATATTCTGATCCTCTTTAGGAAAGTCATCTCATAATGCGTCAGTTTCATAAAATATTTGATACTTATAAGAAATTTGTATCATCCCCTTGACCATGTAAGATCTAAGATTGCGTGTCGAACCTGAGAAAATGGGTGAGATTCTCAATGATTTCTTTGTGTCAGTGTTCATTGAGGAGAGGGACATGAGGAATATTGAGATTAGAGATAGAAGTTTGTTTATTCTAGATAACATTGATATAAAGAGGAAAGATGTGTTGGGTAGGCCAAAGGATATTAAGGTGGACAAATCCCCAGGACCGGATGGGATCTATCCCAGGTTGCTGAGGAAGGTGAGAGAGGAAATAGCTGGGCCCTGATGGATATCTTTGTGGCATCCTTAAACACAGGTGACATGCCGGAGGACTGAAGGGTTGCTCATGTTGTCCCCTGTACAAGAATGGTAGGAGAGATATTCCAAGTAATAATAGATCAGTGAGCCTGATGTCAGTGGTGGGAAAGTTGCTGGAGACAGTACTGAGGGATAAAATCTATTTATATTTGGAAAAGAATGGGCTTATCAGTGATAGGCAACATATTTTTGTGCAGGGAGATTTTTCATTACCAACTTATTAGAGTTATTTGAGGAAGTTACCAAGTTGATAGATGAAGGAAGGGCTGCAGATGCTATATACATGGACTTTAGTGAGGTGTTTGAGAAGGTTCCCAATGGTAAACTAATAGAGAAAGTGAAGTCACAAGGTGTGCAGGGTGTTCTAGCTAGATGGATAAAGAACTGGATGAGCAACAGGAGACAGAGATTTTCTCGAAATGGAGAAAGGTGACCGATGGTGTTCCACAGGGATCAGTGTTGGGGCAACTGTTGTTTGATCTGGAAGAGGGCATTGTTGGTCTGATCAGTAAATTTACAGATGCTACGAAGGTTGGTGGAGTAGCAGAAAGATTAGGGGACTGTCAAAGAATACAGGAGGATATAGATAGACTGGAGAGTTCAGAGGAGAGGTGGCAGATGGAACTCAATCCAGACAAATGTGAGGTGATGCATTTTGGGAAGTTTAATTCCAGAGTGAACTATAGTGTAAAAGGAAGAGCCTTGGGAATTCAGGTCCATTGTACCCTGAATTTGAAACCAAAGACTGTGGGATTGAGTAATGAAATATTTGATACTTATAAGAAATTTGGATGAGGCCCTCCTGTTCATGCAAGATCTATTCCCAGCAAACCATCTCATTCACATAAGATGTTCCCTAATTTTTGTTCGCACCAATATAGTAATTAATTTGTTTGATTACAATTCAGCCTTGATTTGTATTTTGTATTGAGATGTCATGCATCATGTATTTGGATGAAATATTTTTGCGCAGATATTTATTTTATTGAACAGTTTGACTTTCATCATTTGATCAGACTATGCACCTGAATAATTGTTTCCCTTCTCTGATTACAATTTTACCATCTACAATTACATCATACTCCCGTTCAGCACCAGAGGAAAGCATATCCACAGAACTGTCTGCAATTTGCAAAGCACTAACAAACACTACTTATATTAACATGTTCTGCAGAAAACAATTTTTGGCATGACAGTCAGATTTTTATTCTCCCAAGTAAAGGGTCAATATCACCTCCTAACAGATTATGTTCACAACATACATTGGAATACATTAGGAATTCAGACTGATCATGGAAGCTCTGGTTGTTGCAAACCATCTCACTCATTTCAGATGGTTCATAACTTTTGTGTGCAAGGATAGAATAATCAATCGGGTGATTTCAATTCCGTGAAGTTTTCCTTTTGATTTTACAGTACTGATGAATACAGTGAGCCTTAAACTGTTTCATTGATATTTTATTACTAGAATATGTGACATCTTATGGGACCTCAGAAGCAAACATTTCCACAGAAGAAACCACCCATGAGATTAATTCTACAGCTAACACAACAACAGAAACACCAAATAGAATTTGTTACAATCTTGCCATTAAACAGTGATGTTAAAGTTGTCGGACTTGCAGTAGACCAAAGTGCTGCAGACCCTTTAGCGACAGATAAATGTCGGTGAATTCATTTGAATGTCACCATTGCTCAGGAGAGGTGAGGATTGAAAGAGGCAGGTCGTTAAGAGTGAATTCAGTCGATTTGGGATTGAAACTATGGTGTTTGAGTCAATGCACATTGTAACCTGGCTATGTAGCCAATAGGATTTGCTGAGAAAATTACAGAGGAACCTCAATTATCCAAAGACAACGGTGTGGATTGTTTTGTTGGAGAATGGAACGTTCGGTTAATCATTAGCCCGATAGCACTGTTTGGCCAAACATCGGCACCTTGTCCTTATAATCGAATGCCGGATAATCGAGTTTCCTCTGTACATATCTTCATGCCCTCTCTTCACATGAAACAGAATCCCAGCAACGGCTTCACAGTTGCCTGAAGAACCTAACGGGGAATTTGAAACAAATAATTTCCTGTAATGTGAAATTGTAGAATGAGCAAAAATATTTCAAAAGCCCAAAATCCACTCACAAAATGCATTGAGAAAACATTATTGCTTACATCACTTGCAT
This sequence comes from Chiloscyllium plagiosum, assembly GCF_004010195.1. Classification (NCBI taxonomy): domain Eukaryota; kingdom Metazoa; phylum Chordata; class Chondrichthyes; order Orectolobiformes; family Hemiscylliidae; genus Chiloscyllium; species Chiloscyllium plagiosum. The sequence goes on along the minus strand of NC_057722.1, from coordinate 53,306,254 downwards.
ATTATGTGCTGATAAAATATTTTTGCTTTTCTCATCTTTTTATTTAACCCTTTGAACTGATTTACATCTGTTGATGTGACTATGGGACTGAGTAATGGCTTCCCTTCTCTGATTACACAACTTAACATTAACAGTTCCCTCATCATCCCCTCCAACCTCAGAGGAAAGTACATCAACTAAACTATTTACAACTTGTATAGCACTGACAATCACTTCTTCCTTTGACATTGGCTGCGAGCAATAACAGTGTCTTCACCTGAGATATATCTTAACTCCTTAATATTGTGATCCACTTTTAAAAAAGCCATCTCATAACACATCAGTTTCATAAAATATTTGATACTTTTAAGAAATTTGTATCAGGCCCTCGTGATCGTTCAAGATCTACTTCTGGCAAACCATCTGACTCACATAAAATGTTTCCTCATTTTTGTTCGCACCAATATAGTAATTAATCCACTTGATTGCAATTCAGCCGTGACATATTCAGTATTGAGATGTCATGCACATGTATTTGGATGAAATATCTTTGCGCAGATAATTATTTTAACTTTTTAACTTTCAACATTTGATGTGACTATGCACCTGACTAATTGCTTCCCTTCTCTGATTACAATTTTACCATCTACAATTACACCATCATCCCCTTCACCATCAGAGGAAAGCATATCCACAGAACTGTCTACAACTTGCAAAGCAGTACCAAACACTACTTCTATTCACATGTGCCACAGAAAACAATTTTTGGCATGACAGTCAGATTTTTATCCTCCAAGTAATGGGTCAATATCACTTCCTAACAGATTATGTTCACAAAATACATTGGAATACATTGGGAATTCTTGAAGGACCAGAATGATAATGGAAGCTCTGGTTGTTGCAAACCATCACACTCACTTCAGATGGTTCATAACTTTTGTGTGCAAGGATCGAATAATCAATCGGGTGATTTAAATTCCGTGAAGTTTTCCTTTTGATTTTAAAGTACTGATGAATACAGGGAGCCTTACACTGTTTCATTGATATTTTATTACTAGAATATGTGACATCTTATGGGACCTCAGAAGCAAACATTTCCATAGAAGCAACCACCTCTGAGTTTAATTATACAGCTAACAAAACAAGCACAATTTGTTGCAATTTCGCCATCAAACAGTGATGTCAAAGTTGCCGGACTTGCAGGAGACCATAGTGCTGCACACCCTTTAACGACAGATAAACGTTGGTGAATTCATTTGAGTGTAACCATCGCTCAGGAGAGGCGAGGATTGAAAGAGGCAGGATATTAAGAGTGAATTCAGTCAGTCTGGGATTGAAACTATGGTGTTTGAGTCAATGCACATTGTAACCTGGCTGTGTAGCCAATAGAATTGGCTGAGAAAATTACAGGGGAACCGCGATTATCCAAAGACAAGGATGTGGATTGGTTTGTTGGAGAAGGGAACGTTCGGTTAATCAATAGCCCGATAGCACAGTTTTGCCAAACATCGGCACCTTGCCATCCTGTCCGGATAATCAAATGCCGGATAATCGAGTTTCCTCTGTACATATCTTCATGCCCTCTCTTCACATGAAACAGAATCCCAGCAACGGCTTCACAGTTGCCTGAAGAACCAAACAGTGAATTTGAATCAAATGATTTTCTGTAATGTGAAATTGTAGAATGAGCAAAAATATTTCAAAAGCCCAAAAACCACTCATAAAATGTATTCAGTAAACTTTATTGCTTACATCACATGCATAATATGTGCTGATAAAATATTTTTGCTTTCCTCATATTTTTTATTTAACTCTTTGAGCTGATCTACATCAGTTGATGCAACTGATACCTTCATGGCATCCCTTGACATAAAACAAAACCCCAGCAATGGCTTCACAGTTTTCTGAAGAACCAAATAGTGAATTTAAAACAAACATTTTCCTGTAATTTGCAATTTTAGAATGAGCAAAAATACTTCAAAAGTCCTAGAACTATTCATAAAATGCATTCAGTAAACTTTAATGCTTACGTCACTTGCATAATATGTGTTGGTAAAATATTTTTTATTTCCTCACATTTTTTACTTTTTTACTCACCTTTGAACTTATCTACAACAGTTGATGTGACTATGGAACTGAATAATGGCTTCCCTTTTCTGATTACTTAACAACTTAACATTAACAGTTACATCATCATCCCCTCCAACTTCAGAGGAAAGTACATCAACAAAACTTGTATAGCACTGACAATGACTTCTTCCTTTGACATTGGCTGCTAGTAATAACAGTGTCTTCACCTGAAATATTTCTTAACACCTTATTATTCTGATCCTCTTTAATGAAAGCCATCTCATAACACATCAGTTTCATAAAATATTTGTATCAGGCCCTCCTGATCATGCAAGATCTAATCTCATTCACATCAGATGTTTCCTAATTTTTGTTCTCAACAATTCAGTAATTAATCTGTTTGAATGCAATTTAGTGTTGATTTGTATTTAGTATTGAGATGTCATGCATCTTGTATTTGGATGAAATATTTTTGCACAGATAATTATTTTATTTAACTCTTTGACTTTCATCATTTGATCTGACTATGCACCTGAATAATTGCTTCCCTTCTCTGATTACAATTTTACCGTCTACAATTACATCATCATCCCTTTCAGCATCAGAGGAAAGCATATCCACAGAACTGTCTGCAACTTGCAAAGCAGTACCAAACACTACTTCTATTGACATGTGCTGCAGAAAACCCTTTTCTGCGCCGCAGTCATATTCTTATCCTCCCAAGTAATGGATCAATATCACCTCATAACAGATTATGTTCACAAAAGACATTGGAATACATTGAGAATTCTTGTAGGACCAGACTGATCATGGAAGCTCTGGTTGTTGCAACCATCTCACTCACTTCAGATGTTTCATAACTTTTGTGTGCAAGGATTGAGTAATCAATCAGTTTGGTTTTAATTTGCCGAAGTTTTCCTTTTGATTTTACAGTACTGATGAATACAGGGAGCCTTACACTGTTTCATTGATATTTTATTTCTCGAATATGTGACATCTTATGGGACCTCAGAAGCAAATGTTTCCACAGAAGCAACCACCCCTGAGATTAATTCTACAGCTTACACATTACCAGAAACAACAGGTAGAATTTGTTGCAATCTCGCCAACAAACAGTGATGTTAAAGTTGCCAGACTTGCAGTAGACCATAGTGCTGCACACCCTTTAACGACAGATAAACATTGGTGAATTCATTTGAGTGTCACCATTGCTCAGGAGAGGCGAGGATTGAAGGAGGCAGGATATTAAGAGTGAATTCAGTCAGTCTGGGATTGAAACTATGGTGTTTGAGTCAATGTGCATGGTAAACTAGCTATGTAGCCAATAGGATGAGCTGAAAAACTTATAGATCTTCATGGTGTCTCTTGACATAAAACAAAATTCCAGCAACAACTTCACAATTGTTTGAAGAACCAAAGAGTGAATTTGAAACATTTTCCTGTACTGTGTAATGTTAGAGCGAGCAAAAATATTTCAATAGTCCTGTAATTATTCATAAAATGCATGAAGTAAATATTGCTTACATCACTTACATAACATGTGCTGATGAAATATTTTTGTTTACCTCACCTTTTTATTTAACCCTTTGAAGTGTTCTACGTCAGTTGGTGTGACTATGGAACTGAATAATGGCTTCCCTTCTCTGTTTCTACAATTTAGCATCAATAGTTACATTATCATCCCCTCCAACATCAGAGGAAAGTACATCAACAAAACCATCTATAACTTGTACAACACTGACAATCACTTCTTCTAACGACATTTGCTGCTAATAACAGTTTTTCTCACCCTGCAATATTTCTTAACTCCTTAATATTCTGATCCTTCTTAATAAAATCTACGTAGATTTCATAAAATGTTTGAAACTTATAAGAAATTTGTATCGGATCTTACTGATCATGGAAGTTCTAATCCTGGAAAACCTTCTCACTCACATCAGACACTCACTAATTTTCATTCACAACAGTACCGGAATCAATCTGTTTGATTGCAATTCAGTGTTAATTTTTATTTAGTATTGAGATGACATGTATAATTAGATTAGATTAGATTAGATTACTTACAGTGTGGAAACAGGCCCTTCGGCCCAACAAGTCCACACCGCCCCACCGAAGCGCAACCCACCCATACCCCTACATTTACCCCTTACCTAACACTACAGGCAATTTAGCATGGCCAATTCACCTGACCTGCACATCTTTGGACTGTGGGAGGAAACCGGAGCACCCGGAGGAAACCCACGCAGCCAGGGGAGAACATGCAAACTCCACACATGCAATTCCTGAGGCGGGAATTGAACCCGGGTCTCTGGCGCTGTGAGGCAGCAGTGCTAACCACTGTGCCACCGTGCCGCCCACTAATAATATGTTTGGATATAATATTTTTGTGTAGATAATCATTTAATCCTTTGAACTGATCTTCATCATTTGAACAATTCCTTCCCTTCTCTGATCACAATTTTACTATCAATGATTACATCATCATCTCCTTCAATATCAGAAGTGTCTGACAGAACTGTCACTTCTGCTATTGACGTCTGCTGCTCAAAACAACTTTGCGCACCACCGACATTTTTGAATCCTCCCTAATAATAGATCTATTTCGCCTCATAACACATTCTTGGAACACATTGGAAATTCTTATGGGGCCTTACTGATCATGGAAGATCTGGTTTTTGCAAACCATCTCACTTACATCAAATGTTTCATACCTTTTGTGTGCAAGAATAGAGTAATCAATCCATTTGATGTCAATTCAATGAATTCTTCCTCTTAATTTTACAGTATTGATGAATACAGGGAGCCTTACACTGTTTCATTGATATTTCATTCTTAGAATATGTGACATCATCTGGGACTTCAGGAGGAAGCATTTCCACAGAAGCAACCACCTCTGAGAATAATTCGACAGTTTATTCAACACTAGAAACAACAGGTAGGATTTATTGCAATCTAGACATCAAACAGTGATGTTAAAGGTACCTTATTTGAAGCAGACCATAATGCTGTACACTTAGAAAAAGACAAATGTTGGTGAACTTCATTTGAGTGTCAGATGAGGGGTAGGTTTACAAGTGCAGGACTTTGCCAGTAGAATCAGCCAGCACACCATTTTACCCTCCTCACCAATCCACCCCCGCAATGCACTTCATCTCCCCTGCACCCCTTCCCCTAACCCCACCTCACTCCCCAGTCCACCCTGCTCCAAATCTCCTTTTTCTCCCACACTGTCTCCCATCCATCACACCACATCCAACCCTCACCCACCGTATGCCATCACCCTTCCTACCGCCTCTCCTTCAGCCTCTTTGCAGAAACCCTCCCCCACAAAACCAACCCCTAAGCCTTGCCAATATTCATTTTCTCCTCCTACCTTGAACTCACTGAGACTTAACGGTCTGTCCTCAGTAAATGGCTCATATTTGTGCCCCTCTGACCACTCTCAATGAATTCCACACCCACCACAACATGGTGTTTTTCTTTCACTGTGTCCGGCACCACGTCTTCTTCTTTGATCAAAATTCACAACTTCCCTCCTAAGACCCCTTCTCCCACCTCCAACCTTCCCCATCCACCTGGTCACCATCCGTTGGCCTAGTACCCCCCTGTACCTCTTCATTGCTGACTGGTGACATGACATCAGCCGCCTCAATTTCTCCATCCCCCTCACCCAATCCAAACCCACCCCCTCTGAACGTGCAGCCCTCCACTCCCTCCACACCAATCCCTGGTCCATCGTCAAACCTGCTGACAAAGGCGGGACAGTGGGAGTCTGGAGAACAGACCTCCATGTCGCAGAGGCCAACTCTCCGCCACCATGCCCTAGTTGCCCCTTGCCCACAACCCCACCGTGACCCATCAGACCAAAAAGATTTGCACTGTCCGTGCACTCATTGCCTCTGGTGATCCCTCCTCCACTGCCTCCAAACCCATAGGTCCCCAACCCTGCACTGCTCGGTTCTACCTGCTCCCCATGATCCACAAGCCCAACTACCTCGGCCACCCGTCGTCTCGGCATGCTCCTGCCCCACCAAATTCATCTCATCCTACCTCAACTCCATTCTCTCCCACTCAGTTCAGGAACTTCTACCCTACACCTGCGACATCAACCATGTCGCTCTCAGGTCCCTCACTCCCAACACTGTATCTTCACTATGGACATGCAGTCCCTATATGTCCATACCCCAAGAGGATGGCTCCCAGGCCCACAGCTTCTTCCTCTCCAACAGACCCATCCAGTCCCCCTCCAACAATACCCTCCTCCACCTTGCCAAACTGGTCCTCACTCTCAATAACATTTCCTTTATCTCTTCCCATTTCCTCCATATCCAGTGGGTGGCCATGGGCACTCAGTTGGGCCCCAGCTATGCTGCCTCTTAGCTGTCTATATCAAACAGTCCCTCTTCAGTACCTATCCTAACTCTTCCGCCATTACATTGATGACTGCATCGGTGCAGCGTCCTGCACCCAGGATGACCTGGAGCATTTCATGAAACTTGCCCACAACTTGCACCCCACCATCAAATTCACTTGGTCTATCTCGGACATCTCCCTCCCCTTTCTTGACTACTCCATTTCCATCTCTGGCAAAGTCTCCGGATGAACGTTTTCTATAAACCCATAAACTTCCATAACTACTTGGACTACAGTTCTTCTCACCCAGTATCCCACAAGAACTCCATCCCATTCTCCCAATTCCTCCACATCAGGCACATCTGCTCAGACGAGGAGACTTTCTACTCGTGAGCATCCCAGATGTCCATCTATTTTGAATAACATGCTTTTCCACCCTCTGTCATCCAGACAACCCTCCACCGCCCCATCTCCATTCCCCAAACCACCCTCCCAAATGCAATAAGGACAAAGTTCCCCTTGTCTTTACCTATCACACCACCAGTCTCTGCATCCAACACATTATCCTTAAACACTTCCGCCAACTCCAAGTAGACCCCACCACCAAGTAGATCCAACACTTGCACCTCCCCACCCCTCTCTGCCATCTCCAAGTACCATTTCCTTTGTTAATGCTTGGTTTGTGCCACTCTCTTCAACAACTCCGCCCCCACCCCCCACCCCTCCCGGGTACTTTTGCCACACAACCAAAAATGATAGAAAACCTACTGGTACACCACATCCCTCACCTCCATCCAGGGCCCCAAACAGACCTTCCAGGTGAGACAGAGGTTCACCTGTCTCTCCTCCAACCTGGTTTACTGCTCAGGTGCTCCCGATGTGGTCTTCCCTATGTCAGGGAGACCAAACGTAAACTAAGGGAACATTTTGCCGACCATCTCAGCTAGTCCCACAGAGGCTGACTTGACCTCCCAGCCACCACCCATTTTACTTCCCCTTCCCACTTCCTTTCTCACATGGCCATCCTTATCCTCTTCCATTGCCACAACAGAATGGAGGAACAACACTGCATCTTTCACCTGGGAAGCCTACAGCCTGAAGAACTCAACATTGAGTTCTTCAATTACAAATAACCTCCCTTCCTAACCCTTAACTCCCATCCAAGCCCCTCCCTTCCAATCCTACAGCCACCTACTGGATTCATTCCTCCCATTGACCAACCCAGGCCATATGCTCTACCTGTGTTCACCTATCTCCACTTCAGCACCCTGCCCCACCCCACCCCCCGGCCCCCTTTATCTAAAGCTCTCCTCACACTCACCCCCAGTCCTGAAGAAGGGTTCCACCCAAAACGTTGATTCTTCACCTCCTGATACTGCCTTGCCTTGCTGTGTTCTTCCAGCCTCCTGCTTGACTACAGTACAATCAGCCGGCCTGGGAACATAACCTGAGCTGTTGCAGTCAGTTTGCCTAGCAAACTAGCTGTTGAGCCAACAATAAAGGCTGAATAAATTACAAATCTTTATCATATCTCGTGTCTGAAAACAACATCCAAACAATGAGCTTTGCTGTTGTCTTAAGAACTGAAAAATGAATTTGACAGAAACAATTTCCTATACTCTGTAATGGTCAAAAGAGCAATTTATTTCAAATGCCCAAAAACTGTTCATAAATAGCTTTCGTTGGATGTTAGTATTCAGTTAACATACACAATGTATTTAGATGAAATGATTTTGTGTAAACATTTAATTTAACCTGTTGAACTGCGCTTCGTCATTTGATTTGACTGTGCAACTAAACAATTGCTTCCCTTCTCTGATTACAAATTCACCATCAATGGATACAGCAGTATTCCTTCAACATCGGAACAAAGCAATCAACAGAATTGTCTACAACTTGCAAACAGTACCAATCACTTCTTCTATTGACGTGCGCTGCTGAAAACTGTATGGTACACACAGACATCGTCTTATCCTCCTAAATACTGGGTCAATATTGCCTCATAACAGATTATGTTCACAAAATACATTGGAATACATCCGATAGGAAGGAGACCAGAATTGCATGCAACATTCCAACAGTGACCTAACCAATGTCCTGTACAGCTGCAACATGACCTCCCAACTCTTGTACTCAATACTCTGAACAATAAAAGAAAGCATACCAAACACCTTCCTCACTATCCTATCTACCTGCGACTCCACTTTCAAGGAGCTTTCAAGGACCCTGCACTCCAACGTCTCTTTGCTCAGGTACACTCCCTAGGACCTTACCCTTAAGTGTATAAGTCCTGGTAAGATTTGCTTTCCAAAATGCAGCACCTCACATTTATCTGAATTAAACTCCATCTGCCACTTCTCAGCCCATTGGCCCATCTGATCAAGATCCTGTTGTAATCTGAGGTAACCTTCTTTGCTATTCACTACACCTCCAATTTTGGTGTCATCTGCAAACTTACTAACTGTACCTCTTATGCTCACCTCCAAATCAATTATGTAAATGATAAAAAGTAGAGGACTCAGCCCCGATCCTTATGGCACTCCACTGGTCACAGGCTTCCAGTCTGAAAAACAACCCTCCACCACCACCCTCTGTCTTCTACCTTTGAGCCAGTTCTGTATCCAAATGGCTAGTTCTCCCTTTATTTCGTGAGATCTAACCTTGCTAACCAGTTTCCCATGGGGAACCTTGTCGAACGCCTTACTGAAGTCCATATAGATCACATCTACCACTCTGCCCTCATCAATCTTTTTGTTACTTCTTCACAAAACTCAATCAAGTTTGTGAGACCGAATGTCCACACACAAAGCCATGTTGACTATCCCTAATTAGTCCTTGCCTTTCCAAAAGATGTACATCCTGTCCCTCAGGATTCCCTCCAACAATTTGCCCACCACTGACGTCAGGCTCACTGGTCTATAGTTCCCTGGCTTGTCCTTACTACCCTTCTTAAATAGTGGCATCACGTTAGCCAACCTCCAGTCTTCCGGCATCTCACCTGTGACTAACGATGATACATATATCTCAGCAAGAGGCCCAGCAATCACTTCTCCAGCTTCCCACAGAGATCTAGGGTACACCTGATCAGGTCCTGGGGATTTATCCACTGCTATGCGTTTCAAGACACCCAGCACTTCCACCTCTGTAAAATGGACATTTTGCAAGGTGTCATCATCTATTTCCCTACGTTCTATCACAGTGGCTCAGTGATTAGCACTGCTGCCTCACAGCGCCAAGGACCCATGTTCAATTCCCATCTCGGGCAACTGTCTGTGTGGATTTCTCCCCATCTCTTCGTGGGTTTCCTCCCGGTGCTCCGGTTTCCTCCCACAGTCCAAAGGTGTGCAGGTCAGGTGAATTGGCCACGCTAAATTTCCCTTAGTGTTAGGGGTAAATGTAGAGGAATGGTTCTGGGTGAGTTGCTCTTCGGAGGGTTGGTGTGGACTTGTTGGGCTGAAGGGCCTGTTTCCATACTGTATGGAATCTAATCTAATCTAATCATATCCTTTTCCACAGTAATTACTGATGCAAAATACTCACTTAGTATCTCCTCCATTTTCTACGGCTTCACACAAAGGCCACCTTGTATTTGTAAAACCCTTTGGATTCTCCTCAATTCTATTTGCAAAGCTATCTTATGTCCCCTTTTTGCCCTCCTGATTTTCCTCTTAAGTATACTCCTACTGCCTTTATACTCTTCTAAGGATTCACACAATCTATCCTGTCTATACCTGACCCATGCTTCCTTCTTTTTCTTAACCAAACCCTCAATTTCTTTCGTCATCCAGCATTCCCTAACCTCCCAGCCTTTCCTTTCACCCTGACAGGAATATACTTTCTCTGAATTCTCGTTATCTCATTTCTGAAGGCTTCCCATTTTCCAGCCATCCCTTTACCTGCGAATATCTGCCCCAAATCAGAGGAATAGTTCTGGGTCAGTGTGGACTTATTGGGTAGAAAGGCCTGTTTCCACTCTGTTGGGATTTTATTAAAAAAAACTCATCAGAGACACACGAATGTCAGTAAACTTCATTTGAGTGTCACCTATCCATCAGGCAAGGGGAGAGTTGAAGAAGCCAGGACCTTCAGAGGATACTCAAATGGTCTGGGATTGAAACCATGCTTTTTTGAGTCACATTGAAAGGTAAACTAGCTATCCAGCCAATCAAATTAGCTGAAATATTACAAAAATCCATGGCATCTGCTGAATAAAACAAAATCCCAGCAACGACTTCAGTCTTGTTCATAAGAAGTGAAATATGAATTTGAATCACTTTCTTGTATTGTGTAATGTTAGAACAAGTGAAATTGTTTCAAAAGCCCTATAACTATTTATAAAATGCATTATGTAAACTTTATTGTTGACATCACTTGCATAAGGTGTTGTTGATATACTTTTGCATTGATCATCTTTGTATTGAACCCTTTGAACTGATCTACATTAGTTGATGTGACTATGGAATGAATAATGGCTTCCCTTCTATGATTACACAAATTCACATCAAAAGTTACATCATCATCTCCTCCAACATCAGAGGAAAGTACATCAGCCAAACCATTTACAAC
>NC_057722.1:53288984-53294786 GCF_004010195.1 Chiloscyllium plagiosum | reverse complement strand
GTATGGACGTTAGTGGGCTGGAGTCCCGAGTGAAGTGGGGACGGTCAGTGGGCTTGAGACCCGAGTGATATGGGGACGGTTAGTGGGCTGGAGTCCCAAGCGATGTGAGGATGGTCAGTGGGCTGGTGTCCCGAGCGATGTGGGGACGGTCAGTGGGCTGAAGTCCCGAGCGATGTGGGGATGGTCAGTGGGCTGGTGTCCTGAGCGATGTGGGGACGGTCAATGAGCTGGAGTCCGGAGCGATGTGGGGATGGTCAGTGGGCTGGTGTCCCGAGCGATGTGGGGACGGTCAGTGGGCTGGTGTCCCGAGCGATGTGGGGATGGTCAGGGGGCTGGTGTCCCAAGTGATGTGGGGACGGTCAGTGGGCTCGAGTCCCGAGCGATGTGGGGACGGTCAGTGGGCTGGAGTCCAGAGTGATGTGGGGATAGTCAGTGAGCTGGAGTCCCGAGCGATGTGCGGATGGTCAGTGAGCTGGAGCCCTGAGCGATGTGGGGATAGTCAGTGGGTTGGAATCCGGAGCGATGTGGGGACGATCAGTGGGGTGGAGTCCCGAGCGATGTGGGAATGGTCAGTGGGCTGGAGTCCCAAACGATGTAGGGCCTGTCAGTGGACTGGAATCCCGAGCAATGTGGGGACGGTCAGTGGGCTGGAGTCCTGAGCGATGTGGGAACGGTCAGTGGGCTGGAAACCCACTGGGTGTCGGTCAGTGAGATGGAGTCCTGAGCAATGTGTGAATGGTCAGTTGGCTGGAATCCCCAACGATGTGGGGATGGTCAGTGGGCTGGAACGATGTGGGGATGGTCAGTGGGTTGGAGTCCCGAGCGATGGGGGATGGTCAGTGGGCTGGAGTCCCGAGCGATGTGGGGATAGTCAGTGAGCTGGAGTCGCAAGTGATGTGAGGATAGTCAGTGGGCAGGAAACACGAGCGATGTGGGAAAGCGATGTGAGGATGGTCAGTGAGTTGGAGTCCCGAACGATATGGAGACGGTCAGTGGGCTGGATCCCTGAGCGATGAGGGTCGGTCAGTGGGCTGGAGTCCCGAGCGATGTGGGGATAGTCAGTGAGCTGGAGTCGCAAGTGATGTGGTGATGGTCAGTGGGCAGGAAACATGAGCGATGTGGGAAAGGTCAGTGGGCTAGAGAACCGAGCGATGTGGGGACGGTCGGTAAGCTGGAGTCCTGAGCGATGTGAGAATGGTCAGTGGGCTGGAGTCCCGAGTGATGTGAGAATGGTCAGTGGGCTGGAATCCTGAGCGATATGGGGACGGTCAGTGGACTGGAATCCCAAGCAATGTGGAGACGGTCAGTGCGCTGGAGTTCTGAGCGATGTGGGGATGGTCAGTGGGTTGGAGTCCCGAGCGATGGGGGATGGTCAGTGGGCTGGAGTCCCGAGCGATGTGTGGTCAGTGGCTGGTGTCCCGAGCGATGTGTGGACGGTTAGTGGGCTGGAGTCCCGAGCGATGTGGGAATGGTCAGTGGGCTGGAGTCCTGAGCGATGTGGGAATGGTCAGTGGGCTGGAGTCCCGAGCGATGTGGGGATGGTCAGTGCACTGGAGTGCTGAGTGATGTTGGAATGGTCAATGGGATAGAGTCCCGATTGATGTGCGTCAGTCAGTGGGATGGAGTCCTGAGCGATTTGGGGATGGTCAGTGAGCTGGAATCCTGATCAATGTGGGGACAGTCAGTGCGCTGAAATCCCGAGTGATTTTGTATGGTCAGTGGGCTGGAAACCCACTGGGCATCGGTCAGTGAGATGGAGTCCTGAGCGATGTGGGAATGGTCAGTGGGCTGGAATCCCAAGCGATGTGGGAACAGTGAGTGGGCTGGAATCTCGAGCGAGATGCAGGTGGTCAGTGGATTGGAGTCCCGAGCGATGTGGAAATGGTCAGTGTACCAGAATATCGCGTGATGTGGGAATGTTCAATGGGGCTGGAGTCCCGAGCGATGTAGGGACAGTCAGTGGACCGGAATCCCGAGCGATGTGGGAACGATCAGTGGGGTGGAGTCCCGAGCAATGTGGGAATGGTCAGTGGACTGGAATCCCGAGCGTTGTGGGGACGGTCAGTGGACTGGAGCCCCGAGCGATTTGGGGACGGTCAGTGGGCTGGAGTCCTGAGCGATGTGGGAATGGTCAGTGGGATGGTGTCCCGAGTGATGTGGGGATGGTCAGTGGGCTGGAGTCCTGAGCGATGTCGGGATGTTCAGTGGGCTGGTGTCCCGAGCGATGTGGGTGGGTCAGTGAGCTGGAGACCGGAGCGATGTGGGGATGGTCAGTGGGCTGGAATCCCGAGCGATTTGGGGATGGTCAGTGGGCTCGTGTCATGAGCGATGTGTGGACATTAGTGGGCTGGAGTCCCAAGAGATGTGACGACGGTCAGTGGGCTGGAGTCCCGAGAGATATGGGGACGGTCAGTGGGCTGGAGTCCCGAGCGATGTGTGGATGGTCAGTGGGCTGGTGTCCCGAGCGATGTGGGGATGGTCAGTGAGTTGGAGCCCCGAGCGATGTGCGGATGGTCAGTGGGCTGGAGCCCTGAGCGATGTGGGGATAGTCAGTGGGTTGGATTCCAGAGCGATGGGGGTCGGTCAGTGGGCTGGAGTCCTCAGCGATGTGGGAGTGGTCAGTGGGCTGGAGTCCCGAGCGATATGGGGATGGTCTGTGGGCTGGAGACCCGAGCGATGTGGGAATGGTCTGTGGGCTGGAGTCCTGAGCGATGTGGGGATAGTCAGTGGGCTGGAGTCCCGAGTGATGTGGGGATGGTCAGTGGGCAGGAAACACGAGCGATGTGGGAATGGTCAGTGGGCTGGTCTCCCGAGCGATGTGGGGATGGTCAGTGGGTTGGAGTCCCGAGCGATGTGCGGATGGTCAGTGGGTTGGATTCCAGAGCGATGGGGGTCGGTCAGTGGACTGGAAGCCTGAGCGATGTGGGGACGGACAGTGGGCTGGAGTCCCAAGTGATGTGGGAACAGTGAGTGGGCTGGAATCTCGAGCGAGATGCAGGTGGTCAGTGGATTGGAGTCCCGAGCGATGTGGAAATGGTCAGTGTACCAGAATATCGCGTGATGTGGGAATGTTCAATGGGGCTGGAGTCCCGAGCGATGTAGGGACAGTCAGTGGACCGGAATCCCGAGCGATGTGGGAACGATCAGTGGGGTGGGGTCCCGAGCGATGTGGGAATGGTCAGTGGACTGGAATCCCGAGCGTTGTGGGGACGGTCAGTGGACTGGAATCCTGAGCGATGTGGGGACGGTCAGTGGACTGGAGTCCTGAGCGATGTGGGAACGGTCAGTGGGCTGGTGTCCCGAGTGATGTGGGGATAGTCAGTGGGCTGGAGCCCCGAGCGATTTGGGGACGGTCAGTGGGCTGGAGTCCTGAGCGATGTGGGCATGGTCAGTGGGATGGTGTCCCGAGTTATGTGGGGATGGTCACTGGGCTGGAGTCCCGAGCGATTTGGGGACGGTCTGTGGGTTGGAGTCCTGAGTGATGTGGGGACGGTCAGTGAGCTGGGGCCCCAATTGATGTTGGGACGGTCAGTGGGCTGGAGTGCTGAGCGATGTGGGGGTGGCCAGTGGGCTGGAGTCCCGAGTGAATTTGGGACGGTCAGTGGGCTGGAGATCCGAGCGATGTGGCAAAGGTCAATTGCATTGAGTCCTGATTGATGTGGGTCAGTCAGTGGGGTGGAGTCCTGAGCGATTTGGGGATGATACGTGAGCTGGAATCCTGAGCAATGTGGGGACGGTCAGTGGGCTGAAATCCCAATTGATTTTGTATGGTCAGTGGGCTGGAAACCCACTGGGCATCGGTCAGTGCGATGGAGTCCTGAGCAATGTGGGAATGGTCAGTTGGCTGGAATCCCCAGCGATTTGGGGATGGTCAGTAGGCTGGAAAGCCGAGCGATGTGGGAATGGTCAGTGGGCTGGAGACCCGAGCGATGTGGGAATGGTCAGTGGGCAGGAAACCCGAGCGATGTGGGAATGGTCAGTGGGCTGGAATCCCGAGCGATGTGGGAGGGTCAGTGAGTTGGAGTCCATAGCGATGTGGGGATGGTCAGTGGGCTGGAATCCCGAGCGATGTGGGAATGGTCAGTGGGCTGGAATCCCGAACGATTTGGGGATGGTCAGTGGGTTGGAATCCCGAGCGATGTGGGGATGGTCAGTGGGCTGGAATCCCAAGCGATGTGAGGATGGTCGGTGGGCTGGAGTCCTGAGCGATGTGGTAATGGTCAGTGGGCTGGAGTCCCGAGCGATGTGGGGATAGTCAGTGGGCTGGAGTCCCAAGTGATGTGGGAATGGTCAGTGGGCGGGAGTCCCGAGCGATGTGGTGATAGACAATGGGCTAGAGTCCCAAGTGATGTGGGAATGGTCAGTGGGTTGGAGTCCCAAGCGATATGGGGATACTCAGTGTGCTGGAATCCCAAGTGATGTGGGGATGGTCAGTGGGCAGGAAACACGAGCGATGTGGGAATGGTCAGTGTGCTGGAATCCCGAGCGATGTGGGGACAGTCAGTGGACTGGAATCCTGAATGATATGGGGATGGTCAGTGAGCTGGAGTACCGAGCGATGTGGGGACGGACAGTGGGCAGGAGTCCCAAGCGATGTGGGAATGGTCAGTGGGCTGGTTTCCCGAGCGATGTGGGGACGATCAGTGGGCTGGAGTCCTGAGCGATGTCGGGATGTTCAGTGGGCAGGTGTCCCGAGCGATGTGGGTGGGTCAGTGAGCTGGAGACCGGAGCGATGTGGGGATGGTCAAAGGGCTGGAATCCCGAGCGATTTGGGGATGGTCAGTGGGCTCGTGTCATGAGCGATGTGTGGACATTAGTGGGCTGGAGTCCCGAGTGATGTGACGAAGGTCAGTGGGCTGGAGTCCCGAGAGATATGGGGACGGTCAGTGGGCTGGAGTCCCGAGCGATGGGGGTCGGTCAGTGGACTGGAATCCTGAGCGATGTGGGGACGGACAGTGGGCTGGAGTCCCGAGCGATGTGGGGACGGTCAGTGGGCTGGTATCCCGAGTGATGTGGGGACTGTCAATAGACTGGAATCCCGAACGATGTGGGGACGGACTGTGGGCTGGAGTCCCGAGCGATGTGGGGATGGTCAGTGGGCTGGTTTCCCGAGCGATGTGGGGATGATCAGTGGGCTGGAGTCTTGAGCGATGTCGGGATGATCAGTGGGCTGGTGTCCCGAGCGATGTGGAGATGGTCAGTGGGCTGGAATTCCGAGCAATGTGGGAATGTTCAGTGGGCTGGAATCCCAAACGATTTGGGGATGGTCAGTGGGCTGGTGTCCCGAGCGATGTGGGGACGGTCAGTGGGCTGAAGTCCCGAGCGATGTGGGGATGGTCAGTGGGCTGGTGTCCCGAGTGATGTGGGGACGGTCAGTGGGCTGGAATCCCGAGCGATGTGGGAATGGTCAGTGGGCTGGAATCCCAAACGATTTGGGGATGGTCAGTGGGTTGGAAACCCACTGTGCGTTGGTCAGTGTGATGGAGTCCTGAGCAATAGGGGAATGGTCAGTGGAACGGAATCCCGAGCGATGTGGCGATGGTCAGTTAGCAGGGATCACAAGTGATGTGGGAATGGTCAGTGGGCTGAAATCACGAGCGATGTGGGAATGGTCAGTGGGCTAGAATCCCAAGCGATGTGGGGACGGTCAGTGGGCTCGAGTCCCGAGCGATGTGGGGACGGTCAGTGGGCTGGAGTCCAGAGCGATGTGGGGATAGTCAGTGGGTTGGAATCCAGAACGATGGGGGTCGGTCAGTGGGCTGGAGTCCTCAGCGATGTGGGAATGGTCAGTGGGCTAGAATC
>NC_057722.1:53279466-53288354 GCF_004010195.1 Chiloscyllium plagiosum | reverse complement strand
CCGGAGCGATGTGGGGATGGTCAGTGGGCTGGAATCCCGAGCGACGTGGGAATGGTCAGTGGGCTGGAATCCCGAACGATTTGGGGATGGTCAGTGTGTTGGAATCCCTAGCGATGTGAGGATGGTCAGTGGGCTGGAGTCCCGAGCGATGTGGTAATGGTCAGTGGGCTGGTATCCCGAGTGATTGGGGATGGTCAGTGGGCTGGAATCCCGAGCGATGTGGGAGGGTCAGTGAGTTGGAGTCCACAGCGATGTGGGAATGGTCAGTGGGCGGGAGTCCCGAGCGATGTGGTGATAGACAATGGACTAGAGTCCCAAGTGATGTGGGAATGGTCAGTGGGCTGGAGTCCCAAGCGATATGGGGATAGTCAGTGGGCTGGAATCCCAAGTGATGTGGGGATGGTCAGTGGGCAGGAAACACGAGCGATGTGGGAATGGTCAGTGTGCTGGAATCCCGAGCGATGTGGGGACAGTCAGTGGACTGGAATCCTGAACGATATGGGGATGGTCAGTGAGCTGGAGTACCGAGCGATGTGGGGACGGACAGTGGGCGGGAGTCCCAAGCGATGTGGGAATGGTCAGTGGGCCGGTTTCCCGAGCGATGTTGGGACGATCAGTGGGCTGGAGTCCTGAGCGATGTCGGGATGTTCAGTGGGCAGGTGTCCCGAGCGATGTGGGAGGGTCAGTGAGCTGGAGACCGGAGCGATGTGGCGATGGTCAGTGGGCTGGAATCCCGAGCGATGTGGGGATGGTCAGTGGGCTCGTGTCACGGGTGATGTGTGGACATTAGTGGGCTGGAGTCCCGAGTGATGTGACGACGGTCAGTGGGCTGGAGTCCCGAGAGATATGGGGACGGTCAGTGGGATGGTGTCCCGAGCGATGTGGGGATGGTCAGTGAGTTGGAGCCCTGAGCGATGTGGGGATAGTCAGTGGGTTGGATTCCAGAGCGATGGGGGTCGGTCAGTGGGCTGGAGTCCTCAGCGATGTGGGAATGGTCAGTGGGCTGGAGTCCCGAGCGATATGGGGATGGTCAGTGGGCTGGAGACCCGAGCGATGTGGGAATGGTCAGTGGGCTGGAGTCCTGAGCGATGTGGGGATAGTCAGTGGGCAGGAAATACGAGCGATGTGGGAATGGTCAGTGGGCTGGTCTCCCGAGCATTGTGGGGATGGTCAGTGGGTTGGAGTCCCGAGCGATGTGCGGATGGTCAGTGGGTTGGATTCCAGAGCGATGGGGGTCGGTCAGTGGACTGGAATCCTGAGCGATGTGGGGACTGACAGTGGGCTGGAGTCCCGAGCGATGTGGGGATGGTCAGTGGGCTGGTATCCCGAGCGATGCGGGGACTGTCAATGGGGACGGTCAGTGGACCGGAATCCCGAGCGATGGGGGAACGATCAATGGGGCTGGAGTCCCGAGCGATGTAGGGACAGTCAGTGGACCGGAATCCCGAGCGATGTGGGAACGATCAGTGGGGTGGAGTCCCGAGCGATGTGGGAATGGTCAGTGGACTGGAATCCCGAGCGATGTGGGGACGGTCAGTGGACCGGAATCCCGAGCGATGTGGGGACGGACTGTGGGCTGGAGTCCCGAGCGATGTGCGGATGGTCAGTGGGCTGGTTTCCTGAGCGATGTGGGGACAATCAGTGGGCTGGAGTCTTGAGCGATGTGGGAGGGTCAGTGAGCTGGAGTCCGGAGCGACATGGGGATGGTCAGTGGGCTGAAATCCCGAGCAATGTGGGAATGGTCAGTGGGCTGGAATCCCAAACGATTTGGGGATGGTCAGTGGGCTCGTGTCATGAGTGATGTGTGGACGTTAGTGGGCTGGAGTCCTGAGTGATGTGGCGACGGTCAGTGGGCTGGAATCCCGAGTGATATGTGGACGGTCAGTGGGCTAGAGTCCTGAGCGATGTGTGGATGATCAGTGGGCTGGTGTCCCGAGCGATGTGGGGATGGTCAGTGGGCTGGAGCCCTGAGCGATGTGGGGATAGTCATTGGGTTGGATTCCAGAGCGATGGGGATCGGTCAGAGGGCTGGAGTCCTCAGCGATGTGGGAATGGTCAGTGGGCTGGAGTCCCGAGCGATATGGGGACGGTCAGTGGGCTGGAGTCCTGAGCGATGTGGGAATTGTCTGTGGGCTGGAGTCCCGAGCGATGTGGGAATTGTCTGTGGGCTGGAGTCCCGAGCGATGTGGGGATAGTCAGTGGGCTGGAGTCCCAAGTGATTGGGGATGGTCAGTGGGCAGGAAACAGGAGCGATGTGGGAATGGTCAGTGGGCTGGAGTCCCGAGCGATGTGGGGATGGTCAGTGAGTTGGAGTCCCGAGCGATGTGCGGCTGGTCAGTGGGCTGGAGCCCTGAGCGATGTGGGGATAGTCAGTGGGCTGGAGTCCCCTGTGATGTGGTGCTGGTCAGTAGGCTGGAATCCCAAGCATGTGGGAACAGATAGTGGGCTGGAATCTCGAGCGACATGCAGATGGTCAGTGGGTTGGATTCCCGAGCGATGTGGGGACGTTCAGTGGGATATTGTCCCGAGGGATGTGGGGATGGTCAGTGCGCTGGAGTGCTGAGCGATGTGGGAATGGTCAATGGGATTGAGTCCTGATTGATGTGGGTCAGTCAGTGGGGTGGAGTCCTGAGCGATTTGGGGATGATCAGTGAGCTGGAATCCTGAGCAATGTGGCGACGGTCAGTGGGCTGAAATCCCAAGTGATTTTTTACGGTCAGTGGGCTGGAAACCCACTGGGTGTCGGTCAGTGAGATGGAGTCCTGAGCAATGTGTGAATGGTCAGTTGGCTGGAATACCCAAAGATGTGGGGATGGTCAGTGGGCTGGAATCCCAAGCGATGTGAGGATGGTCAGTGGGCTGGAGCCCCGAGCGATGTGGTAATGGTCAGTGGGCTGCAGTCCCAAGCAATATGGGGATAGTCAGTGGGCTGGAGTCCCAGGTGATGTGGGAATGGTCAGTGGGCTGGAGTCCCGAGCGATGTGGGGATAGTCAGCGGGCTGGAGTCCCAAATGATGTGGGAATGGTCAGTGGGCAGCAAACACGAGCGATGTGGGAATGGTCAGTGGGCTAGCATCCGAGCGATGTGGGGACAGTCAGTGGACTGGAATCCCGAGCGATGTGGGGTTGGTCAGTGAGCTGGAGTCCCGAGCGATGTGGGGACAGACAGTGGGCTGGAGTCTTGAGCGATGTCGGGATGGTCAGTGGGCTGGTGTCCCGAGCGATTTGGGGATGGTCAGTGGGCTGGAATCCCGAGCAATGTGGGAATGGTCAGTGGGCTGGATACCCAAACGATTTGGGGATGGTCAGTGGGCTCGTGTCACGAGCGATGTATGGACGTTAGTGGGCTGGAGTCCCGAGTGATGTGGGGACGGTCAGTGGTCTGGAGACCCGAGTGATATGGGGACGGTCAGTGGGCTGGATTCCTGAGCGATGTGAGGATGGTCAGTGGGCTGGTGTCCCGTGCGATGTGGGGATGGTCAGTGAGTTGGAGTCCCGAGCGATATGGGGACGGTCAGTGGGCTGGAGCCCTGAGCGATGAGGGTCGGTCAGTGGGCTGGAGTCCCGAGCGATGTGGGGATGGTCAGTGGGCTGGTGTCCCGAGCGATGTGGGGATGGTCAGTGAGTTGGAGACCCGAGCGATATGGGGACGGTCAGTGGGCTGGAGCCCTGAGCGATGAGGGTCGGTCAGTGGGCTGGAGTCCCGAGCGATGTGGGGATAGTCAGTGAGCTGGAGTCGCAAGGGATGTGGGGATGGTCAGTGGGCTGGAATCCCTAGCGATGTGGGAATGGTCAGTGGGCTGGAATCCATAGCGATGTGGGAATGGTCAGTGGGCTGTAATCACGAGCGATGCGGGAATGGTCAGTGGGCTAGAATCCCAAGCGATGTGGGGATGGTCAGTGGGCTGGAATCCCAAGCGATGTGGGGATGGTCAGTGGGATGGAATCCCGAGCGATGTGGGAATGGTCAGTGGGCTGGGAACCCGAGCGATGTGGGAATGGTCAGTGGGTTGGAGAAGCGAGCGATGTGGGGACGGTCGGTAAGCTGGAGTCCTGAGCGATGTGAGAATGGTCAGTGGGCTGGAGTCCCGAGTGATGTGAGAATGGTCAGTGGGCTGGAATCCCGAGCGATAAGGGGACGGTCAGTGGACTGGAATCCCAAGCGATGTGGAGACGGTCAGTGCGCTGGAGTCCTGAGCGATGTGGGGATGGTCAGTGGGTTGGAGTCCCGAGCGATGGGGGATGGTCAGTGGGCTGGAGTCCCGAGTGATGTGGGGACTGTCTTTGGGCTGGTGTCCCGAGCGATGTGTGGACGGTTAGTGGGCTGGAGTCCCGAGCGATGTGGGAATGGTCAGTGGGCTGGAGAACCGAGCGATGTGGGGACAGTCTGTGCGCTGGTGTCCCAAGCAATGTGTAGACGGTTAGTGGGCTGGAGTCCTGAGCGATGTGGGAATGGTCAGTGAGCTGGAGTGCTGAGCGATGTGGGAATGGTCAATGGGATAGAGTCCCGATTGATGTGCGTCAGTCAGTGGGATGGAGTCCTGAACGATTTAGGGATGGTCAGTGAGCTGGAATCCTGATCAATGTGGGGACGGTCAGTGGGCTGAAATCCTGAGTGATTTTGTATGGTCAGTGGGCTGGAAACCCACTGGGCATCGGTCAGTGAGATGGAGTCCTGAGCGATGTGGGAATGGTCAGTGGGCTGGAATCCCAAGCGATGTGGGAACAGTCAGTGGGCTGGAATCTCGAGCGAGATGCAGGTGGTCAGTGGATTGGAGTCCCGCGCGATGTGGGAATAGTCAGTGGACCTGAATCCCGAGTGATGTGGGAATGTTCAATGGGGCTTGAGTCCCGAGCGATGTAGGGACAGTCAGTGGACCGGAATCCCGAGCGATGTGGGAATGATCAGTGGGGTGGAGTCCCGAGCAATGTGGGAATGGTCAGTGGACTGGAATCCCGAGCGATCTGGGGACGGTCAGTGGACTTGAATCCTGAGCGATGTGGGGACGGTCAGTGGACCAGAATCCCGAGCGATGTGGGAACGATCAGTGGGGTGGAGTCCCGAGCAATGTGGGAATGGTCAGTGGACTGGAATCACGAGCGATGTGGGGACGGTCAGTGGGCTGGAGTCCTGAGCGATGTGGGAATGGTCAGTGGACTGGAATCCCGAGCGATGTGGGGACGGTCAGTGGACTGGAATCCTGAGCGATGTGGGGACGGTCAGTGGACCGGAATCCCGAGCGATGGGGGAATGTTCAATGGGGCTGGAGTCCCGAGCGATGTAGGGACAGTCAGTGGACCGGAATCCCGAGCGATGTGGGAACGATCAGTGGGGTGGAGTCCCGAGCGATGTGGGAATGGTCAGTGGACTGGAATCCCGAGCGATGTGGGGACGGTCAGTGGACCGGAATCCCGAGCGATGTGGGGACGGTCAGTGGGCTGGAGTCCTGAGCGATGTGGGAACGGTCAGTGGGCTGGTGTCCCGAGTGATGTTGGGATGGTCAGTGGGCTGGAGCCCCGTGCGATTGGGGGATGGTCAGTGGGCTGGAGTCCTGAGCGATGTGGGAATGGTCAGTGGGCTGGTGTCCCAAGTGATGTGGGGATGGTCACTGGGCTTGAGTCCCGAGCGATTTGGGGACGGTCTGTGGGTTGGAGTACTGAGTGATGTGGGGACGGTCAGTGAGCCGGGGCCCCAATTGATGTTGGGACGGTCAGTGGGCTGGAGTGCTGAGCGATGTGGGGGTGGCCAGTGGGCTGGAGACCCGAGCGATGTGGCAACGGTCAATTGGATTGAATCCTGATTGATGTGGGTAAGTCAGTGGGGTGGAGTCCTGAGTGATTTGGGATGATACGTGAGCTGGAATCCTGAGCAATGTGGGGATGGTCAGTGGGCTGAAATCCCAAGTGATTTTGTACGGTCAGTGGGCTGGAAACCCACTGGGCGTCGGTCAGTGCGATGGAGTCCTGAGCAATGTGGGAATGGTCAGTTGGCTGGAATCCCCAGTGATGTGGTAATGGTCAGTGGGCTGGAGTCCCGAGCGATGTGGGAATGGTCAGTGGGCTGGTATTTCGAGCGATGTGGGAATGGTCAGTGGGCTGGAATCCCGAGCGATGTGGGGATGTTCAGTGGGCTGGAATCCCAAGCGATGTGGGGATGTTCAGTGGGCTGGAATCCCAAGCGATGTGAGGATGGTCAGTGGGCTGGAGTCCTGAGCGATGTGGGGATAGTCAGTGGACTGGAATCCCGAGCGATGTGGGGACGGTCAGTGAGCTGGAGTCCCGAGCGATGTGGGGACGGACAGTGGGCTTGAGTCCCAAGTGATGTGGGAATGGTCAGTGGGCTGGAGTCCCGAGCGATGTGGGGATAGTCAGTGGGCTGGAGTCCCAAGTGATGTGGGGATGGTCAGTGGGCAGGAAACACGAGTGATGTGGGAATGGTCAGTGTGCTGGAATCCCGAGCGATGTGGGGATGGTCAGTGTGCTGGAATCCCGAGCGATGTGGGGACAGTCAGTGGACTGGAATCCTGAGCGATATGGGGATGGTCAGTGAGCTGGAGTCCCGAGCGATGTGGGGACGGACAGTGGGCGGGAGTCCCAAGTGATGTGGGGATGGTCAGTGGGCTGGTTTCTCGAGCGATGAGGGGACGATCAGTGGGCTGGAGTCCTGAGCGATGTCGGGATGGTCAGTGGGCAGGTGTCGCGAGCGATGTGGGAGGGTCAGTGAGCTGGAGTCCAGAGCGATGTGGGGATGGTCAGTGGGCTGGAATCCCAAGCAATGTGGGAATGGTCAGGGGGCTGGAATCCCGAGCGATTTGGGGATGGTCAGTGGGCTCGTGTCACAAGCGATGTGTGGACGTTAGTGGGCTGGAGTCCCGAGTGATGTGACGACGGTCAGTGGGCTGGAGTCCCGAATGATATGGGGACGGTCAGTGGGCTGGAGTCCCGAGCGATGTGTGGATGGTCAGTGGGCTGGTGTCCCGAGCGATGTGGGGATAGTCAGTGAGTTGGAGCCCCGAGCGATGTGCAGATGGTCAGTGGGCTGGAGCCCTGAGCGATGTGGGGATAGTCAGTTGGTTGGATTCCAGAGCGATGGGGGTCGGTCAGTGGGCTGGAGTCCTCAGCAATGTGGGAATGGTCAGTGGGCTGGAGTCCCGAGCGATGTGGGAATGGTCTGTGGGCTGGAGTCCTGAGAGATGTGGGGATAGTCACTGGGCTGGAGTCCCAAGTGATGTGGGGATGGTCAGTGGGCAGGAAACACGAGCGATGTGGGAATGGTCAGTGGGCTGGTGTCCCGAGCGATGTGGGGATGGTCAGTGAGTTGGAGTCCCGAGCGATGTGCGGATGGTCAGTGGGTTGGATTCCAGAGCGATGGGGGTCGGTCAGTGGACTGGAATCCTGAGCGATGTGGGGTCGGACAGTGGGCTGGAGTCCCGAGCGATGTGGGGACGGTATGTGGGCTGGTATCCCGAGCGATGCGGGGACTGTCAATAGACTGGAATCCCGAACGATGTGGGGACGGACTGTGGGCTGGAGTCCCGAGCGATGCGGGGATGGTCAGTGGACTGGTTTCCCGAGCGATGTAGGGACGATCGTTGGGCTGGAGTCCTGAGCGATGTGGGAGGGTCAGTGAGCTGGAGTCCGGAGCGACGTGGGGATGGTCAGTGGGCTGTAATCCCGAGCAATGTGGGAATGGTCAGTGGGCTGGAATCCCGAACGATTTGGGGATGGTCAGTGGGCTCGTGTCATGAGTGATGTGTGGACATTAGTGGGCTGGAGTCCTGAGTGATGTGGCGACGGTCAGTGGGCTGGAGTCCCGAGCGATGTGTGGATGGTCAGTGGGCTGGAGCCCTGAACGATGTCGGGATAGTCAGTGGGTTGGATTCCAGAGCGATGGGGGTCGGTCAGTGGGCTGGAGTCCTCAGCGATGTGGTAATGGTCAGTGGGCTGGAGTCCTGAGCGATATGGGGACGGTCAGTGGGTTGGAGTCCCGAGCGATGTGGGAATGGTCTGTGGGCTGGAGTCCCGAGCGATGTGGAGATAGTCAGTGGGCTGGAGTCCCAAGTGATTGGGAATGGTCAGTGGGCAGGAAACACGAGCGATGTGGGAATGGTCAGTGGGCTGGTGTCCCGAGCGATGTGTGGATGGTCAGTGAGTTGGAGTCCCGAGCGATGTGCGGATGGTCAGTGGGCTGGAGCCCTGAGCGATGTGGGGATAGTCAGTGGGCTGGAGTCCCAAGTGATGTGGGGATGGTCAGTAGGCTGGAATCCCAAGCATTTGGGAATGGTTAGTGGGCTGGAATCTCGAGCGAGATGCAGATGGTCAGTGGGTTGTAGTCCCGAGCGATGTTGGGACGTTCAGTGGGATATTGTCCCGAGGGATGTGGGGATGGTCAGTGCGCTGGAGTGCTAGGCGATGTGGGAATGGTCAATGGGATTGAGTCCTGATTGATGTGGGTCAGTCAGTGGGGTGGAGTCCTGAGCGATTTGGGGATGATCAGTGAGCTGGAATCCTGAGCAATGTGGGGACGGTCAGTGGGCTGAAATCCCAAGTGATTTTGTACGGTCAGTGGGCAGGAAACCCACTGGGTGTCGGTCAGTGAGATGGAGTCCTGAGCAATGTGGGAATGGTCAGTTGGCTGGAATCCCCAACGATATGCGGATGGTCAGTGGGCTGGAACCCGAGCAATATGGGAATTGTCAGTGGGCTGGAATCCCGAGCGATGTGGGAGGGTCAATGAGTTGGAGTCCGGAGCGATGTGGGAATGGTCAGTGGGCTGGAGTCCCGAGCGATATGGGGACGGTCAGTGGGCTGGAGTCCTGAGCGATATGGGAATTGTCTGTGGGCTGGAGTCCCGAGTGATGTGGGGATAGTCAGTGGGCTGGAGTCCC
>NC_057722.1:53273950-53277399 GCF_004010195.1 Chiloscyllium plagiosum | reverse complement strand
GATGTGGGGATGGTCAGTGGGCAGGAATCCCGAGCGATGTGGGAAAGGTCTGTCGGCTGGAATCCCGAGCGATGAGGGGTCGGTCAGTGCACTGGAATCCCGATCGATATGGGGAGGTTAAGTGATCTGGCGTCCTGAGTGATGTGGGAATGGTCAGTGGGCTGGAGTCCCGAGTGATGTGCGGACGGTCAGTGGGCTGGAGTCCCGATCGATGTTGGGATGATCAGTGGGCTGGTGTCCCGAGCGATGTGGGGATGGTCAGTGGGCTGGAATTCCGAGCAATGTGGGAATGTTCAGTGGGCTGGAATCCCAAACGATTTGGGGATGGTCAGTGGGCTCGTGTCACGAGCGATGTGTGGATGTTAGTGGGCTGGAGTCCCGAGTGATGTGCGGACGGTCAGTGGGCTGGAGTCCCGATCGATGTGGGGATGATCAGTGGGCTGGTGTCCCGAGCGATGTGGGGATGGTCAGTGAGTTGGAGTCCCGAGCGATATGGGGACAGTCAGTGGGCTGGAGCCCTGAGCGATGAGGGTCAGTCAGTGGGCAGGAGTCCCGAGCGATGTGGGGATAGTCAGTGAGCTGGAGTCCCAAGTGATGTGGGGATGGTCAGTGGGCAGGAAACGCGAGCAATGTGGGAAAGGTCTGTGGGCTGGAATCCTGAGCGACGTGGGGATGGTCAGTGGGCTAGATCCCAAGCGATGTGGGGACGGTCGGTGGGCTGGAATCCCAAGCGATGTGGGGATGGTGAGTGGGCTGGAATCCCGAGCGATATGGGAATGGTTAGTGGGCTGGAAACACGAGCGATGTCGGAATGGTCAGTGGGCTGGAGAACCGAGCGATGTGGCGATGGTCAGTGGGCAGGAAACCCGAGCGATGTGGGGATGGTCAGTGGGCAGGAATCCCGAGCGATGTGGGAAAGGTCTGTCGGCTGGAATCCCGAGCGATGAGGGGTCGGTCAGTGCACTGGAATCCCGATCGATATGGGGAGGTTAAGTGATCTGGCGTCCTGAGTGATGTGGGAATGGTCAGTGGGCTGGAGTCCCGAGTGATGTGAGAATGGTCAGTGAGCTGGAATCCCGAGCGATGTGCGGACGTTCAGTGAGCTGGAGTCCTGAGCGATGTGGGGATAGTCAGTGGGTTGGAGTCCCGAGCGATGGGGAACGGTCAGTGGGCTGGAGTGCTGAGTGATGTGGGGGTGGTCAGTCGGCTGGAGTCCCGAGTGATGTGGAGACAGTCTGTTGGCTGGTGTCCCGAGCGATGTGGGGACGATCAGTGGGCTGGAATCCCGAGTGATGTGAGAATGGTCAGTGAGCTGGAATCCCGAGCGATGTGCGGACGTTCAGTGAGCTGGAGTCCTGAGCGATGTGGGGATAGTCAGTGGGTTGGAGTCCCGAGCGATGTGGGGACGGTCAGTGGGCTGGAGTGCTGAGCGATGTGGGGGTGGTCAGTGGGCTGGAGTCCCGAGTGATGTGGGGACGGTCAATGGGATAGAGTCCTGATTGATGTGCGTCAGTCAGTGGGATGGAGTCCTGAGCGATTTAGGAATGGTCAGTGAGCTGGAATCCTGATCAATGTGGGGACGGTCAGTGGGTTGAAATCCCGAGTGATTTTGTACGGTCAGTGGGCTGGCAACCCACTGGGCGTCGGTCAGTGAGATGGAGTCCTGAGCGATGTGGGAATGGTCAGTGGAATGGAATTCCTAGTGATGTGGGAATGGTCGGTCGGCTGCAATCACGAGCGATGTGGGAATGGTCAGTGGGCTAGAATCCCAAGCGAAGTGTGGAAGGTCAGTGGGCTGGAGTCCGGAGCGATGTGGGGATAGTCAGTGGGCTGGGATCCCGAGCAATGTGGGAATGGTCAATGGGCTGGAATCCCGAACAATTTGGGGATGGTCAGTGGCTGGTGTCCCGAGCAATGTATGGACGGTTAGTGGGCTGGAGTCCCGAGTGATGTGGGGATGGTCAGTGGGCTGGTGCCCCGAGAGATGTGGGAGGGTCAGTGACCTGGAGTCTGGAGCGATGTAGGGATGGTCAGTGGGCTGGAATCCCGAGCAATGTGGGGACGATGAGTGGGCTGAAGTCCTGAGCGATGTCAGAATGGTCAGTGGGCTGACGTCCTGAGCGATGTCGAAATGGTTAGTGGGCTGGTGTCCCGAGCGGATTCGGGATGGTCAGTCGGCTGGTGTCCCGAGCGATGTGTGGACGGTTAGTGGGCTGGAGTCCCGAGTGATATGGGGACGGTCAGTGGGCTGGAGTCCCGAGCGATGTGAGGATGGTCAATGCGCTGGAGTGCTGAGCAATGTGGGAATGGTCAATGGGATAGAGTCCCGATTGATGTGCGTCAGTCAGTGGGATGGAGTCCTGAGCGATTTGGGGATGGTCAGTGAGCTGGCATCCTGGTCAATGTGGGGACGGCCAGTGGGCTGAAATCCCGAGTGATTTTGTACGGTCAGTGGGCTGGAAACCCACTGGGCGTCGGTCATGGAGATGGAGTCCTGAGCGATGTGGGAATGGTCAGTGGAACGGAATCACGAGCGATGAGGGGATGGTCAGTGGGCTGGAATCCCTAGCGATGTGGGAATGGTCAGTCAGCAGTAATCACGAGCGATGTGGGAATGGTCAGTAGGCTAGATCACAGCGATGTGGGGATGGTCAGTGGGCTGGTGTCCCGAGTGATGTGGGGATGGTCAGTGGGCAGGAAACCCGAGCGAGATGCAGATGGTCAGTGGGTTGGAGTCACGAGCGATGTGGGGATGGTCAGTGGGCTGGAATCCCTAGCGATGTGGGAATGGTCAGTCAGCTGTAATCACGAGCGATGTGGGAATGGTCAGTAGGCTAGATCACAGCGATGTGGGGATGGTCAGTGGGCTGGAGTCCCGAGCGATGTGGGGATGGTCAATGGGCAGGAAACACGAGCGATGCGGGGACAGTCAGTGGACTGGAATCCCGAGTGGTGTAGGGATGGTCAGTGAGCTGGAGTCCCGAACGATGTGGGGACGGTTAGAGGGCTGGAGTCCCGAGTGATGTGGGGATGATCAGTGGGTTGGTTTCCCGAGCGATGTGGGGATGGTCAGTGAGCTGGTTTCCCGAGCAATGTGGGGATGGTCAGTGAGCTGAAGTCCTGAGCGATGTGGGGATGGTCAGTGGGCTGGAATCCCTAGCGATGTGGAAATGGTAGTGGGCTGGTGTCCCGAGCGATGTGGGGATGGTCAGTGAGTTGGAGCCCCGAGCAATGTGCGGATGGTCAGTGGGCTGGAGCCCTGAGCGATGTGGGGATAGTCAGTTGGTTGGATTCCAGAGCGATGGGGGTCGGTCAGTGGGCTGGAGTCCTCAGCGATGTGGGAATGGTCAGTGGGCTGGAGTCCCGAGCGATATGGGGACGGTCAGTGGGCTGGAATCCCGAGCGATGTGGGAATGGTCTGTGGGCTGGAGTCCCGAGCGATGTGGGGA
>NC_057722.1:53268834-53273308 GCF_004010195.1 Chiloscyllium plagiosum | reverse complement strand
CGAGCGAGATGCAGATGGTCAGTGGGTTGTAGTCCCGAGCGATGTTGGGACGTTCAGTGGGATATTGTCCCGAGGGATGTGGGGATGGTCAGTGCGCTGGAGTGCTGAGCGATGTGGGAATGGTCAATGGGATTGAGTCCTGATTGATGTGGGTCAGTCAGTGGGGTGGAGTCCTGAGCGATTTGGGGATGATCAGTGAGCTGGAATCCTGAGCAATGTGGGGACGGTCAGTGGGCTGAAATCCCAAGTGATTTTGTACGGTCAGTGGGCTGGAAACCCACTGGGTGTCGGTCAGTGAGATGGAGTCCTGAGCAATGTGGGAATGGTCAGTTGGCTGGAATCCCCGGCAATGTGGGGATGGTCAGTCGGCTGGAAAGCCGAGCGATGTGGGAATGGTCAGTGGGCTGGAGACCCGAGCAATG
Organism: Chiloscyllium plagiosum; assembly: GCF_004010195.1. Lineage (NCBI taxonomy): Eukaryota > Metazoa > Chordata > Chondrichthyes > Orectolobiformes > Hemiscylliidae > Chiloscyllium > Chiloscyllium plagiosum. The sequence goes on along the minus strand of NC_057722.1, from coordinate 53,272,886 downwards.
TGGGAATGGTCAGTGGGCAGGAAACCCGAGCGATGTGGGAATGGTCAGTGGGCTGGAATCCCGAGCGATGTGGGAGGGTCAGTGAGTTGGAGTCCATAGCGATGTGGGGATGATCAGTGGGCTGGAATCCCGAGCAATGTGGGAATGGTCAGTGGGCTGGAATCCCGAACGATTTGGGGATGGTCACTGGGTTGGAAACCCGAGCGATGTGAGGATGTTCAGTGGGCTGGAGTCCCAAGTGATGTGGTAAAGGTGTGGGCTGGAGTCCCGAGCGATGTGGGGATAGTCAGTGGGCTGGAGTCCCAAGTGATGTGGGAATGGTCAGTGGGCTGGAGTCCCGAGCGATGTGGTGATAGTCAGTGGGCTAGAGTCCCAAGTGATGTGGAAATGGTCAGTGGGCTGGAGTCCCGAGCGATGTGGGGATAGTCAGTGGGCTGGAATCCCAAGTGATGTGTGGATGGTCAGTGGGCAGGAAACATGAGCGATGTGGGAATGGTGAGTGTGCTGGAATCCCGAGCGATGTGGGGACAGTCAGTGGACTGGAATCCTGAGCGATATGGGGATGGTCAGTGAGCTGGAGTCCCGAGGGATGTGGGGACGGACAGTGGGCGGGAGTCCCTAGCGATGTGGGGATGGTCAGTGGGCTGGTTTCCCGATGATGAGTGGGCTGGAGTCCTGAGCGATGTCGAGATGGTCAGTGGGCTGGTGTCCCCAGTGATGTGGGAGGGTCAGTGAGCTGGAGTCCCGAGAGATATGGGGACGGTCAGTGGGCTGGTGTCCCTAGCGATGTGCGGATGGTCAGTGGGCTGGAGCCCTGAGCGATGTGGGGCTAGTCAGTGGGTTGGATTCCAGAGCGATGGGGATCGGTCAGTGTGCTGGAGTCCTCAGCGATGTGGGAATGGTCAGTGGGCTGGAGTCCCGAGCGATATGGGGTTGGTCAATGGGATTGAGTCCTGATTGATGTGGGTCAGTCAGTGGGGTGAAGCCCTGAGCGATTTGGGGATGATCAGTGAGCTGGAATCCTGAGCAATGTGGGGACGGTCAGTGGGCTGAAATCCCAAGTGATTTTGTAGGTCAGTGGGCTGGAAACCCACTGGGTGTCGGTCAGTGAGATGGAGTCCTGAGCAATGTGGGAATGGTCAGTTGGCTGGAAAGCCGAGCGATGTGGGAAGGGTCAGTGTGCTGGAATCCCGAGCAATGTGGGGACAGTCAGTGGACTGGAATCCTGAGCGATGTGGGGATGGTCAGTGAGCTGGAGTCCCAAGCGATGAGGGGACGGACAGTGGGCAGGACTCCCAAGCGATGTGGGAATGGTCAGTGGGCTGGTTTCCCGAGCGATGTGGGGACGATCAGTGGGCTGGAGTCCTGAGCGATGTGGGGATGGTCAGTGGGCTGGAATCCCGAGCAATGTGGGAATGGTCAGTGGGCTGGAATCACGAGCGATTTGGGGACAGTCAGTGGGCTCGTGTCACGAGCGATGTGTGGACATTAGTGGGCTGGTGTCCCGAGTGATGTGACGACAGTCAGTGGGCTGGTGTCCCGAGAGATATGGGGACGGTCAGTGGGCTGGAGTCCTGAGCGATGTCGGGATGGTCAGTGGGCTGGTGTCACGAGCGATGTGGGAGGGTCAGTGAGCTGGAGTCCGGAGCGATGTGGGCATGCTCAGTGGGCTGGAATCCCGAGCAATGTGGGAATGGTCAGTGGGCTGGAATCCCGAGCGATTTGGGGATGGTCAGTGGGCTCGTGTCACGAGCGATGTGTGGACGTTAGTGGGCTGGAGTCCCGAGTGATGTGACGACGGTCAGTGGGCTTGTGTCCCGAGCGATGTGTGGATGGTCAGTGGGCTGGTGTCCCGAGCGATGTGGGGATGGTCAGTGAGTTGGAGCCCCGAGCGATGTGCGGATGGTCAGTGGGCTGGAGCCCTGAGCGATGTGGGGATCGTCAGTTGGTTGGATTCCAGAGCGATGGGGGTCGGACAGTGGGCTGGAGTCCTCAGCGATGTTGGAATGGTCAGTGGGCTGGAGTCCCGAGCGATATGGGGACGGTCAGTGGGCTGGAGTCCCGAGCGATGTGGGAATGGTCTGTGGGCTGGAGTCCCGAGCGATGTGGGGATAGTCAGTGGGCTGGAGTCCCAAGTGATTGGGGATGGTCAGTGGGCAGGAAACACGAGCGATGTGGAAATGGTAAATGGGCTGGTGTCCCGAGCGATGTGCGAATGGTCAGTGAGTTGGAGTCCCGAGCGATGTGCGGATGGTCAGTGGGCTGGAGCCCTGAGCGATGTGGGGATAGTCAGTGGGCTGGAGTCCCAAGTGATGTGGGGATGGTCAGTAGGCTGGAATCCCAAGCATGTGGGAACAGTTAGTGGGCTGGAATCTCGAGCGAGATGCAGATGGTCAGTGGGTTGGAGTCCCAAGCGATGTTGGGACATTCAGTGGGATATTGTCCCGAGGGATGTGGGGATGGTCAGTGCGCTGGAGTGCTGAGCGATGTGGGAATGGTCAATGGGATTGAGTCCTGATTGATGTGGGTCAGTCAGTGGGCTGGAGTCCCGAGCGATGTGGGGATGGTCAATGCGCTGGAGTGCTGAGCAATGTGAGAATGGTCAATGGGATAGAGTCCCGATTGATGTGCGTCAGTCAGTGGGATGGAGTCCTGAGCGATTTGGGGATGGTCAGTGAGCTGGCATCCTGGTCAATGTGGGGACGGCCAGTGGGCTGAAATCCCGAGTGATTTTGTACGGTCAGTGGGCTGGAAACCCACTGGGCGTCGGTCAGTGAGATGGAGTCCTGAGCGATGTGGGAATGGTCAGTGGAACGGAATCACGAGCGATGTGGGGATGGTCAGTGGGCTGGAATCCTAGCGATGAGGGAATGGTCAGTCGGCTGTAATCACGAGAGATGTGGGAATGGTCAGTAGGCTAGATCACAGCGATGTGGGGATGGTCAGTGGGCTGGTGTCCCGAGTGATGTGGGGATGGTCAGTGGGCTGGTAACCCGAGTGATGTGGGGATGGTCAGTGGGCAGGAAACCCGAGCGAGATGCAGATGGTCAGTGGGTTGGAGTCCCGAGCGATGTGGGAATGGTCAGTGGGCTGGAGTCCCGAGCGATGTGGGGATGGTCAATGGGCAGGAAAACGAGCGATGTGGGGACAGTCAGTGGACTGGAATCCCGAGTGGTGTAGGGATGGTCAGTGAGCTGGAGTCCTGAACGATGTGGGGACGGTTAGTGGGCTGGAGTCCCGAGTGATGTGGGGATGGTCAGTGGGTTGGTTTCCCGAGCGATGTGGGGATGGCCAGTGGGCTGGTTTCCCGAGCGATGTGGGGATGATCAGTGAGCTGAAGTCCTGAGCGATGTGGGGATGGTCAGTGGGCTGGAATCCCTAGCGATGTGGGAATGGTCAGTCGGCTGTAATCACGAGCGATGTGGGAATGGTCAGTAGGCTGGAGTCCCAAGCGATGTGGGGATGGTCAGTGGGCTGGTGTCCCGAGTGTTGTGGGGATGGTCAGTGGGCAGGAAACCCGAGCGAGATGCAGATGGTCAGTGGGTTGGAGTCCCGAGCGATGTGGGAATGGTCAGTGGGCAGGAGTCCCGAGCGATGTGGGGATGGTCAGTGGGCAGGAAACACGAGCGATGTGGAGACAGTCAGTGAGCTGAAGTCCTGAGCGATGTGGGGACGGACAGTGGGTTGGAGTCCCGAGCGATGTGGGGATGGTCAGTGGGTTGGTATTCCGAGCGATGCGGGGACTGTCCATAGACTGGAATCCCGACGATGTGGGGACGGACTGTGGGCTGGAGTCCCGAGCGATGTGGGGATGGTCAGTGGGCTGGTTTCCCGAGCGATGTAGGGACGATCGTTGGGCTGGAGTCCTGAGCGATGTGGGAGGGTCAGTGAGCTGGAGTCCGGAGCGACGTGTGGATGGTCAGTGGGCTGAGATCCCGAGCAATGTGGGAATGGTCAGTGGGCTGGAATCCCGAACGATGTGGGGATGGTCAGTGGGCTGGAATCCCTAGCGATGTGGGAATGGTCAGTCGGCTGTAATCACGAGCGATGTG
>NC_057722.1:53245446-53267737 GCF_004010195.1 Chiloscyllium plagiosum | reverse complement strand
CAAAGCGATGTGGGGATGGTCAGTGGGCTGGAATCCCGAGCAATGTGGGGACGATCAGTGGGCTGAAGTCCTGAGCGATGTCAGAATGGTCAGTGGGATGAAGTCCTGAGCGATGTCGGAATGGTTAGTGGGCTGGTGTCCCGAGCGTATTGGTGATGGTCAGTCGGCTGGTGTCCCGAGCGATGTGTGGATGGTTAGTGGGCTGGAGTCCCGAGTGATGTGGGGAAGGTCAGTGGGCTGGAGTCCCGAGCGATGTGGGAATGGTCAGTGCGCTGGAGTGCTGAGCAATGTGGGAATGGTCAATGGGATAGAGTCCCGATTGATGTGCGTCAGTCAGTGGGATGGAGTCCTGAGTGATTTGGGGATGGTCAGTGAGCTGGCATCCTGATCAATGTGGGGACGGCCAGTGGGCTGAAATCCCGAGTGATTTTGTACGGTCAGTGGGCTGGAAACACACTGGGCGTCGGTCAGTGAGATGGAGTCCTGAGCGATGTGGGAATGGTCAGTGGAACGGAATCACGAGCGATGAGGGGATGGTCAGTGGGCTGGAATCCCTAGCGATGTGGGAATGGTCAGTCGGCTGTAATTACGAGCGATGTGGGAATGGTCAGTAGGCTAGATCACAGCGATGTGGGGATGGTCAGTGGGCTGGTGTCCCGAGTGATGTGGGGATGGTCAGTGGGCAGGAAACCCGAGCGAGATGCTGATGGTCAGTGGGTTGGAGTCCGGAACGATGTGGGAATGGTCAGTGGGCTGGAGTCCCGAGTGATGTGCGAATGCTCAATGGGCTGGAATCCCGAGCGATGTGGGGACGGTCAGTGAGCTGGAGTCCTGAGCGATGTGGGGATAGTCAGTGGGTTGGAGTCCCGAGCGATGGGGGACGGTCAGTGGGTTGGAGTGCTGAGTGATGTGGGGGTGGTCAGTGGGCTGGAGCCCCGAGTTATGTGGAGACGGTCTGTTGGCTGGTGTCCCGAGCGATGTGGGAATGGTCAGTGGGCTGGAATCCCGTGCGATGTGGGGATGGTCAGCGGGCTGGAGTGCTGAGCGATGTGGGGGTGGTCAGTGGGCTGGAGTCCTGAGTGATGTGGGGACGGTCAATGGGATAGAGTGCCGATTGATGTGCATCTGTCAGTGGAATGGAGTCCTGAGCGATTTGGGGATGGTCAGTGAGTTGGAATCCTGATCAATGTGGGGACGGTCAGTGGGCTGAAATCCCGAGTGATTTTGTATGGTCAGTGGGCTGGCAACCCACTGGGCGTCGGTCAGTGAGATGGAGTCCTGAGCGATGCGGGAATGGTCAGTGGAATGGAATACCGAGCGATGTGGGAATGGTCAGTGGGCTGGAATTCCTAGTGATGTGGGAATGGTCAGTGGGCTGTAATCACGAGCGATGTGGGAATGGTCAGTGGGCTAGAATCCTAAGCGAAGTGTGGAAGGTCAGTGGGCTGGAGTCCAGAGCGATGTGGGAATGGTCAGTGGGCTGGAATCCCGAACAATTTGGGGATGGTCAGTGGCTGGTGTCCCGAGCAATGTGTGGACGGTTAGTGGGCTGGAGTCCCGAGTGATGTGGGGACGGTCAGTGGGCTGGAGTTCCGAGTGGTATGGGGATGGTCATGGGCTGGTGCCCCGAGCGATGTGGGAGGGTCAGTGACCTGGAGTCCGGAGCGATGTGGGGATGGTCAGTGGGCTGGAATCCCGAGCAATGTGGGGACGATCAGTGGGCTGAAGTCCTGAACGATGTCAGAATGGTCAGTGGGATGAAGTCCTGAGCGATGTCGGAATGGTTAGTGGGCTGGTGTCACGAGCGGATTGGGGATGGTCAGTCGGCTGGTGTCCCGAGCGATGTGTGGACGGTTAGTGGGCTGGAGTCCCGAGTGATGTGGGGACGGTCAGTGGGCTGGAGTCCCAAGTGATATGGGGACGGTCAGTGGGCTGGACCCGAGCGATGTGGGGATGGTCAGTGCGCTGGAGTGCTGAGCAATGTGGGAATGGTCAATGGGATAGAGTCCCGATTGATGTGCGTCAGTCAGTGGGATGGAGTCCTGAGCGATTTGGGGATGGTCAGTGAGCTGGAGTCCTGAGCAATGTGGGGACGGCCAGTGGGCTGAAATCCCGAGTGATTTTGTACGGTCAGTGGGCTGGAAACCCACTGGGTGTCGGTCAGTGAGATGGAGTCCTGAGCGATGCGGGAATGGTCAGTGGAACGGAATCCCGAGCGATGTGGGGATGGTCAGTGGGCTGGAATCATGAGCGATGTGGGAATGGTCAGTAGGCTAGATCACAGCGATGTGGGGATGGTCAGTGGGCTGGTGTCCCGAATGATGTGGGGATGATCAGTGGGCAGGAAACCCGAGTGAGATGCAGATGGTCAGTGGGTTGGAGTCCCGAGCGATGTGGGAATGGTCAGTGGGCTGGAGTCCCGAGCGATGTGGGAATGGTCAGTGGGCTGGAGTCCCGAGAGATGTGGGGATGGTCAGTGCGCTGGAGTGCTGAGCAATGTGGGAATGGTCAATGGGATAGAGTCTCGATTGATGTGCGTCAGTCAGTGGGATGGAGTCCCGAGCGATGTGGGAATGGTCAGTGGGCTGGAGTCCCGAGCGATGTGGGAATGGTCAGTGGGCTGGAGTCCCGAGCGAAGTGGGGATGGTCAGTGCGCTAGAGTCCCGAGCGATGTGGGAATGGTCAGTGGGCTGGAGTCCTGAGCGATGTGGGGATAGTCAGTGGGTTGGAGTCCCGAGCGATGGGGGACGGACAGTTGGCTGGAGTGCTGAGCGATGTCGGAATGGTTAGTGGGCTGGTGTCCCGAGCGGATTGGGGATGGTCAGTCGGCTGGTGTCCCAAGCGATGTGTGGACGGTCTGTGGGCTGGTGTCCAGAGCGATGTGTGGACGGTTAGTGGGCTGAAGTCACGAGTGATGTGGGGACGGTTAGTGGGCTGTGGTCCCGAGCAATGTGGGAATGGTCAGTGGGCTGGATTCCCGAGCGATGTGGGGATGGTCAGTGCGCTGGAGTGCTGATCAATGTGGGGACGGTCAGTGGGCTGAAATCCCGAGTGATTTTATACGGTCAGTGGGCTGGAAACCCACTGGGCGTCGGTCAGTGAGATGGAGTCCTGAACGATGTGGGAATGTCAGTGGGCTGGAATCCCGAGCGATGTGGGGATAGTCAGTGGGCTGGAGTCCCAAGTGATGTGGTGATAGTCAGTGGGCTGGAGCCCTGAGCGATGTGGTGACGGTCAGTGGGCTGGATGTCCTGAGTGACGTGGAGATGGACAGTGGGCTGGGGTCCCGAATGATGTGGGGATGGACAGTGGGCTGGAGTCCCGAGTGATGTGGGGATGGACAGTGGGCTGGTGTCCCGATTGTTGTGGTGACAGTCAGTGGGCTGGAGTCCTGAGCGATTTGGGGATGGTCAGTGGGCTGAAGTCCCGAGTGATATGGGGACGGTCAGTAGGCCGGTGTCCCAAGTGATGTGCAGATGGACAGTGGGCTCGAGTGCTGAGCGATGTGGGGATGGTCAGTGGACTGGCGTCCCAGTTCATGAGGGGATGGTCAATGTGCTGGAGTCCCGAGTGATGTGGGGACGGTCAGTGGGCTGGTGTCCTGAGCGATGTGGGAATAGTCAGTGGGCTGGAGTCCCGAGCGATGTGGGGACGGTCAGTGGGCTGGTGTCCCGAGTGATGTGGGGATAGTCAGTGGGCTGGTGTCCCGAGTGATGTGGGGATAGTCAGTGGGCTGGAGTCCCGAGCGATGTGGGGACGGTCAGTGGGCTGGAGTCCCAAGCGATGTGGGGATAGTCAGTGGGCTGCTGTCCCAAGCGATGTGGGGACGGTCAGTGCGCTGGTGTCCCGAGCGATGTGGGGACGGTCAGTGCGCTGGTATCCCGAGCGATGTGGGGACGGTCAGTGGGCTGGTTTCCCGAGCGATGTGGGGATGGTCATGGGCTGGAGTCCCGAGCGATGTGGGGACAGTCAGTGGGCTGGAGTCCCGAGCGATGTGGGGACGGTTAGTGCGCTGGTGTCCCGAGCGATGTTGGGACGGTCAGTGGGCTGGAGTCCCGAGCGATGTGGGGATGGTCATGGGCTGGAGTCCCGAGCGATGTGGGGACGGTCAGTGAGCTGGTGTCCTGAGCGATGTGCGGACGGTCAGTGGGCTGTTGTCCCGAGCGATGTGGGGCTGGTCATGGGCTGGAGTCCCGAGTGATGTAGGGACGGTCATTGAGCTGGAGTCCTGAGCGATGTGAGGATAGTCAGTGGGCTGGAGTCCCGAGCGATATGGGGATAGTCAGTGTGCTGGAGTCCCGAGCGATGTGAGCACGGTCAGTGGGCTGGTGTCCCGAGCGATGTGGGGATGGTCAGTGGGCTGGAGTCCTGAGCGATGTGGGGACGGTCAGTGAGCTGGAGTCGCGAGCGATGTGTGGACGGTCAGTAAGCTGGCGTCCTGAGCGATGTGGGGACGGTCAGTGAGCTGGAGTCCTGAGCGATGTGGGGATGGTCAGTGGGCTGGTGTCCCGAGCGATGTGGGGATAGTCAGTGGGCTTGAGTTCCGAGTGATGTAGGGACGGTCAGTGAGCTGGAGTCCTGAGCGATGTGGGGATAGTCAGTGGGCTGGAGTCCCGGGCGATGTGGGGATAGTCAGTGGGCTGGAGTCCCGAGCGATGTGTGGATGGTCAGTGGGCTGGTGTCCCGAGCGATGTGGGGACGGTCAGTGAGCTGGTGTCCTGAGCGATGTGGGGACAGTCAGTGGGCTGGTGTCCCGAGCGATGTGGGGACGGTCAGTGGGTTGGTGTCCCGAGCGATGTGGGGATAGTCAGTGGGCTGGAGTCCTGAGCGATGTGGGGACGGTCAGTGGGCTGGTGTCCCGAGCGATGTGGGGATAGTCAGTGGGCTGGAGTCCCGAGCGATGTGGGGACGGTCAGTGGGCTGGTGTCCCGAGCGATGTGGGGATAGTTAGTGGGCTGGAGTCCTGAGCGATGTGGGGACGGTCAGTGAGCTGGAGTCCTGAGAAATGTGGGGACGGTCAGTGGGCTGGAGTCCCGAGCGATATGGGGATGGTCAGTGGATTGGTGTCCCGAGCGATGTGGGGACGGTCAGTGCGCTGGTGTCCCGAGCGATGTGGGGACGGTCAGTGGGCTGGTGTCCCGCACGATGTGGGGATGCTCATGGGCTGGAGTCCCGAGCGATGTGGGTACGGTCAGTGGGCTGGAGTCCCGAGCGATGTGGGGACGGTCAATGTGCTGGAGTCCCGAGCGATATGGGGACGTTCAGTGGGCTGGTGTCCCGAGCGATGTGGGGATGGTGATGGGCTGGAGTCCCGAGCGATGTGGGGACAGTCAGTGAGCTGGTGTCCTGAGCGATGTGGGGACGGTCAGTGGGCTGGTGTTCTGAGCGATGTGGGGATGGTCATGGGCTGGAGTCCCGAGTGATGAGGGACGGTCAGTGAGCTTGAGTCCTGAGCGATGTGGGGACGGTCAGTGAGCTTGAGTCCTGAGCGATGTGGGGACGGTCAGTGGGCTGGTGTCCCGTGCGATGTGGGGATGGTCAGTGGGCTGGAGTCCCGAGCGATATGGGGACATTCAGTGATTAGATTAGATCCCCTCCAGTATGGAAACAGGCCCTTCGGCCCAACAAGTCCACACCGACTCTCCGAAGAGTAACTCACCCAGACCCATTTCCCTCTGACTAATGTCTCTAACACTATGAGCAATTTAGCATTGCAATTCATCTAATGTGCACATCTTTGTACTGTGGGAGGAATCCGGAGCACCCGGAGGAAACTCACGCAGACACAGAGAGACCTGAGTGGAGTGGTCTGGTTGTTGGACTGAGGACCAGTCCCTGTGGTCAGCTGCTTGCGGACTGTGTCAGACCATGTGTGGAATCCCCCTGGCAATGATCTTCTGCTGGCTCTTTATAGAAATACTGTAATGCATATTGGTTTAATTTTCCTTCTCATTTTTCAACTTATACTATGAATAACTGTAAGTAATGTTACCTTTTCCCTTTATTTCTCTATTTTGTATCGAAGATCTGTATCTAAGATGTGAGGCGACATTGTAATCTTTTCACTGTACTGCTGTACTTCTGTACTTCTGTATTTGAACACACATGGTAATAAGCTTATTTGAATTTTAACTCTAATTCACTAGATTCCACATTGTCAAAAAAAAAACAAAATGGGAAAAAATCATGAATAAAACTTCAATAACAATAGAGATATTAAGATAAGTAAGAGGAACTGGGGGAAAGGGAAAGAGTGCGGTGGGAAATTTAATAACCTCGATGGAGAAAATCATTATGAGGTGTAGCAGTCATATGAAGCAGATGACGAAGATAGAGGCAAAGAGTGATCATGGTCAAAGAAAAAGAGCAATTGAGGGAATAGCCAGCCAATGATAAAGTACACAAGCATCAAAGCAAAGTCTGATTGAGAGAAAGCCACAAACAATGAGAAAAAAAAATCAGGAATGTAAAGTGCTCAACGCATTGTCAAACAATGTACAACCCTCTTCCCAAAAGTCCCCACTTTTCTCAAATTCCAAATATCTACAAAGAATTGTCTTCATCCTCCTATCCTTCACATCAATTACTCCCACATCTGATGCCTCCCACTTGCTTTTTTTTGCCCATTGCTTGCAATATTTTTCCATCAGTGTTAATATCTTGACCCATTCCTGTGTTACCTTGTTATTTTCTACTTCACCCTGAACACCTATATCATCCCATCCTTTCACTGTTAACACTCCATACTTCCATCTCCTACTCAAACACTCAGATGTTCCCCATTCTTGATTTCTTCCCATATTTTTCAAATTCCACTTTGAACACTCATTCTCTTATACTTCCCATATATTCCAACTTGCTCCTCTCATGCAACGTTTTGCATCCTACATCCTAAATGCCTATTTATTTAATCAATTATTTCTTCCACAGTACATCCTGCATCCTTTGGCATTATTTTTTCAAATCTAATACCCACATCTACAAAAGCCAACCTCATCCATTTTAATAAAACCAGAATAAAGACTCCACTCCCACAATATTTCAATCATTCCTCAGTAATTGTATATACATTGTGTTTATTTGTACTCTTAGTATGCTAGACATGAAATCATTGTTACTGGGTTCGGGGGTGAATACTGTAATTAAATATTGAGAAAAGTGTGTAAAGCTTGGTTCCTTCACTATCCTTCAAAATTTACTTTCTGAATTATAACATATTTCACCACAATTGCTCCCACAATATCCAGAACATAATATTCCCAACCTATTAATTTGTGATAACAAAGATAATATTGGTCAAAAACAAAAACAGAAGTTGCTGGAAACGCTCAGCAGGTCTGGCAGCATCTGTGGAGAGAAGTCAGAACTCACGCTTTGGGTCCGGTGACCCTTCCTAAGAACCAGACCAGAAACGTGAGTTCTGACTTCTCTCCACAGATGCTGCCAGACCTAGATCAGTGGTGCTGGAAGAGCACAGCAATTCAGGCAGCATCCGAGGACAGGCAAAATCAGACCTGCTGAGCTTTTCCAGCAACTTCTGTTTTTGTTTCTGATTTCCAGCATCCGCAGTTCCTTTGCTTTTTGTACAATATTGGTCAAGTCCAGAATAATACATTTCCAGGTATTCAGTAAAATAGTGAAATTTTGTATTAAGTTATTAACTTTCTTTAACAGTTGTAACAAATTCTGTAATCATAATATTTAAGTCACATGACAATGCAAAGAATTGTAACTAATCCATAATTGTCTTACACAATCTAAATTGTCTACAAGCAATGGCCGTTTTTTAGATAATTTTCAAGCCATCCGTGGCAGAGAAATGTTATGTTTGAAGATTTCCTACCTTCACAGAGAGAAGGGATTTGGGTGTTGACTCTATAGCCAGGATAACAGCTGCATTTGAAACCTCCTATCGTATTGGTGCAGATTTGTTGACAGCTTGCTATGGCTGTACATTCATCAATATCTGGAGAAAAATGATCAAATCATTTCTTACTTGGGTTGATTGACATTAAACTACACATTACCAATCTACTCATGGCTTTCTGAGCTGCAACAGCGATTGTCAGGTTGCTTCTGTGATGCATATTTCATTGATCGTGTGCTATTTCTAACCTTCCGCAATGGGGAACTCCAGCAGAGTATCAGACACTCAGGAAGGCAGGACAAATCCAGTTCACACAGAACCAGATACCATATAGTGAGTTTGAAGAATGAGATTGAATACTGGTGAATGAATGAACAAATGGGTGAATGGATGAGTGAGTGAATGGGTAGGTGAGTGAGATGCGAATGTGATTGAGTCGATGGGGAGGGTAGTTGGGTAAGGTGGGTGAGATCAGTATGTGGCTGAGATAGGTAGATGAGTGAATGGGTTGACTGGTAAAATATGTGGATGAGTGGGTGAAATAGGTAAGTGGGTAGGGGTTTAGTTGGTAAGTGGGGGGTTGGGTCAGGGTGCCAGTCAGGTGGTCTCGAAGGATAGTCGGGTGTTTGAAAGGGTAGTCAGGTCAGATCAAATGGGACTTCTAGGGATCAGGGAGAGGTGATTTGAAGGGTCAGTTTGTAATCACCCAGATTATAGAGTAGATTTTAATCTCTTTGAGGAGGCTGGAACTGTCAAAATTGTGGAGACAATTGTGGAGAGTTCTAAGGAATGGGGAATTACCCATCAGAACTTTAAACTCCCCAAGCACCCCCACACAGGTCTGCCCATCAGTACTTCCACAAGTTCCCAATGCTTAACTTTGAGAAATTTATGGGCCAAACTTAAGGTTTTCGTCTTAAGTTTCCAACACATGCTACACTACACAATTTTAGATTCCTCTTTACATTCAACAGTAGTAATATTATTATTTGATGTGATGTTGGGCACCTCCCCGTTCACCCATCTACCCATCTGAGCTGCATACTGACCTCACCCACCTTACCCAACTACCCTCCCCAACCACTCAATCACATTCACACCTCACTCACCTACCCATTCACTCACTCATCCACTCACCCAGTTATTCATCCATTCACCAGAATTCAATCTCATTCTTCAAATTCACTGCACGGTATCTGGTGCTGTGTGAATTGGATTTGTCGTGAACTGATCTTGAACCAGTTTTAGCGAAAAGGATGAACAGGGTAATCACTAGGACTAGTCGCGGGGAAGGGAAGGGGAAAATGACAGGAAGTATGATGGTAAATAAAAAGGTAAACAGCAGAGATGGAGAGTGTGAAGATAAAATTGAATACCATGGTCCTGTACTTAAACAAGGGAGACTACAATAGGATGAGGGAGGAGTTGGCTGAAGTAGACTGGAAACAAAATCTTTAAGGTGGGACAGTTGAAGACCAATGGAAGACTTTCAAAGCATTTTTCAAAGTGCTCAAACAAAAAAAAAACAATTCCAGTGAAAAGGAAGCACTGTAACAAAAGGGGTAATCTGCCATGGGTGTCCAAGGAAATAAGGGAAGCTATCAAACCGAAAGAGAAGGCATACAAAGTGGCCAAGATCAGCAGGAAACTAGAAGATTGGGAAAGCTTTAAACATCAACAGAAAGTCACAAAAAGAGCTATAAAGAAAAGTGAGATAGAACATGAGAAAAAAACTAGCTCAAAATATAAAGATAAATAGCAAAAGTTTCTATAAATATATAAAATGAATAAGAGTGGCTAAAGTAAACATTGGTCTTTTAGAGGATGGCCTTGATGGAATCCATCCCAGGCTGCTAAAAGAGATGGCGGGAGAAATAGCAAGTGTACTGGTGGTAATTTTCCAAAATTCACTGGACTCTAGGGTAGTCCCTGCAGATTGGAAAACAGCAAATATGATGCCACTGTTTAAAAAGGGAGGTAGGCATAAGATGGAGAATTATAGACTGGTTAGTTTAACTTCTGTAGTGGGGAAAATGCTTCAGTCTGTTTTCAACCAAGAAATAGCAAGGCATCTCGATAGAAATGGTCCCATTGGGCAGACGAAGTATGGGTTTAGGAAGGGCTGATCATGCTGAGCTAATCGTTTGGAATTCTGTGAAGACATTACAGACGCGGTGAACAACAGTGACCCACTAGATGTGGTGTAACTGGAATTTCAAAAGGCTTTTGACAAGGTGCCACACAAAAGACTGCTGCACAGGATAAGGATGCATGGTGTTACGGGCAATGTATTAGCATGGATAGAGGATTGGTTAACTAACAGGAAGCAAAGAGTGGGGATAAATGAGTGCTATTCTGGCTGGTAATCAGTGACTAGTGGTGTCCCTCAGGGATCAGTGTTGGGACTGCAATTATTCACAATTTATATGGATGATTTGGAGTTGGAGACCACGTGTAGTGTGTCAAAGCTTGTGGCTGTCACTGAGATGAGTGGTAGATCAAAGTGCAGAGGACTGTGAAACTTCACAGAGGAACATAGATAGTTAAGTGAGTGGGCAAAGGTCTGTAAGGTGGAATACAATGTTAATAAGTGTGAAGTCATCCATTTTGGTAGAAATAGCAGTAAAAAAGATTATTATTTGAATGGTAAAAAGCTGCAGCATGCTGCTATGCAGAGGGATCTGGGTGTCCTTGTGCATGAATCACAGAGGGTTGATCTGCAGATGCAACAGTTAATGAGGAAGGCAAGTGGAATTTTGTCCTTCAGAGCTAAAGGGATTGAGTTTAAAAGCAGGGAGGTTATGTTGCAGCCGTGCAAGGTGCTGGTAAAGCCACACCTGGAGTACTGTGTGCAGTTTTGGTCTCCTTACTTGAGAAAGGATGTACTGGCAGAGGAGGGTCACTAGGTTGATTCTGGAGTTGGCTGAGGAGAAACTGAGTATACTGGGATGACATTCATTGAAATTTAGAAGAATGAGGGGTAACCTTATAGAAATGTATAAAATTGTGAAGGGATAGATAGGATAGACAGAGAGAAGATGTTTCCACTGGCAGGTGAAACCAGGACAACAGAGCATAGCCTCAAATTTAGACGGGGGGAGGGGGAAGATTTAGGACTGAATTGAGAAGGAAATTCTTCACCCAGTGGGTTGTGAATCTATGGAATTCTCTGCCCAGTGAAGAAGTTGATGCTACTTCATTGAATGTTTTTAAGGCTCAGATTGTTTTTTTTTAACAATAACGGAATTAAGGGGTACGGTGAAAGGGCGGGTAAGTGGAGCTGAGGCCACAAAAAGATCAGCCATGACCTTATTTAATGGTGGAGCAGGCTTGAAAGGTCAGATGGCCTCGTCCTGCTCTGAATTCCTATGCTCTTATGGTGTTGTAGATAAGGCCAACATTTGTTGACCATCGCTAGTGAACTAACGGTTTCTAACGCCACTTCAGAGGGAAGCTAAGCATTAACCATATGTTGTGGGCAGCAGATTGAAATCCCAAAAGGATATTAGTGAACAACCTAAATCATCGAGGAGAAAGTGAGGACTGCAAATGCTGGAGATCAGAGCTGAAAATGTGTTGCTGGAAAAGCGCAGCAGGTCAGGCAGCATCCAAGGAACAGGAGAATCGACGTTTCGGGCATAAGCTTTTCCAGCAACACATTTTCAGCAAAGTTAAAAATCACACAACACCAGGTTCTGGTCTAACAGGTTTATTTGGAGGTACAAGCTTTCAGAACACAGCGCTCCAAAAGCTTGTCCTTCCAAATAAACCTGTTGGACTATTATAACCTGGTGTGTGATTTGTAACATTACTGAGGCCAGTTATTATTCCAGTTTTGTTAACAGAATTTCATTAGCAGTTATTTTGGGATGTTAACCCATATCCACAAGCCAATTACCTAGGTCTTTGGATTATTGGGTTCAGTGACATTACCACTATATCAAAATATGTCAATTTGCATTTTATTATGTTCCTAAGTGCATGAGCACTATTGGCATGTCCTGCCTCTCCTGCAAAATCTCAAGTTCCCTCTGCACTTTACTTTCAATGACAAAGAGATTGAGTTACGGCAAATCCCAAAATGGAAAATGTAAACTTTGAGAGAAAATGTGAAATGTACTTGAAAATTTCATAAACACTACATAATTTCGAATAGTTTACCTCATAAAATCTAAATAGTGTCAGCACAAACAATTTATTGAGTCTCTGTTCAGTTGTTCAGGTGAACAAAACAATTTGTTTCGAGCTATGTAGATTTTTTACTGCCATGAGAAATGCAGAATGGAATTTAGTTTCCAAGGCATCAATTGCAAGGAATTGATAAGTTTGAAGATTTCCTACCATCACAAAGAGATGTGTTCACCGAATTTTGCCTGAAACCAGGATAGCAGCTGCAGTTGAAACTGTCAATTGTATTTATACAGACTTGTTCACAGGTTGCTATGTTGATTTCACATTCATCAATATCTGCAAAGACAAGTTCAACCATTCCTTCAAAAACGACATCATTATTTAGGCATATTATGCCAGATGAAATTATACGTTTGGGCTAACCATGATAAACAGTCAGGTTGCTATATACATTCATCTGTAATATTAAATTTGCAATCAAAGAACTTATGGGTACTATGTTGGCAAAATTTAAATCTCTAAGTCACTTCAATAATATTACACATGATATCCTGAGTGAGTTTTGAGAAGATTTGGATCTCAAGTTAATGTTCTGGGTGTAGGTTTGCTCCCTGAGCTGGGAGGTTCATTTCCAGACATTTTGTCACCCTACTAGGTAACATCTTCAGTGAGCCTCAGGCAATGCAAAACTACATCCAGATATCCTGAGTCTAATTTTCTAATTTCTGGGGAATGGAAACACGGCCGATATATAGCAGGCTCCTGATCCACTATGACCTACACAAGCCCCTGCTGTAGTTTGTTTTTGTACTCCAGTTGGGATCTGTACATAGAGCCTCTAACTGTGTTACTGAAAACCTATTAAAAGCTCACTGTACAGGTTGTTCATTAAGTGGCATCAAGAGGCGTGCAAATGAACACAGAAATGGAAGATAAGACAGATGAATGTGTTACTGGAAAAATTGTGCAGAGAGTGAGGTTTAGATTCCTGGAACATTGGGATTGGGTCTAGGGCAATGGCACCTGGACAGGACAAAGAGTTTGCATAGGAGCATGGCCAGGACCGAGTTCCTTGGCAGGTCGATGGGTTAGTATTGTTCAAGAGGTTGAAACTTACCCAGCAAGGTCATGGAAATAGGAGAGAAAAGAGAAAAGTAACACCAGGACGCACAAAATGCCAGGAGAGGCCAACTGTAATAAAATAGAGAATGGAAAATTAAGAGACAGAGTCAGATGAGAGAGAAAATGATGAATTCTAATCAGGATTATACTGCCTGTATGCGAATGCATGCAGCAGAGTTACAGGCTCAGCTTCCTAAATGGGATCATGATGTTATGGTGATAACAGCAAGCTGGCTCAAAGAAAGATAGATAGAGTCATAGAGTTGTACAGAATGGAAACAGACCCTTCGGTCCAACCTGTCCATGCCGACCAGATATTCCAACCCAATCTAGTCCCACCTGCCAGCACCCGGCCCACATTCTTCCAAACCCTTCCTATTCATATACCTATCCAAATGCCTCTTAAACCAAAGGACAGGAGTGTTATATATATACCTGTATTAACTCAGGAGTACCCCCCTCCAGGGCCCAGGACTCAACAACCTAACCATCCTGGTTAAACAAACACCCTAGTTAAGATAGCTGACAAATCTATGTCCAAAGAATTCAAATAGGGAACACTTTGCCTTGACTCCAACCTGTCACAACCGAAAATGGCAGTGTGCTGGGTTCACCAACATGAAATGAAACTTCTTTATTTAAAAAAAAATGCATTTCTGCTCTATTGAAAAGTCAGATGGTGACCGAGGAGAAACGTTGGACTGGGAGTAGACCAGCCAACCCCTTGAGCTGATCCAGTATCCACCGCTGTTGGTGAAAGAGTGTTCCAAATCTCTCCCACCCTTTGTGTGCGAAAATGCATCTTAGTATCTCCCCTGAATGATCTGGCCTTCAAGTTCAAACAGATGAGGGTCAATGCTCTTAATATTTTTGTGTCTGAACAAATGTGTGCCTGTTTAATGAAGTGTTTAAAATCAGCAGTAATGGTCTGCTTACAAGGTGTTCAGAAAAGAAAAAGAGGAGTCATTTTTGGTAAAGAGACCACTGCAATATTGGAGGAAAAGAATGTTAAGTGTGTTTAAGGACAGGATTTATCAGGCTAAGGAATAACTGGATGCAATCAGCAAGAAAATTATACAGAGATGTAAACATCATGCAATAGTTATAAATGGAATGCTACCCATATAGACTGGATGAGTGCAGGTGTAAGGGACTGGGAAGGATCAATGTTCCTATATGGTCTTCCAGGTAAATATCCAACAGCAGTATGTATTCAATACCCTAGAAAGGAGGAAATGGTACAACTGGTGGTTAGCAATGAGATGATTAGAGGCAACATGGTGGCTCGGTGGTTAGCCCTGCTGCCTTACAGCGCCAGCGACCCGAGTTCGATTCCCCCCTCGGGCAACTGTCTATGTGGACAGACAATATTGAAAAGCAGATATTCGCAGGTAAAGGGAAGGCTGGAAAATGAGATAACAAGAATCCAGAGAAAGTATATTCCTGTCAGGGTAAAAAGGAAGGCTGGTAGGTATAGGGAATGCTGGATGATTAAAGAAATTGAGGGTTTGGTTAAGAAAAAGAAGGAAGCATATGTCAGGTATAGACAGGATAGATCGAGTGAATCCTTAGAAGAGTATAAAGAAAGTAGGAATATACTTAAGAGGGAAATCAGGAGGGCAAAAAGGGGACATGAGATAGCTTTGGCAAATAGAATTAAGGAGAATCCAAAGGGTTTTTACAAATACATTAAGGACAAAAGCGTTACTAGGGAGAGAAAAGGGCCCGAAAATGTGTTGTGGAAAAGCGCAGCAAGTCAGGCATGATTCCTGAAGAAGGGCTCATGCCCGAAACGTCGATTCTCCTGCTCCTTGGATGCTGCCTGACCTGCTGCGCTTTTCCACAACACATTTTCAGCTCTGATCTCCAGCATCTGCAGTCCTCACTTTCTCCTCGAAGAGAAAATGGACCCTCAAAGATCAGCAAGGCAACCTTTGTATTGAGCCTTGGGGGAGATAATAAATGAGGATTTTACATCAGTATTTACGGTGAAAAAGGATATGGAAGATATAGGATGTAGGGGAAAAGATGGTGACATCTTGAAAACTGTCCATATTACAGAGGAGGAAGTGCTGGATGTCTTGAAACACATAAAAGTGGATAAATCACCACAACCTGATCAGGTATACCCCAGAACTCTGCGGGAAGCTAGGGAAATGATTACTGCGCCTCTTGCTGAGATATTTGTATCATCGATAGTCACAGGTGAGGTGCCAGAAGACTGGAGGTTGACTAATGTGGTGCCACTGTTTAAGAAGGGTGGTAAGGACAAGCCAGGGAACTATAGACCGGTGAGCCTGACGTTGGTGGTGGGCAAGTTGTTGGAGGGAATCCTGAGGGACAGGATGTACACATATTTGGAAAGGCAAGGACTGATTAGAGATAGTCAACATGGCCTTGTGCATGGGAAATCATGTCTCGCAAACTTGATTGAGTTTATTTGAAGAAGTAACAAAGAGGATTGATGAGGGCAGAGTGGTAGATGTGATCAATATGGACTTCAGTAAGGCGTTCAAGAAGGTTGCCCATGGGAGACTAGTTTGCAAGTTTAGATCTCATGGGATGCAGTGAGAACTAGCCAGTTGGACTAGCTCAAAGATAGAAGACAGGGTGGTGGAGGAGCGTTGTTTTTCAGACTGGAGGCCTGTGACTAGTGGAGTGCCACAAGGACCGGTGCTGGGTTCACTACTTTTTGTCATTTACAGAAATGATTTGGATGCGAGCATAAAAGGTACAGTTAGTAAATTTGCAGATGACACCAAAATTGGAGGTGTAGTGGACAGCAAAGAGGGTTACCTCAGATTACAACAGGATCTGGACCAGATGGGCCAATGGGCTGAGAAGTGGCAGATGGAGTTTAATTCAGATAAATGCGAGGTGCTGCATTTTGGGAAAACAAATCTTAGCATGACATACACTTAATAATAAGGTCCTAGGGAATGTTGCTGAACAAAGAGACCTTGGAGTGCAGGTTCATAGCTCCTTGAAAGTGGAGTTGCAGGTAGATAGGATAGTGAAGAAGGCGTTTGGTATGCTTTCCTTTATTGGTCAGAGTATTAAGTACAGGAGTTGGGAGGTCATGTTGTGGCTTTACAGGACATTAGTTAGGCCACTGTTGGAATACTGCGTGCATTTCTGGTCTTCTCCCTATCGGAAAGATGTTGTGAAATTTGAAAGGGTTCAGAAAAGATTTACAAGGATGTTGCCAGGGTTAGAGGATTTGAGCTACAGGGAGAGGCTGAACAGGGTTGGGCTGTCTTCCCTGGAGTGTTGGACGCTGAGGGTGACCTTATAGAGGTTTACAAAATTATGAGGGGCATGGATAGGATAAATAGGCAAAGTCTTTCCCTGGGGTTGGAGAGTCCAGAACTAGAGGACATAGATTTGGGGTGAGAGGGGAAAGATATAAAAGAGACCTAAGGGGCAACTTTTTCACACAGAGGGTGGTATGTGTATGGAATGAGCTGCCAAGAGGAAGTGGTGGTAGCAGGTACAATTGCAATATTTACAAGGCATTTGGATGGGTATATGAACAGGAAGGGTTTGGAGGGATATGGGCCGGGTGCTGGCAGGTGGGACTAGATTGGATTGGGATATCTGGTCAGCATGGATGGGTAGGACAAAAAGGTCTGTTTCCGTACATCTCTATGACTCTATGACTCTAATAATCATTTTGCAGAGAGCACACATCAAATGGGCAAACACAAAGAATGTAGGACAGTACAGCACAGGAGCAGATGCTTCAGCCCACCTTGTTGGGAGGTCATGTTACGGCTGTACAGGACATTGGTTAGGCCACTGTTGGAATATTGCATGCAATTCTGGTCTCCTTCCTATGGGAAGGATGTTGTGAAACTTGAAAGGGTTCAGAAAAGATTTCCAAGCACGTTGTCAGAGTTGGAGGGTTTGAGCATTAGAGAGAGGCTGCATATACTGGGCCTATTTTCCCTGGAGCATCGGAGGCTGAGAAGTGACCTTATAGAAGTTTATAAAATCATGAGGGGCATGGATAGGATAAATAGACAAGGTGTTTTCCCTGGGGTGGGGGAGTCCAGAACTAGAGGGCATAGGTTTAGGGTGAGAGGGGGAAAGTTATAAAAGCAATCTAAGAGGCAAGTTTTTCACACAGAGGGTGGTGCGTGTTTGGAATGAGCTGTCAGAGGAAGTCGTGAAGACTGGTACAATTGCACCATTTAAAAGGCATCCGGATGGGTATATGAATAGGAAGGGTTTAGAGGGATGTCGGCTATATGCTGGCAAATGTGACTAGATTAATTTATTATATCTGGTCAGCATGGACGAGTTGGACCGAAGGGTCTGTTTTGGTGCTGTACATCTCTATGACTCTATGACTGTATGAGTTTCACTGATAGACCAAACATGGTGGGAGAAACAGGGGCTGAACAATGGCCTACCTTGAAATAGGGGATAGTTCAAGCATGGTTAAGATATATTTCCTCAAAAATGGAAAGGTAGGGAAAGAAACAAAGCTAGAGCTCCTTAGATGACAAAGCAGATGGAAATTAAAGAAGAGCAAATGTAAGGGATTAAGTCGCATTGAGACCGAAGCTGAATACGGAAGGTGCAGCAGGAAATTGAAAAAGCAGACATGAGAAGCAAGGAAGGAATTTTAGGTTGAGTGCAGAACAGGCAACAATGCTTAGAAAAAATCTTAACATCTTCAGGGATTTGTGCACAAGCACGCCAAGATCCCTCTGTTCCTCTGAACTTTCTAGCTTCCTGTCTAAAACTTAAAGCTTGGCAGTTTTTTGTCAGTCATCATTAGCTGATACATTCTCCATAGCAATGTCTCTGCCAATCAACCAACCAGTACTTTCCTCTTATACAGCATTTTTCTTTTACTTCACATTTCTACTTCTTGCAAATTGCCCTGATGAATACAAAATGAAAGGCTTCAAAATTACATCTTTCTCCAGCAATAAATTCCAGATTGTTCAGCAACTGATAACCACTGTTAGGTGTTATCTTCTGATTTCTGAAACAACAGGTTGGTACACATCCTGTTGAAAAAAGTTAATGGGACACACTGAAGGATATGATTCTTCAGTCATTGGACAGACAGCCTATCGTGCTGGATACCTGGCATTGCACGAGCTCTGGAATTCATTTACCCTATTTCTCAATCATCTGGAAGGTGAAGAATGTTTTTAGCTTGTTGGCAGCATCCAATTATTAGAAAATAGGACTCATTGCTACTGAACAGCAGCAGTGTGAAAGAGCTAACTTCACCTATTGCAATAAATCTTTGCAATACTTAACACCTCCATGATAGTTGAATGCTTTTCAAGTCCAAAGATGGTGGCAAAATACCCATCCATAGATATGTGTGATGCACATTGAGCAATAATCTGTTGGGAGTAACTAATGGAGTCCATGATGGTTTTGATGTTAGCTTTTAGAACCAAAGAACCTTTTCCATTCAATAGATTGTACAGACATTACAGAGCTGATGAAGGAATTATTGAAGTGTAATCAATATTATAATGTTGAATGATTATAGCCAAGATCCTGTGAAGGCCCCTTGGAAAAAGCATTAGTGATTGTTTCTTACATTATGTCAATTCATGGAATGTGTATTGTTATGAAGGTATAGAAGTGTACTGTACCTTTAAGAGAATCGACGTTTCGGGCATAAGCCCTTCTTCAGGAAAGAAGGGCTTATGCCCAAAACGTCGATTCTCCTGCTCCTTGGATGCTGCCTGACCTGCTGCGCTTTTCTAGCAACACATTTTCAGCTCTGATCTCCAGCATCTGCAGCCCTCACTTTCTCTCTGTACCTTTAAGAGAGTGAAGCACACAGAGTGCTGGAGAATTTACAATGTAACATGTGGTCCAGCATCGAGCACTGGCTGAGTTGCTATGAGACAAAAACAAATTCGAATTCGGCCAATCAGTTTAAATTATCCCCCAAAATACTAACCTCCAATCAAGTTTGAATTTAGTATTTTAACAATATTAAAACCCAATCTGATGCTTTGGGGTATAAGACAGGGAAAAAATGAACAGTTGACAGGTGAACTGCCAAGATTAAAGTGGTGCTGGAAAAGCACAGAAGGTCAGGCAGCATTCAAGGAGCAGGAAAATTGACGTTTTGGGCAAAAGCCCTTGATCAGGAATGAGTTGCCCGAAACATCAATTTTCCTGCTCTTCGGATGTTGCCTGACCTGCTGTGCTTCTCCAGCATCACTCTAATCTTGACTCTAATCTCCAGCATCTGCAGTACCCACCTTCACCTGGGTGAACTGCCAAGCCAACAGCATGTACAGACTGCCTGAAACACAGCTCTCTTAAAAGTACCTTTATCTATCAATGACTTGTGAAATAGAAAGAAGGAAGAAAATGTGCAGAAGAAGATACAAAGAGAAGGTTTGACAGCTGCCTGGTTTTAAAATGTTAATTTTTTGGTAAATCTTAATCGGGGGCTTTATCAGACTAGAATTGTAGAAGGGGAAGGTAAGGGATAGCTTAGAGAAAGGATTGTAAATAGTTGTTAGTTAATATTCTATGTTAGACTTAAAGACTTAAGATCTTAAATTTTTTCGTATTTTAAATAGCGACTTTGGGAATAGTTCTTTGCCTCTCGAGTTTTAACAGATTACAGCATGGGTTAAATCATTTCTGTTTTGCAGGTTTAAAGTAGCAGGGGAGGTTGATCCTATATTGTAACAATATATTATTGCAATGGTTGGTGTGACAGTACTGTGACTTTAAGAGGTATATTTTGTCCTTTCATTTATGGAGAAAGTTTGAGACAGAGGTCTCAAGCGGTCTGCTCAAAGCCAATAAAGTAAACAGCTTTTGACACATTGGGTTTTTTTAAAAAGTTGGGACAATAGAAGCAGCTTGAATGGGTGGGGTCAAGTTCCCACTGAACCAGAGTTTTTAGTTTTAGCTTCCAGCAGTTGCTGGGGTCTTGAAGCCGGATGTGGAAGCTTTTATTCCTCTCTGTTATGGTTAAAAACTGGGGTTCTCTTCCTGCTGCTCGAAATGCATGTGAGACAATCTACTTTACTGAATTTGACTTTACCAAGAATGTGTTTATGGGAAGTCACAATATTGGAATGTTAATTTGTGGTAGTTAATATTTATGTTATTTTGCTAAACATTTTGATAGAGTTACAGTTAAGCCAATTCTTTTCTTTTAGTTTTATGTTGTCTGTATTTTAACGCCAGTGTAAAAATAACAAGTGTTTTGCTTAAAGTTGAGTAGTTTGACCAATCAACTTGCATCTGGAATGTAACACCTGACTGTTACCTTTAAATGCAGAAAAATTAGGGTCAAGACTATCTTCTTAATATACTTTGAGGGGGTTTGGTCTGGTCCATAGCATTGTGTTCTCCTAATCTTGGGATTGGCTCATTGTTATACCTTTCTACCTTTCTAGACAGTGTTTTGCTGTATAACATACCTATAATTATTTGTTCAACTCAATGTGATTCATTCCAAATGTTACTGTTGGATTATGGTATTCTTTAGACTCTTAGATTCAAGGGCCCAGAGATGTTTCTGATTCTGATTCATTAATGTGCGTCATTATCTCTGCTACTGAAAGTGGGCAGAAGCAATGTTTTCAACCTTGTACCACAGGAGCAGTGTTGCTGCCAGTACTGCAGTATCATTGAAGGAATCCCAGGTATAAGGTGTGCAATGATGTGAGTTTACTAAGGCAAGTCAGGGAGACAAGGGGATTAGTATTTGGGCAGGATGGGCTCCTTAACCATGGCTTGCCATGTCTCCAGTGGGTATCTGAATTGGAAAAGGCTGTCCTAGTGAAAAGGGCCCATTTCCCTCACAAGTTTCCCTGCATATTTACATGCTCACAGGCAAGACCTCCTCCCACCATATGTTCAATACAAGTGGCAATGGGATGTGGTCCTTAAGTGACTACTTAAGTGTTTCATTTGGCTGGCAGGCTGTCTTCAAGTCTTCCTGTTGCACACTTAGCTTTGGGGTGAGACATATATTGGGTATCAATCACAGGTCTCCCCCCTTGATTAAACAGGCCCACCTTGTGGCATCCCAATCCATCCCATTAGGCAGGGGGTGAGATGTAAAGGAGAACAACATCCTGCCATAATTATTGCTGAACAAACCTGAATATTGCTACCAGAAATAAAATTTCATTTCCTCAGAATAAACTCTAAAATTGAAACTAAAATTAGGAAATTTGTGCTGTACAAATCATCCATACTGTGTTGGCATCCGTTAGCTCAGACAACTGGACAGTTGGTTTGCAACGAAGAGTGATACCAATAGCATGGGTTCAGTTCCTGAATCAGTTGAAGTTACCATGAAGGTCTTACCTGAGCAGTGATGCATTCAAGCTATTGCATGTGTTGTAAAATTTTCAGTCCCATGAGCAAGAAATAGCTTTCATAACTAAGGTTTGACATTCACTCTTACCTGGTGTTGAGGAATCATCATCAAATGTGGAGATTGTCATGTTCTGAGTTGTCGATGGTTGAGTGCTACTCAGTGTAGTTGGAGGGACCTGTGTAACTGAAGATGATGCAGAAGTTAGTGATGTTTTTGTTAGTGGTTGGAAGGAAGAAGAGCTTTCTGTTGTTATTGCAATACTTGATGTGGCTGTTCCAATAAAAAATCCATATTGAATGCTTTAACAGTGCAGTGCATAAAGCATTATGCTACCTTTCCAGATTCTGAAGGAGTTTCATACATGAGGATGATTTTATAGATCATTGTAAAGGTGGCTTAAACAACAGTATCTGAAAAAAAGTTCTTAACTGAAATAACTATGTGGTTAAATATACACTATAAGTGAACACGATTATTTAACAATTCTTCAGGAAATCATGCTGCAATCAATGTTGTTCCAGTACATGTGCTGTCAAACATCATATAACTTAGCTTACTATTTGCTGTTGTTGGGAGATTGTTCCCTGTTGTTGAGTTTGGTGTGGATTCTGTTGTTGAATGCTGAGTGGTGTTCTCTGCAGTTGTCACTCCTGGGATGGATGCAGAGGCTGCTGTAGTTGTTAATTGTACAGGTGTAGATGATGTTCCAACCAGAGGAGTTGTTGTCGGACCAGTTGTTGCAGCTGTGTAAACAAAATCACATTTCAGTCTTCAAAGAACTTTCCTTCTATACAATTTAAATGACAACATTAAATCTGAGAGATATTTAAATT
>NC_057722.1:53228820-53240945 GCF_004010195.1 Chiloscyllium plagiosum | reverse complement strand
GAGGACAGACTCCTGATCAATATGGGAATCAACATTTATAAGGAAAAGGCAAGAAAGTGAACATGAGGAATGTTGAGCTGTCCATGATTCTAATGAATGGTAGATTAGGCTCCAGGAGCTGACTGGGCTATTCCTGTTCCTGTTTCTTATTATCTTATAGTTCAAAGCATGAATGTAGCTAAGCGGCCTGAAGCTAACATAACCGGTTATCTTCCCGATATGGAACAAACTAGATTTTAACTTCAGAACGTGGCTTCACCACTTGAAACTAGTTGGCTCCATAGATCAATGTCACAAGATGGGTTTGGAGCATCATGTTAACACAAAGAAAATCTTAGATCAACACGTGCACACATCACATGACAACACTTGGTAATCAGGGTCCTATTCTCTATGGTCATTGTTGTGGACAAGGCCAGACCTGCTCAGAACATTTCAAGAAATTAACCAAGACCCTACCTTTGCACATTTTTTCAGAAGGCGTACAGTGGATATTCCAATCGTGATGCAACTGGCCCAGCCACTTTGTTTTAAACAAAACAGAATGTATTTACAAGTTTACTGAATGAAACACAAAGGAGAACAGAACACAGAATAACTTAACCTATCTGAAAACCCAAGAGATCATCCAAACTTAATGATGCTGTGGCAAATACTTTCAACAATCTCCATAAACATTCCCTGGGCACAAGAGGTAAAATCAAACCCAGGTTCCTACAGGAGAGATGTCAGAGAGAGGGAGGATCAGCTTGAACCTTGGGTCCAGAAGCTTCACAGACTGTCTGCTAAAACCAAACCAAACCCAAACCAGAGTAAAATTGTGTTGGGAGACCTGGCCACTCCCATTTCATACTACTAGTGTATTTTTTAATTCAAATTTTAAACCTTCTTCAAGTAGATCAACCCTAGACATTTCAGAACCTGTGCCTTTACGACCGCCTGAAAAGAAACAATGAACTTCAATTCAGCAGTCCATCTCTTATCAAATATTCCTGCTGTCATGAAATGGACCTAGACAGCTTCACTCTTTCTTCGGGATAACACATAATCATGATCACAATGGAAATTTGAGGTCATAAAATCTAGGATAAGAAGTGTCATCACATCCTAACATTTCCATTTGCATGTAGATTTCACTGTCCTGACTGATGGTTTTTCAGATTGTAACATAACTTGAATTTACACTTGAGTGCCTCTACAATAGAACCCTGTAAAAATTACCCAGCCCAAACATTTTAAAATTAAACATATATTGGCCATTACTTTGCCAAATGGTCTGAGGACCAGTGCTTAGCTTGATCTAATCCTGATAATGTTTTAGCTCAGCGTGGTGAAACATTTTAAAGTTTACTGCATGCATTTTCCAATTATCAGTACTGTAGGCAAGAAATAGCTTTCATGAGTACAGTTTGATGTTCACAGTTACCTGGTGTTGTGGAACTGACATCACTTGTTGAGGTTGTCATGTTCTGAGTTGTCGATGGTTGAGTGCTGCTCAGTGTAGTTGGAGGGACCTGTGTAACTGAAGATGATGCAGAGCTTTGTGATGTATTTGTTAGGAGTTGGAAAGAAGAAGAGCTTTCTGTTGTTATTGCAATACTTGATGTGGCTATTCCAATAAAAAATCATTTTGGACACTTTAACAATGTATAACACAGTTTGTCACCATTTCCAAATCTGTAGGAAGTTCATAACCAAAAACAATTTTATATATCATTATATTGGTGACTTCAACAACACTATCCAAAGAAAGTATAGTCACCCACATTAACTTAATTTAAATTCCTTGTGCTAGCCATCACCATCCGAGAAAATCATTTATTTAACATTTCTGCAGGAAATCATTCTGCAATTGACTTTGTTCCAGTACATGTGCTGTCCAACATCATATAACTTAGCTTACTATTTGCTGTTGTTGGGAGATTGTTCCCTGTTGTTGAGTTCGGTGTGGATTCTGTTGTTGAGTGCTGAGTGGTGTTCTCTGCAGTTGTCACTCCTGGGATGGATGCAGAGGCTGCTGTAGTTGTTAATTGTACAGGTGTAGATGATGTTCCAACCAGAGGAAATGCAGGGCCCATTGCCAAATCCAACAAAGATTTCTACACCCACAGATGTTTACAGGTTCATATGGGTCTTTTAATCCGCAATGCAGTAGAAATGGAGCAATGCAGCCTTTCAAGGTGCACTCAGGGGAGAACAAGAGAAGATGGATAGGAAGAGGACAGGGTCCCTTTTCAACAATATTACCAAACATCGGGATTGTCCAATGAGCAAAGATTATACAGGTTTGTACTTTACTCACTGGAGTTTAGAAGAATGAGAGATGATCTCATTGAAACATAGAGTGTTCTTAAGGGGCTTCACAGGGTAAATGCTGAGAGGATGGTTTTCCTCATGGGAGAATCTAGGCTCACAGGACATAGTCTCTGAATGAAGGTTGCAAAGTTAAGATGGAGTTGAGGAAGAATTTCTTCTCCCAGAGGACAGACTCCTGATCAAAAGGGGAATCAACTGTTATAAGTAAATGGCAGGAAAGTGAACATGAGGAGTGTTGACCTGGCCGTGATTCTAATGAATGGCAGAGCAGGCTCCAGGAGCTGTCCAGTCTATTCCTGTTCCTATTGCTTATTATCGTGCAAAGTGTTCATGTAGTTTAGATTCCCTACAGTGTGGAAACAGGCCCTTTGGCCCAACAAGCCCAGACTAACCCTTCAAAGAGCAACCCATCCAGACCCATTTCTCTCTGACTAATGTACCTAACATGATGGGCAATTTAGCATGGCCAATTCACCTGATCTGCACATCTTTGGACTGTGGGAGGAAACCGGAGCACCCGGAGGAAACCCACGCAGACACAGGGAGAACGTGCAAACTCCACACAGGCACTCGCTCAAGGTTGGAATCAAACCTGGGACCCTGGTGCTGTGAGCCAGCAGTACTAACCACTGAGCCACCATGTTGCCCACCCGGCCTCAAGCTAACATAACCAGTTATCTTCCCAATATGTAATATACTAGTCTTTTACTAGGCTTCACCACTTGAAACGACTTTGCTCCACTGACTAATGTCACAAGATGGATTTGCAGTATCAGATTAACCCAAAGAAAATCTTAGAAGAAACATGTGCACACATCACATGACAACATTTGGTAATCAAGATCCTATTCTCAATCGCTGTTGTCATGGACAAGGCCAAACTCGCTCAAAACATTTCAAGAAATTAGCCCAGACCCTAACTTTGCTCATTTTTTAAGTGGATACTCCAAGAGTGATGCAACTGGCCCAATGAACAATGAATTTCAATCCAGCAGTCCATCTATTATCAAATATTCCTGCTGTCATGAAATGGACCAAGACAACTTCACCCTTTCTTCGGGAGAACATATAATCATGATCACAATGGAAATTGGAGGGCGTAAAATCTAGGATAAGAAATATCACCACATTCTAACTTTGCCATTTATAGAGTCATAGAGTCACAGAGATGTACAGCATGGAAACAGGCCCTTCGTTCTAACCTGTCCATGCCGACCAGGTATCCCAACCCAATCTAGTCCCACCTGCCAGCATCCAGCCCATATCCCTCCAAACCCTTCCTATTCATATACCCATCCAAATGCCTCTTAAATGTTGCAATTGTACCAGCCTCCACCACTTCCTCTGGCAGCTCATTCCATACACGTACCACCCTCTGTGTGAAAAAGTGGCCTCTTAGGTCTCTTTTATATCTTTTCCCTCTCACTCTAAACCTATGTCCTCTTGTTCTGGACTCCCCGACCCCAGGGAAAAGACTTTGTCTATTTATCCTATCCATGCCCCTCTTAATTTTGTAAACCTCTATAAGGTCACCCTCAGCGTCCAACACTCCAGGGAAGACAGCCCCACCCTGTTCAGCCTCTCCCTGTAGCTCAAATCCTCCAACCCTGGCAACATCCTTGTAAATCTTTTCTGAACCCTTTCCAGTTTCACAACATCTTTCCAATAGGAAGGAGACCAGAATTGCATGCAATATTCCTACAGTGGCCCAACCAATGTCCTGTACAGCCGCAACATGGCCTCCCAATTCCTGCACTCAATACTCTGACCAATAAAGGAAAGCATACCAAACGTCTTCTTCACTATCCTATCTACCTGTGACTCCACGTTCAAGGAGCTATGAACCTGCACTCAAAGGTCTCTTTTTTCAGCAATACTCCCTAGGACCTTACCATTCAGTGAATAAGTCCTGATAAGATTTGCTTTCCAAAATGCAGCACCTCGCATTTATCTGAATTAAACTCCATCTGCCACTTCTCAGCCCATTGGCCCATCTGGTCAAGATCCTGTTGTAATCTGAGGTAACCCCCTTCGCTGTCCACTACACCTCCAATTTTGGTGCCATCTGCAAACTTACTAACTGCACCTTTTATGCTCGCATCGAAATCATTTCTGTAAATGACAAAAAGTAGAGGACCCAGCACCAATCCTTGTGGCACTCCACTGGTCACAGGCCTCCAGCCTGACAAACAACTCTCCACCACCACCCTCTGTCTTCTACCTTTGAGCCAGTTCTGTATCCAAATGGCTAGTTCTCCCTGTATTCCATGAGATCTAACCTTGCTAATCAATCTCCATGGGGAACCTTGTCGAACGCCTTACTGAAGTCAATACGGATCACATCTACTGCTCTGCCCTCATCAATCTTCTTTGCTACTTCTTCAAAAAATTCAATCAAGTCTGTAAGACATGATTTCTCACATACCAAGCCATGTTGACTATCCCGAATCAGTCCTTGCCTTTCCAAATACATTTACATCCTGTCCCTCAGGATTCCCTCCAACAACTTGGCCACCATGTAGATTTCAGTGTACAGACTGATGCTTTTTCAGATTGTAACATAACTTGAATTTACGCTTGAGTGCATTTACAAGAGAACTCTGTTAAAATTTACCCAGCTCAAACATTTTAAAATTAAAACATATATTGGCCATTACTTTGCAAAAAGAAATTGTTGTCATCTTTAGAAGGGACTGGAGACCAGTGCTTAGATAAATCTAATCCTGACATTGTTTTAGCTCAGCGTGGTGAAACATTTTAAAGTTTACTGCATGCATTGTCCAATTATCAGTACTGTAGGCAAGAAATAGCTTTCATGAGTACGGTTTGATGTTCACAGTTACCTGGTGTTGTGGAACTGACATCACTTGTTGAGATTGTCATGTTCTGAGTTGTCGATGGTTGAGAGCTGCTCAGTGCAGTTGGAGGGACCTGTGTAACTGAAGATGATGCAGAGGTTTGTGACATATTTGTTAGTAGTTGGAAGGAAGAAGAGCTCTCTGTTTTTATTGCAATACTTGATGTGGCTGTTCCAACAAAAAATCATTTTGGACATTTTAACAATGTATAACACAGTTTGTTACCATTTCCAAATTTGTAGGAACTTCATAACCAAGAACAATTTTATATATCATTATATTGGTGGCTTCAACAATACTATCTAAAAAAACTATTGCTGCCCACATGAACTTCCTGGTTAAAATCCACTATAAATGCACACTATTAGAACATAGAACATTACAGCGCAGTACAGGCCTTTTAGCCCTCGATGTTGTGCCGAGCTGATGCACCAATCTGAAGCCTATCTCTCCTAGACTACTCCATTATCATCCGTATGTTTATCCAATCACCATGTAACGTTGGCAAGCCGACTATTGTTGCAGGCAGTACGCTCAACACCCCTAAAGCTCTCTGAGAAAAGAAAAGACACAAAGGAGAACAGAACACAGAATAACTTAAACTAGCTGAAAACCCAAGAGATCATCCAAACTTAATGATGCTGTGGCAAATACTTTCAACAATCTCCATAAACATTCCCTGGGCACAAGAGGTAAAATCAAACCCAGGTTCCTACAGGAGAGATGTCAGAGAGAGGGAGGATCAGCTTGAACCTTGGGTCCAGCAGCTTCACAACTGACTGTCTGCTAATACCAAACCAAGCCCAAACCAGAGTAAAACTGTGCTGGAAGAACTGGCCACTACCCTTTCATTATACAAATGTGTTTTTTAATTTAAATTTTAAACCTTCTTCAAGTAGATCAACCCTAGACATTACAGAAACTGTGTCTTTACGACCTCCTGAAAAGAAACAATGAATTTCAATTCAGCAGTCCATCTCTTATCAAATATTACCGCTGTCATGAAATGGACCGAGACAGCTAAGCCCTTTCTTCAGGATAACACATATTCTGGATCGCAATGGAAATTGGGGGTCATAAAATCTTGCATAAGAAATATCGTCACATCCTAACTTTTCTACTAGCATGTAGATTTCACTGTGCGGATTGATGCTTTTTCAGATTGTAACATAACTGAAATTTACACTTGAATGCCTCTGCAATAGAACCGTGTTAAAATTACCAAGCCCAAACATTTTTAATTAAAACATATATTGGCCATTATTTTGCCAAATGAACTGGAGCCCATTGCTCAGCTTCATCTAATCCTGACATTGTTTTAGCTCAGCGTGGTGAAACATTTTAAAGTTTACTGCATGCGTTGTCTAATTATCAGTCCTGTAGGCAAGAAATAGCTTTCATGAATACGGTTTGATGTTCACAGTTACCTGGTGTTGTGGAACTGACATCACTTGTTGAGATTGTCATGTTCTGAGTTGTCGATGGTTGAGTGCTGCTCAGTGTAGTTGGAGGGACCTGTGTAACTGAAGATGATGCAGCGGTTTGTGATGTATTTGTTAGTAGTTGGAAGGAAGAAAAGCTTTCTGTTTTTATTGCAAAGCTGATGTGGCTGTTCCAATAAAAAATCAATTTGGACACTTTAACAATGTATAACACAGTTTGTTACCATTTCCAAATCTGTAGGAGCTTCATAACCAAGAACAATGTTATATATCATTATATTGGTGGCTTCAACAATACTATCTAAAAAAAACTATTGCTGCCCACATGAACTTCCTGGTTAAATAAATCCACTATAAATGCACACTTTAGAACATAGAACATTACAGCGCAGTACAGGCCCTTCAGCCCTCGATATTGTGCCGAGCTGCTGCACCAATCTGAAGCCTATCTCTCCTACACTACTCCATTGTCATCCGCATGTTTATCCAATCACCATGTAACATTGGCAAGCCGACTATTGTTGCAGGCAGTACGCTCCACACCCCTAAAGCTCTCTGAGAAAAGAAACTACCTCTGACATCTTTCCCCTCTGACATCTATCACCCCTCAATTTAAAGAATTGTCTCCTTGTGCTAGCCATCACCATCCGAGGAAAACATTTGTTTAACATTTCTGCAGGAAATCATGTTACAATTGACTTTGTTCCAGTGCATGTGCTGTGAAATATCATATAACTTAGCTTACTATTTGCTGTTGTTGGGAGATTGTTCCCTGTTGTTGAGTTTGGTGTGGATTCTGTTGTTGAGTGCTGAGTGGTGTTCTCTGCAGTTGTCACTCCTGGGATGGATGCTGAGGCTGCTGTAGTTGTTAATTGTACAGGTGTAGATGATGTTCCAACCAGAGGAGTTGTGGTCGGACCAGTTACAGCTGTGTAAACAAAATCACGTTTCAGTCTTCAAAGAACGTTCGTTCTATGAAATTTAAATGACAACATTAAATCTGAGAGATATTTAAATTTGCAGATATGGCTTCTTCTTGTCCTTCATGTATTGATGTAGTTAGAACATAATAGAACTGGATTCTGTCAGTAATGCAAGGGTAAGTGATTTGTCCAGATCTTCAGTCAGCATCAATGCTGGGCCCATTGCCAAATCCAACAAACATTTCTGCACCCACAGATGTCTACTGGTTCATATGGGTCTTTCAATCCTAAACGCAGTAGAAATGGAGCAATGCAGCCTTTCAAGGTGCACTCAGGGGAGAACAAGAGAAGATGGATAGGAAGAGGACAGGCTCCCTTTTCAACAATATTACCAAACATCGGGATTGTCCAATGAACAAAGATTAAACTGGTTTGGAATTTACTCACTGGAGTTTAGAAGAATGAGAGATGATCTCATTGAAACATAGAGTGTTCTTAAGGGGCTTCACAGGGTAAATGCTGAGAGGATGGTTTTCCTCATGGGAGAATCTAGGTTCACAGACATGGTCTCTGAATAAAGGTTGCAAACTTAAGATTGGGTTGTGGAAGAAGTTCGTCTCCCAGAGGACAGACTCCTGATCAATATGGGAATCAATTTTTATAAGGAAAAGGCAGGAAAGTGAACATGAGGAATGTTGGCCAGTCCATGATTCTAATGAATGGCAGAGCAGGCCCCATGAGCTGACCGGCCTATTCCTGTTCCTATTGCTCATTATCTTACGGTGCAAAGTGTTAATGTACTTTAGATTAGATGAGATTCCCTACAGTGTGCAAACAGGCCCTTTGGCCGGTCAAGCCCGTACTCACTCTCTGAAGAGCAACCAACCCAGACCCATTTCCCTCTGACTAATGTACCTAACATGATGGGAAATTTAGTACTGCCAACTCACCTGACCTGCACATATTTGGACTGAGGGAAGAAACCAGAGCACCTGGAGGAAACCCACACAGACAGAGGGAGATTGTACAAACTCCACACAGGCACTCACCTAAGGCTGGAATTGAATCTGGGACCCTGGTGCTGTGAGCCAGCAGTACTAACCACTGAGCCACCATGCTGCCCACCCAGCCTCAAGCTAACATAACCAGTTATCTTCCTGATAGGTAACAAACTTGTTTTTTAACCTAAGAATGTGGCTTCACCACTTGAAACTACTTAGCTCCACTGACTAATGTCACAAGATGGGTTTGCAGTATCAGATTAAACCAAAGAAAATCTTAGAAGAAACATGTGCACACATCACATGACAACATTTGGTAATCAAGATCCTATTCTCAATCGTTGTTGTCATGGACAAGGCCAGACTCGCACAAAACATTTCAAGAAATTTGCCCAGGCCCTAACTTTGATTGTTTTTTAAGTGGATACTCCAAGAGTGGGTTACTCTTTGGATGGTCGGTGTGGAGTTGTTGGGCCAAATGGCCTGGTCCACACTGTGGATTCTATGATTATCAGAAGTGATGCAACTGGCTCTATCACTTAGTTTTAAACAAAACAGAAATTATTCGCAAAATTACCGAATGAAACACAAAGGAGAACAGAACACAGAATAACTGAAACTAGCTGAAAACCCAAGAGATCATCCAAACTTAATGATGCTGTGGCAAATACTTTCAACAATCTCCATAAACATTCCCTTTGTACAAAAGATAAAATCAAACCCAGGTTCCTACAGGAGAGATGTCAGAGAGAGGGAGGATCAGCTTGAACCTTGGGTCCAGCAGCTTCACAACTGACTGTCTGCTAAATCCAAACCAAACCCAAACCAGAGTAAAATTGTGCTGGAAGAACTGGCCACTTCCCTTTCATTCGACAAGGAATTTGAGTTTAAACTTTAAAGCTTCTTCAATTAGATCAACCCCAGACATTTCAGAACCTGTGTCTTTACGGCCTCCTGAAAAGAAACAATGAATTTCAATTCAGCAGTCCATCTTTTATCAAATATTACCGCTGTCATGAAATGGACCTAGACAGCTAAGCCCTTTCTTCAGGATAACCCATATTCTGGATCGCAATGGAAATTGGAGGTCATAAAATCTAGGATAAGAAATATTGTCACATCCTACCTTTTCCATTTGCATGTGGATTTCACTGTACAGACTGATGCTTTTTCAGATTGTAACATAACTTGAATTCACACTTGAGTGCATTTACAATAGAACCCTGTTAAAATTACCCAGCCCAAACATATTAAATTTAAATATATATTGGCCATTATTTTGCCAAATGTTCTGGAGACCAGTGCTTTGCTTAATCTAATCCTGATATTGTTTTAGCTCAGCGTGGTGAAACTTTTTAAAGTTTACTGCATGCGTTGTCCAATTATCAGTCCTGTAGGCAAGAAATAGCTTTCATGAGTACAGTTTGATGTTCACAGTTACCTGGTGTTGTGGAACTGACATCATTTGTTGAGATTGTCATGTTCTGAGTTGTCGATGGTTGAGTGCTGCTCAGTGTAGTTGGAGGGACCAGTGTAACTGAAGATGATGCAGAGCTTTGTGACGTATTTGTTAGTAGTTGGAAGGAAGTAGAGCTTTGTGTTGTTATTGCAATACTTGATGTGGCTGTTCCAATAAAAAATCATTTTGGACACTTTAACAATGTATAACACAGTTTGTTACCATTTCCAAATCTGCAAGAGCTTCAGAACCCAGAACAATTTTATATATCATTGTATTGATGGCTTCAACAATACTATCTAAAAAAGTTATTGTTGCCCACATGAACTTCCTGGTTAAATATCCACTATAAATGCACACTATTAAAACATAGAACATTACAGCACTGTGCTGACCCTTCAGCCCTCAATGTTGCACCGAGCTACTGAACCAACCTGAAGCGTATCTCTCCAACACTACTCCATTATCATCCGTATGTTTATCCAATCACCATGTAACGTTGGCAAGCCGACTATTGTTGCAGGCAGTACGCTCCACACCCCTAGAGCTCGCTGAGAAAAGAAACTACCTCTGACATTTTTCCTATATGTATCACCCCTCAATTTAAAGCTTTGTCTCCTTGTGCTAGCCATCACCATCCAAGGAACACATTTGTTTAATATTTCTGCAGGGAATCATGTTACAATTGACTTTGTTCCAGTGCATGTGCTGTGAAATATCATATAAATTAGCTTACTATTTGCTGTTGTTGAGTTTGGTGTGGATTCTGTTGTTGAGTGCTGAGTAGTGTTCTCTGCAGTTGTCACTCCTGGGATGGATGCAGAGGCTGCTGTAGTTGTTAATTGTACAGGTGTAGATGATGTTCCAACCAGAGGAGTTGTGGTTGGACCAGTTACAGCTGTGTAAACAAAATCACATTTCAGTCTTCAAAGAAATTTCCTTCTATACAATTTAAATGACAACATTAAATCTGAGAGATATTTCAATTTGCAAATATGACATCTTCTTGTCCTTCATGTATTGGTGCAGTTAGAACATAATAGAAGCGGATTCTGTCAGTAATGCAAGGATAAGTGATTTGTCCAGATCTTCAGTCAGCATCAATGCAGGGCCCATTGCCAAATCCAACAAAGATTTCTGCACCCACAGATGTCTACTGGTTCATATGGGTCTTTTAATCCTCAATGCAGTAGAAATGGAGCAATGCAGCCTTTCAAGGTGCACTCTGGGGAGAACAAGAGAAGATGGATAGGAAGAGGACAGGCTCCCATTTCTACAATATTACCAAACATCGGGATTGTCCAATGAGCAAAGATTAAGCAGTTTGGATTTTACTCACTGGAGTTTAGAAGAATGAGAGATGATCTCATTGAACCATAGAGTGTTCTTAAGGGGCTTCACAGGGTAAATGCTGAGAAGATGGTTTTCCTCATGGGAGAATCTAGGCTCACAGGACATAGTCTCTGAATAAAGTATGTAAACTTAGGATGCAGTTTGGAAGAATGTCTTCGCCACGAGGACAGACTCCTGATCAAAAGGGAAATCAACGGTTATAAGTAAATGGCAGGAAAGTGAACATAAGGAATGTTGGCCAGTCCATGATTCTAATGAATGGCAGAGCAGGCTCCGGGAGCTGACCGGCCTATTCCTGTTCCTATTGCTTATTATCTTATCATTCATAGCGTGAATGTAATTAACCAGCCTGAAGCTAACATAACAGGTTATCTTTTACCGATATGTAACAAACTAGATTTTAACTTCAGAACGTGGCTTCACCACTTGAAACTAGTTTGCTCCATAGATGAATGTCACAAGATGGGTTTGGAGCATCACGTTAACACAAAGAAAATCTTAGAAGAAACACGTGCACACATCACATGACAACACTTGGTAATCAGGGTCCTATTCACTATGGTCATTGTTGTGGACAAGGCCAGACCTGCTCTGAACATTTACAGAAATTAGCCCAGACCCGACCTTTGCTCATTTATTCAGAAGGCATACAGTGGATATTCCAATAGTGATGCAACTGGCCCAACCACATTGTTTTAAACAAAACAAAATTTATTTACAAGTTTACCGAATGAAACACTAAGGAGAACAGAACACAGAATAACATAAACTAG
>NC_057722.1:53183392-53228320 GCF_004010195.1 Chiloscyllium plagiosum | reverse complement strand
TTTCTATCTGTGGCATTTATACATCATCCTGTTGAAATTGTGTCTTTGTTACCCAGACCTATTCCTTTTAAATCTGTAATTTTTCCTTACATCTTCTTCTGGTTGACTTGGCTCTCCAGATTTAAAAAAAAATCATTTTCCAGAAGACCAAAAGGTCACAAGAAATAGGAACTGGAGGAGGCCTTTCAGTCCCTTCAGCCTGCTCTGCCATCCTATTGAATGGCTGATCCAGCATGCCTCATGTCCACTTTCCTTACAAACCGTTCAAATCCTTTACTGATCAATAAATTGTCAACTCAACCTTAAAAATACACAAGCACTCTGCCCCCATGGCTCTCTGTAGCAAGGAATTCTGAAACTGTCCCGATTCTGTAGTCCTGATCTAAATTTCTTTTCGGTTCCTTTCACTGATCAGTGTAACGGTGCCTCATGGTGCCTAATGTCAATGGCAGCGATATTCCTTCTGAGAGGTGTAAATTTTCTTTTACATTCACTTGCCTTCTCTTTCTGGTCTTTGCATTATTTCTTATAAAGGTATTTTTTTCCATTAGGAATCTATAACTGAATCCCCTTTGCTATGGTCCCTATTTTCTGAGTGTGGATAGATTATCTCTCATTTCCAAGCCCACACTGTTGCCCCAGTGCTTCTTATGAATCTCCTGGTTCTCAAAGAACATCTGTGTGACAACACTAACATAACGTAAATAAAGAGAAGCCTCACCAGATATTTCCCTCTCAAGGAATGCCGACCAGTTTGACTAACTTGGCAAAAGTTCTTTCTGGCTTTCCAAAATGAGCCTTTGATATAAAGATGGATATTAAAGTTCACTTCTTTGATTTCCCAGTTCATTTGGGAAGCTCCAAGAAATTGCCAAAATGCACATCAGTGACTTTCAATACAGAAGTCCATCGTTTGTCAAATATTACTGCTGTTAGTGGTCAATCCTGGCCTGGATGGAAAGGCTGAACATAGAACATAGAACATAGAAAAATACAGCACAGTACAGGCCCTTTGGCCCTCGATGTTGCGCCGATCCAAGCCCACCTAACCTACACGAGCCCACTATCCTCCATATGCCTATCCAATGCCCGTTTAAATGCCTATAAAGAGGGAGAATCCACCACTGCTACTGGCAGGGCATTCCATGAACTCACGACTCGCTGAGTAAAGAATCTACCCCTAACATCT
Source organism: Chiloscyllium plagiosum (assembly GCF_004010195.1). Classification (NCBI taxonomy): domain Eukaryota; kingdom Metazoa; phylum Chordata; class Chondrichthyes; order Orectolobiformes; family Hemiscylliidae; genus Chiloscyllium; species Chiloscyllium plagiosum. The sequence goes on along the minus strand of NC_057722.1, from coordinate 53,227,131 downwards.
GTCCTATACCTACCACCCCTTAATTTAAAGCTATGCCCCCTCGTAATAGCTGACTCCATATGTGGCTGCTGTAGTTATTAATTGTAAAGTTGTAGATAATGTTCCAACAAGAGGAGCTGTGTTAGGAGCAGTTGTTGTAGAAACTGCCATACTGTTGTCATGGACAGCTTCCCCCTTTCATAAGTGCAATATATACTCAGGATCACAATGGAAATTGGAGATCGTAAAGTTGAGGATAAGAAATATCATCACGTCCTAACTTTTCTATTTGTGTGGAGGTTTCACTGTACAGACTGATGCTTCCTTAGCCTGTTCTGTAACAGGACTTGAATTTCGTTTTGAGTGCATCTACAATAGAACCCTGCTAAGACTCAGTCCTGTCAAAATATACCAACTCAAACATTTTGCAATTGCAACATATATTGGCCACCATTTTGTCAAAAGAAATTGTTGTCATCTTTAGAAGGGTCTGGAGTGCTTTGATTGATCTAATCCCTGACATCTTTTTAGCTCACCATAGTGAAATATTTTAAAGTTTAATGCATGCATTGTAGAATTATCAGTACTGTAGTCAAGAAATAGCTTTCATAACTAAGGTTGGACATTCACAGTTACCTGGTGCTGTGGAACTGCCATCACTTGTTGAGGTTGTCATGTTGCGAGTTGTTGATGGTTGAGTGCTGCTCAGTGTAGTTGGTAGCACTGGTGTAACTGAAGGTGATGCAGAGGTTTGTGATGTATTTGTTAGTGGTTGGAAGGAAGAAGAGCTTTCTGTTGTTATTGCAATACTTGATGTGGCTGTTTCAATTAAAAAAAAGAAAAACTCGTGTTGAATGCTTTGACAGTACATAATATAGTGTGCCATATTTTCTGAATCTGTAGGAGCTTCATATTTAAGAACAATTTTATATGTCATTATATTGGTGGCTTCAACAACAGTATCTAAAAACTTATTGTTGCCCACATGAACTATATGGTTAAATATACACTATAAGTGTACACTATTATTTAACATTTCTGCAGGAAATCATGCTGCAATTGACTTTGTTCCAGTGCATGTACTGTCAAACATCATATAACTTAGCTTACTATTTGCTGTTGTTGGGAGATTGTTCCCTGTTGTTGAGTTTGGTGTGGATTCTGTTGTTGAGTGCTGAGTGGTGTTCTCTGCAGTTGTCACTCCTGGGATGGATGCAGAGGCTGCTGTAGTTGTTAATTGTACAGGTGTAGATGATGTTCCCACCAGAGGAGTTGTGGTCGGACCAGTTACAGCTGTGTAAACAAAATCACATTTCAGTCTTCAAAGAACTTTCCTTCTTTTCAATTTAAATGACAACATTAAATCTGAGAGATATTTAAATTCCTAAATATGGCATCTTCCAGTACTTAATGCATTATGTGGTACCACCCCAGCTGTAGTTGTAACAGAACAAAATAGAACTGGATTTAAGTTCTGTCAGAAGTGCAGGGCTGAATGAACTGCCCAGATCTTCAGTCAGCATTAATGCACTGCACATTGCCACATCCAACAAAGATTTGTGCACCCAAAGTTGTCCAGTGTTTCAGATGTGTCTGTTAATCCTAAACGCACTAGTAATAGAGCAATGCAGCTTTTCAAGGGGCACATAAGGTCAGAAAAGACATGATGCTCCCTTTTTGCAATATTACCCAATATAAGTAGGAAATTTTATTGAGTTCTCAAGTCTTTTAGTGCGTGAGTGACTGGACGGTTGAGTGATGGATGAGTGGCTTGTGAAATGGAGTGGGTAGTCATATCCAGTTGGGATCGGAGGGTAATTGAGTTGGGTTGGAGGGAAGTTAACAGGAAAAAGAGCGGGTCAGTCAGCGAGAAGAAAAAAATAGTCTGGTTGGGGATAAGCATATTGGGTTGGATTTGGAGGCCTTGTTTAAAGAAATGGGTGCTTTGGTCATGTCAGTGGGAGTGAACGAGTAGATTTGTTTCATTGAGGGTTGAATAGGCCAGTTGAAGGTATTTGGATCAGGTCAAGGAGTGGTTAGTCAGGTTGGGTTCAGGAGTTATTTTTATTCATTTGCGGGATGTGGGCATTGCTCTCAGCACAAGCTTTTATTCTGCATGCCAAGTTGCCCTTGAGAAAGTAGTGATGAACTGTATTCTTGAACTGATACAGTGCATTTGCTCCACATACATCCACAATCCCATTTTGGAGATCATTCAAGGATTTTCACCCAGCGACACTGAAGGAACAACAATGTATTTCCAGGTCAACATGATGATTGTCCTGGAGGAGCACTTGCAAGGGTGGTTTTCCCATGGATCTACTGCTCTTGTTCTCCTAGTTGGTACAAGATGGATTTGGAAGGTAGTGTTATAGAGTCACAGAGTCACAGAGATGTACAGCACAGACGTAGACCCTTCGCTCCAACTCGTCCATGCTGACCAGATATCCCAACCCAATCTAGTCCCACCTGCCAGCACCCAGCCCATATCCCTCTAAACTCTTCCTATTCATATACCCATCCAAATGCCTTTTAAATGTTGTAATTGTACCAACCTCCACCACTTCCTCCAGCAGCTCATTCCATACATGTACCACCCTCTGCGTGAAAAAGTTATCCCTTAGATCTCTTTTATATCTTTCCCATCTCACCCTAAACCTATGCTTTCTAGTTCTGACACCTCCACCCCAGGGAAAAGACTTTGTCTATTTACAATATCCATGGCCCTCATGATTTTTTCAACCTCTATAAGGTCACCATTCAGCCTCTGATGATCCAGGGAAAACAGCCCTAGCCTAGGTTGCATAGGGAGAACCTCTCCCTATAGCTCAAATCCTCCAACCCTGGCAACATCCTTGTAAATCTTTTCTGAACCCTTTCAAGTCTCACAACATCTTTCCGATAGGAAGGAAACCAGAATTGCATGCAATATTCCAACAGTGGCCTAACCAATGTCCTGTACAGCCGCAACATGACCTCCCAACTCCTGCACTCAATACTCTGACCAATAAAGGAAAGCATACCAAACGCCTTCTTCACTATCCTATCTACCTGTGACTCCACTTTCAAGGAGCTATGAACCTGTACTCCAAGGTCTTTTTGTTCAGCAACATTCCCTAGAATCTTACCATTAAGTGTATAAGTCCTGCTAAGATTTGCTTTCCCAAAATGCAGCACTTCACATTTATCTGAATTAAACTCCATCTGCTACTTTTCAGCCCATTGGCCCATGTGATCAAGATCCCATTGTGATCTGAGGTAAGCTTCTTTGCTGTTCACTACACCTCCAATTTTGGTGTCATCTGCAAACTTACTAACTATACCTCTCATGCTCACATCCAAATCATTTATATAAATGATGAAAATTAGTGGACCCAGCACCGATCCTTGTGCCACTTCACTGGTCAAAGGTCTCCAGTCTGAAAAAAACCCTCCACCACCACCCTCTGTCTTCTACCTTTCAGCCAGTTCTGTATCCAAATGGCTAGTTCTCCCTGTATTCCGTAAGATCTAACCTTGCTCACCCAGTGTCCCATAGGGAACCTTGTTGAACGCCTTACTAAAGTCCATATAGATCACATCTACCACTCTGCCCTCATCATTGAGACATGATTTCCCACGCACAAAGCCATGTTGACTATCCCTAATCAGTCCTTGCCTTTCCAAATACATGTACATCCTGTCCCTCAGGATTCCCTCCAACAACTTGCCCATCACCGACATAAAGCCAGGTCTATAGTTCCCTAGCTTGTCCTTACTACCCTTCTTAAATAGTGGCATCACGTTAGCCAACCTCACCTCACCTGTGACTATCAATGATACAAATATCTGAACAAGAGGCCCAGCAATCACTTCCCTAGCTTCCCACAGAGTTCGAGGGTACACCTGATCAGGTTCTGGGGATTTATCCATTTTTATGCATTTTAAGACTTCCAGCACTTCTTCCTCTGTAATATGGACATTTTTCAAGATGTCACCATCTATTTCCCCACATTCTATATCTTCCATGACCTTTTCCACAGTAAGTACTGATGCAAAATATTTGTTTTGTATCTGCCCCATCTCCTGCAGCTCCACACAAAGGCCGCCTTGCTGTTGTCTTGAATGACGTTGCAAAATCCCCTCAGTGCTCCAGATAACTACCAAATAAGCGGAATCCCTGGTGATCTGCAGTATCACAGGTGAATAAGGGAACCTGTCCCTCGCTGATGTCCAACGCAGTGCATTTTGATATCAAAACGATGGGAGAACACAAAATCATTTAGTTTAGCCGGAAGGAAATGTTTCTGGCCACACATGCTGCTGACCACAGTTTTTCTGAGTTCACCTTTTTAGGATATTGGCATCATGCCAATTTCAATCCTCAAAGACCTCCTGTGATGCATTTACCTGTCCATGCTGCCAGCTTGCTGACACAGGGTATGGCCTGTGTACAGTTCAAAAAGAGGTTTGCTAATCTTAAAATGGCTTTTAATTGCTTTTTTTAAGTGCCTCAGCTCCCTTTACGACATGGCCATGATAGATTTCCTTCTACATTTGTAATCAACCCTGGAAAGATGAAAGAGGGTGTATCCATGTGAGGACCTTGAACTGTTTTTCAATTTTCAACACAAAAAATCTCTTGAAGATAGTTTCTGATTCTTACCAGTTTCTGTTCTGGAGCTAACAGTGGTTGGTGATGATTGAATAATTGGTTGGGTTGTACGTGCTGATTCAGAAGTGAGTTCACCAGTTGCTGTTGTCTTTGCTGTTTGTACAGATGTAGAAGTCTCAGTAGGAGCTGTTGAAGCTGTGTATACAAAATGTAGAGTCATCCTGACAATGTAAGATGACACTAAGTGTTACGTTCAAATATTGTGACATAATATCTGAGTAAATGTGTAATATTGCAATATCCAATCACATCTTCAGCCAGAAGTGTAAAATAGCTGATCCATCTCATGTAGAGTACCCTTGTATCTCAGATATCCGTCACTAATTGTGATATAAGAACATCAGATGACACTAGACAGTGCAATGGTAACATTCATGCTGTAATCCTGAAGGCTTGTACTCCAGAACTATCGTTGCTGCAAGCCAAGCTGTTTCAGGGCCTATACGTGCATCTACTCAAAAATGGGAAGTATTGTCCTATGTACTGTCCACAAAATCACGATCCAATCTGGCAAATTATCTCCCTGACAACTTACACTCAGTGATCAGTAAAATGATGGAAAAGGTTGGTGATAGTTCCATCAGGAAGCACTTGCTCATCCAAATCTGCTCAACACGGCTCAGTTTGGATTCTGATAAGAGCTTGCTCAATGCCTTATTATAGACTTAGTTCCAATATTGTGAAAAGTGATGATTTTCAGTTGAGAGCTCCTCCTCTTCATATCAAGGCTGCATTTTATATGTTTGACAGCAGGGAGCCTGAACAAAATTGTAATCAGAGTGAATTAGTAGAAACTCTGCACTAATTGGATCACGCTGAGCACAAAGGAAGATGGTGGTGGTTACTGAATGATAATTAATGACAGTCTCAGCTGATTGCTCCTTAGAATCAACTTGTGCAGACATATTGTGAGACATCTCAGGCACAGCTAGGACTTGAGCCAAGACCTTCTGGCCCAGGGAAAGGGATGCTACCACTCTGCCACAAGTGCCTTGTTCTTTAGGATCATTTTAATATTTTTCTAATCAACTTGCCCAGTGATGTGATTGCATACCTCAGGAGCAGGTGGAACTTGACCTTAAACTTGAAGAGGCTGGGTCACCACCATGATGCCACAGAGTCCTAGTTCCTCAGGATCGATAATTGCATAATCAACCTATTCAGAGATGTCATGACCTACTTCTAGAAGAGTTGGGACTAGAACTCAGGCCTCCTGGCTCAGAGGTGAGGACACTATCCCTGTGCAATAAGAGCCCTAGTTCCTCAGGGTATTGTCCTCAATCCAACCATCTTCAGCTGCTTCACCAATGACATCCCCTACAATCCAAGAGCAGTACTGGAATTGTGCACTGATTATTGCAGCGTTCAGTACCATTTGCAATTCTTCATGGTCTCTGAAGCTGTCAGAGTTTATATATAACTAGATGCAGGCAACCCTTGGCTGATAAATGGCAAGTAAATTTGCATAAATAGTGGGAAATGAATATTTTCCAGAAAACAAGATCCAACACTTTGCATTGATGTGCAATGGCATTATTATCAAGTGAGTTCTCTGCCATCGACATTCTGGGCATCATGAACATGATGGAATACTCCCTACTTGACACAATGAATGCAACTCCATCAATATGCAATGGATTACTACATAATATAAAAGCCCATGGTGTTGAGATAGTATATTAGCATGGATAGACAATTGGCTAACTAATAGAAAACAGAGTGTTGGGATAATGGGGTCATTTTCAGGCCTACAGCCTGTAACTGGTAGTGTGCCACAGGGATCAGGCTACAATTATTTCAGATATATGTACACTAATGACTTGCATGAGGATAGTGAAAGTACAGTAACAAAGTTTCCAGATGCCATAACAATAGATGGGAATACATGTGGGGAGGATACACAAAGACTCTGCAGGGGGATGTAGATAAGGTGAGTCAGCAAATGGAATGGAATGTGGGAAAGTGTGAGGTTATGTCCTTTGGCAGGAAGAATAGAGGAGCTAATTTAATTAAACTCAGAAAGACTGTAGAAAGTTATTGATCAGAAGGAGTTGGGAATCCTGATCCATGAATTACAAAAAACTGGCATCCTACCTCATGAGGACAGAGGGAAGGCAAATGAAATCTTGGCCTTTATTTCAAAGGAAATGGGGTTTAAAAGGAGGAAGGTTTTGCTAAAACTAAACAAGGCACTGGTCAGACCAGGGCTGAAACACTGTGAACAGGCTTGAGCTGCTTGTTTGAAAAAAGACACACTGCATTGGAGGGAGTCCCGCGAAGGCTCTTTGAGGCCAATGCCAGGTGTGGACGGATTGTCTTAGCAAAAAGCAAGAGCAGAATAGGCCTGTACTCTTCAGAATGTAGAAGAATGAGAGACGGTCTTATTGAAATGTACAGGATTCTTCAGGGACTTGTCAAGGTAGATGTGGGATGGTTGTTTCCCCATGTGCAATAGTCTAAGACCAGAGGACATCACCTCAGAATAAGGGGTAATATTAGGATAGAATAGAATCGAAGTGAATAGATTAGAATATCCTGTATTGGATGTGTACTCCATTGTCAAAGTAGAGTGAAAAGCTTTTACAATGTCTGCCTCAAATGGCGCCATCTTAGGCACAACTACCTAGATATAAATCTTGGACATAAAAGAGGAATAAAAAATAGTTTCACGACTTTACAGAGTTTAAAAACTAGGTTACAAATAAGACATCATGAAAGGATTGACTTTACAGGCCAGTAAAATCATTTCAAATAAACCTGACAGTGGAGCAGCCCAGCACAGAGCCACTGCACGTGGTCTGACCACTTGTGGCAGACCCCATTCCGACAGCCATCCCCGCTCCGAGCCAAGCCTGCAGATCACTCCACACCAGCACTCAGTTCCAAGGTAAGCTCCAGAACAGCGTCCCCCACATCCACGCTTCCTGCGTACTGCTCTGAGACTGAGACCCCTCATCCTTCTCTGAGTCTCGGAGCAGCACGGGAGAACTGAGTCTCAGAGCAGTGCGAGGGAAGCGGGTCTCGGAGTAGGACGAGGGGAGACAGTCTCGGAGTAGGGCAAGGGGAGAGAGTCTCAGAGTAGGGCGAGGGGAGACAGTCTCGGAGAAGGGAGAGGGGCCTGAATCTCAGAGCAGAGCGAGGGGAGTGAGTCTCAGAGCAGTGTGAGGGGAGTGAGTCTCAGAGCAGTGCGAGGGGAGTTAGTCTCAGAGCAGTGTGAGGGGAGTGAGTCTCAGAGCAGTGCGAAGGGAGTGAGTCTCAGAGCAGTGTGAGGGGAGTGAGTCTCAGAGCAGTGCGAGGGAAGATAGTCTCAGAGCAGTGCGAGGAGAGTGAGTCTCAGAGCAGTGTGAAGGGCGTGAGTCTCAGAGCAATGTGAGGGGATCGAGTCTTGGAGCAACACGAGGGGAGCAAGTCTCAGAAGGGAGCAAGTCTTGGAGCAGGCCAGTGGAACGAGTATTGGAGCAGCATAAGGAGAGCACATCCCAGAGCAGCGCGAGGGGAGCGAGTTTTGGAACAGGGCGCGGGGAACCAGTCTCGGAGCAGTGTGAGGGGAGCAAGTCTTTGAGAAGGGCGAAAAGAGTGAGGGGAGCGAGTCTCGGAGAAGGGTGAGGGGAGCGAGGAGAGCGAGTCACGGAGAAGGGTGAGGGGAGCGAGTCTCGGAGAAGGGTGAGGGGAGCGAGTCACGGAGAAGGGCGAGGGGAGCGAGTCTCGGAGAAGGGTGAGGGGAGCGAGTTCGGAGAAGGGTGAGGAGAGCGGGTCACGGAGAAGGGTGAGGGGACCGAGTCTCGGAGAAGGGTGAGGGGAGCGAGTCTCAGAGAAGGGTGAGGGGAGCGAGTCTCAGAGAAGGGTGAGGGGAGCGGGTTCGGAGAAGGGTGAGGGGAGCGAGTTCGGAGAAGGGTGAGGGGGGAGCGGGTTCGGAGAAGGGTGAGGGGAGCGAGTTCGGAGAAGGGTGAGGGGAGCGAGTTCGGAGAAGGGTGAGGAGAGCGAGTCTCAGAGAAGGGTGAGGGGCTGAGTCTCGGAGAAGGGTGAGGGGAGCGGGTTCGGAGAAGGGTGAGGGGAGCGAGTCTCGGAGAAGGGTGAGGGGAGCCAGTCTCGGAGACAGGTGAAGGGCGCACATCCCAGAGTAAGTTTGAGGGGAGCTAGTCTTGGAAATGGCGAGGGGAGTGAGTCTCAGAGCAGCCTGAGGGGAGTGAGTCTCAGAGCAGCGTGAGGGGAGCAGGTGTCGGAGAAGAGCGAGGGGAGTGAGGCTCAGAGCAGCGCGAGGGGAGCAGGTGTCGGAGAAGAGCGAGGGGAGTGAGTCTCTGTGCAGTGCGACAGGAGCAGGTGTCGGAGAAGAGCGAGGGGATTGAGTCTCTGTGCAGCGCGACGGGAGCAGGTGTCGGAGAAGAGCGAGGGGAGTGAGTGCCAGGGCGGAACTGTCTTGGAGCAATGTGAGCGGAGCGAGTTTCGGAGCAGCGCGAGGGGAGCGAGTCTTGTAGAAGTGCAAGGGGAGTAAGTCCAAGAGCAGCGCAAAGGGAGCATATCTCAGAGACAGGGAAAGGGAGCAACTCCCGGGACAGGGCGAGTGGAGAGTTTCTCGGAGCAACACGAGGGGAGCGAGTCTCGGAGGGAAACGGATCTTGGAGCAGCGCAAATGGATCTCCCCTTACACTGGTCCGAGACTCACTCCTCTCGCACTGCTCTGAGACTTACTCCCCTCACACTGGTCCGAGACTCACTCCCCTCGCACTGCTCTGAGACTCACTCCCCTCACGCTGCTCTGAGACTCACTCTCTTCGCACTGCTCTGAGACTCACTCCCCTCGTGCTGCTCTGAGACTCACTCTCTTCGCACTGCTCTGAGACTCACTCCCCTCTCGTGCTGCTCTGAGACTCACTCTCTTCGCACTGCTCTGAGACTCACTCCCCTCACACTGCTCTGATCATCACTCCCTTTGCACTGCTCTGAGACTCGCTCCCCTCGCTCTGCTCTGAGACTCACTACCCTCACACTGCTCTGAGACTCGCTCCCCTCACGCTGCTCTGAGGCTTGCTTTCCTCTCCCTTGTCCGAGACTCTCTCCCCTGACACTGCTCTGAGACTCACTCCCCTTGAGCTGCTCTGAGACTCGCTCCCCTGACACTGCTCTGAGACTCACTCCCCTCGCACTGCTCTGAGACTCAGTCCCCTCACACTGCTACGTGACTCACTCCCCTCACACTGCTCTGAGACTCGCTCCCCTCACACTGCTCTGAGACTCACTCCCCTCACACTGCTCTGAGACTCACTCCCCTTGCGCTGCTCCGAGACTCGCTCCCCTGACGTGCTCTGAGACTCACTCCCCTCACACTGCTCTGAGATCGCTCCACTCACACTGTTCCGAGACTCACTCCCCTCACATTGCTCCGAGACTCACTCCCCTCACTCTGCTCTGAGACTCACTCCACTCACACTGCTCCGAAACTCACTCCCCTCACACTGCTCTGAGACTCGGTCCCCTCACGCTGTTCTGAGACTCACTCCACTCACACTGCTCCGAGACTCACTGCCCTCACATTGCTCCGAGACTCACTCCCCTCACACTGCTCTGAGACTCACTCCCCTCGCACTGTTCTGAGAGTCACTCCCCTCACGCTGCTCTGAGACTCGCTTCCTTCTCCCTTGTCTGAGACTCGCTCTCCTTGCTCTGCTCTGAGACTCACTCCCCTCGCACTGCTCTGAGACTCACTTGCCTCACGCTGCTCTGAGACTCGCTTCCCTCTCCCATGTTTGAGACCCGCTCCCCTTGCTCTGCTCTGAGACTCACTCCCCTGCCACTGCTCTGAGACACGCACTCCCCTCACACTGCTCAGAGACTCACTCCCTTCGCACTGCTCTGAGACACACTCCCCTCACACTGCTCTGAGACTCGCTTACCTCTCCCTTGTCTGAGACTCGCTCCCCTTGCACTGCTCTGACTCATTCCCCTCGCTCTGCTCTGAGACTCACTCCCCTCACACTACTCTGAGACTCACTCCCCTTGCACTGCTCTGAGACACACTCCCCTCGTGCTGCTCTGAGACTCACACCCCACACGCTGCTCTGAGACTCACTTCCTCTCCCTTGTCCAAGGCTCGCTCCCCTTGCCCTGCTCTGAGACTCACTCCCCTCGCACTGCTCTGAGACTCACTCCCCTCGCACTGCTCTGAGACTCACTCCCCTCACATTGCTCTGAGACTCACTCCCCTCCCACAGCTCTGAGACTCACTCCTCTCACACTGCTCCGAGTCTCACTCCCCTCACATTGCTCTGAGACTCACTCCCCTCCCACTGCTCTGAGACTCACAACCCTCACCCTGCTCTGAGACACACTCCCTTCGCACTGCTCTGAGACTCACTCCATTCACGCTGCTCTGAGACTCACTCCTCTCACACTGCTCCGAGACTCACTCCCCCCCGCTGCTCTGAGACGCACAACCCTCACCCTGCTCTGAGACACACTCCCTTCGCACTGCTCTGAGACTCACTCCATTCACGCTGCTCTGAGACTCACTCCTCTCACACTGCTCTGAGACTCACTCCCGTCACTCTGCTCTGAGACTCACTCCTCTTGCTGCTCTGAGACGCACTCCCCTCACACTGTTCTGGAACTCGGTCACCTCACACTGCTCCGAGACTCACTCCCCTCACACTACTCCGAGACTCACTCCCCCGCACTGCTCTGAGACTCACTCCCCTACCGCTGCTCTGAGACTCACTCCCCCGCACTGCTCTGAGACTCACTCCCCTCACATTGCTCTGAGACTCACTCCCCCGCACTGCTCTGAGACTCACTCCCCTCACATTGCTCTGAGACTCATTCCCCTCACTCTGCTCCGAGACTCACTCCCCTCACATTGCTCCGAGAATCACTCCCCTCGCACTGCTCTGAGACTCACTCTCCTCACACTGCTCTGAGACTCGCTTCCCTCTCCATTGTCCGAGACTCGCTCCCCTTGTTCTGCTCTGAGACTCACTCCCCTACCGCTGCTCTGAGACGTGCACTCCCCTCACTCTGCTCTGAGATGCACTCCCCTCACATTGCTCAGAGACTCACTCCCTTCGCACTGCTCTGAGACTCACTCCCCTCACGCTGCTCTGAGACTCGCTTCCCTCTCCCTTGTCTAAGACTCAATCCCCTTGCTCTGCTCTGAGACTCACTCCCCTCACATTGCTCCGAGACTCACTACCCTCACACTGCTCTGAGACTCACTCCCTTCGCACTGCTCTGAGACTCACTCACATCACGCTGCTCTGAGACTCGCTTCCCTCTCCCTTGTCGGAGACTCGCTCCCCTTGCTCTGCTCTGAGACTCACTCCCCTCACACTACTCTGAGACTCACTCCTCTGCCACTGCTCTGAGACTCACTCCCTTCGCACTGCTCTGAGACTCACACCCCTCATGCTGCTCTGAGACTCACTCCCCTCACACTACTCTGAGATTCACTCCTCTGCCACTGCTCTGAGACTCACTCCCTTCACACTGCTCTGAGACTCACACCCCACACGCTGCTCTGAGACTCACTTCCCTCTCCCTTGGCCGAGACTCACTCCGCTTGCCCTGCTCTGAGACTCACTCCCCTGCCGCTGCTCTGAGACGTGCTCTCCCCTCACACTGCTCAGAGACTCACTCCCCTCACGCTGCTCTGAGACTCACTCCCCTCGCACTGCTCTGAGACTCACTCCCCTCGCACTGCTCTGAGACTCACTCCCCTCACACTACTCTGAGACTCACTCCCCTTGCTCTGCTCCGAGACTCACTCACCTCACACTGTTCTGAGACTCGCCTCCCTCTCTCTTGTGTGAGACCCGCTCCCCTTGCTCTGCTCTGAGACTCACTCCCCCCCGCTGCTCTGAGATGCACTCCCCTCACACTGCTCTGAGACACACTCCTTTTGCACTGCTCTGAGACTCACTCCCCTCACATTGCTCTGAGATTCACTCCCCTCGCACTGCTCTGAGACTCACTCCCCTCGCACTGGTCTGAGACTCAATCCCCTCACATTGCTCTGAGACTCACTCCCCTCACGCTGCTCTGAGACTCACTCCCCTCACACTGCACTGAGACTGATTCCCCTCACACTGCTCTGAGACTGATTCCCCTCACACTGCTCTGAGACTCGCTTCCCTTCTCCTTGTCCGAGACTCGCTCCCCTTGCTCTGCTCTGAGACTCACTCCCCTCACACTGCTCTGAGACTCGTTTCCCTGTCCCTTGACTGAGCCCCCCCCATGTTCTGCTCTGAGATGCGCACTCCGCTGACACTGCTCAGAGACTCAATCCCCTCGCGCTGCTCAGAAACTCGCTCCCCTCACACTGCTCTGAAACTCACTCCCCTCCCACTACTCTGAGACTTACTCCCCTCGCACTGCTCTGAGACTCACTCCCCTCATGCTGCTCTGAGAATCACACCCCTCACGCTACTCTGAGACTCACTCCCCTCACACTGCTCTGAGACTCACTCCCCTCGCGCTACTCCGAGACTTGCTCCCCTCACACTGCTCTGAGACTCACTCCCCTCGCGCTACTCTGAGACTCACTCCCCTCACGCTGCTCTGAGATTCACTCACCTCACACTGCTCTGAGACTCACTCTCCTCGCACTGCTCTGTGACTCACTCCCCTCGCACTGCTCTGAGACTCAGTCCCCTCATACTGCTCTGAGACTCGCTCCCCTCGGTTCCCTTGCCCTGCTCTGAGACTCACTCCTCTCACGCTGCTCCGAGACACAGTCTTCTCGCACTGTGCTTCCTCACGCTCTGTTCCGAGACTCGCAGGACCAGTGCTGCTCCATTCCGTTCATACCTGGCTCTAGGGCTCGCTGCTTGCAACTGCCTCTGCTCCAGGAATAGCCTCCAAGGCTCAGGGAAGTGAAAAAGTAAAGGAAGGAAGGAAGAAAGACAACTAACAGGTGGAGCAGAGGCCCACTGGCAGGAGCATCTCATTCTGCAGCCTCTCAGATAGGAGCAAACTTGGGAAAATCTATACTACAGAAGTCTGTTGAAGCTGGATTATTACTTATATTCGTGGATGAGATCGATAGATTTTTAATCAGCAAAGGAGTAAAGAGTTCTGGGGAAAAAGCAAAAAAATGGAGTTAAAGATGATCAAATCAGCCACGATCTCATAAAATGGCAGAGCAGACTTGATGATTGGAAGGCCTACCTCTACTGCTCCATTTTCTGTTTTTGTGGTCTTCCTATTCCTCCTGAAATGTATTTGAGGTGTTTCTGCCTGGCACTACTATTTCAAGTTTGACTTTCAGTAGCTTTTGGGCAAATCTGTCAGCAGTTAAACCCCAGCCCCTCTTGAACTGAATACTGAGTTACTAATCTGCACCATTTGAAAAAACCAAGCCTGTGATGACATTGTTGTTTTGCAGGAGCCTGTGATCAAGATTTCACATTCCTAAAATCTTGCATAAGAGATACAACAACATTCCATCAGTTGAGTAGGTGTTTAACTTGAGAGGCAATGGCTTTTAAAACATTTCAGAACTTTGTTAACGTGCTGGAAACACCACCAAAAGTTTTAGTTTTCTATCTGCAATTTTAGGTTTAAAACTGAACCTGCAGTAAGGACAACAATGACCGAATTCTTAGCTGACTGTTCAGAAGAGGTTTCTCAAAACTGTAATGTACACCTTGGGTGAAACCATCAAAAAACAATTCCAATTAAAGATACAAACCTTCTTGCTTCAAGTCTCATTTTATTTCATCCCTGTCAGTCCATAGGATAAGGGCCAGTTTAATAGAAATCCAAAAAGTGACATTGATTCTTAACTCAGCTAGCTCATTAGTGTATCACTTGCGTGTTTGTGTCAGTATATGGCACTGGTCGTGTTGGAGATTCACACGGTGCATTTCCAAAAGTTGAAGGTGCTTCATATTATTAAGACGACAAGACAAAATCCAATTGTGAGGTCTGGGCTGTCAAAGGCTGCACCATTCACTGATGTCTGACCTGGTGGGCTGCTGAGGTCCAGAGGAAGGCTAACATTTCCCATCTGCTGGCAACACCAAGGGGGCAGAGCTGGAGGTGGGAGAGGAGGTCAGGATTCAATCAAAATAGAGTTGGAGGGGGAAATAAAACACTCCACTCCCAGCGGTGCCCACCTCTCCCTGAAAATCTCAAGGGTGTTGGTGGACACCGCCTGCTCCCTCTCCAGGGACACCTGGACTCGGACATAACCACGGAAGAGGGGCAGGCAATCAGCCCTAACAACCCCCTCTACGGCCCGAGGTTCCCATTTATATCTGTCAGCCAGGGCTCCCCGATTGGCCCAGCTCAACAGCCCCCAATCAGGGATCTCATACTCACTAAGATCTATCTGGTCAATCTCATTCCAATCCCTAAAAAGGGAAGTTGTTAGGGTCCACTCAAGAAACAACTGTGAACATTTTGGAGGAAGTGAGGACTGCAGATGCTGGAGACCAGAGTTGAAAAATGTGGTGCTGGAAAAACACAGCAGGCCAGGCAGCATCCGAGGAGCAGGAGAATCGACGTTTTGGGCATAAGCCTTTCTTCAGGAATGTTCAAACGATAATAATGTTATGTTCCTCCTGGGTGTATAAAAACACTGCTGCTTCAGGCTCAGATTCACAACACTGGGTTTCATTTGCTACAACATCAATAATGACCCTTCACAGAATCAGCAATCATGAAGATTAGTGAAATTTGACACTGACCACAAACTTCGGACCATTACAAAATTTTCATGATTTGTTTTCACCTGATACGGAGTGCAGGCTGTGTCATCTCTCTGAAAGTGCACTGATTTTAGCCAGTTTAAATCACTCAGTTTAAATCACTCATATTACTAAAAAATGCACTGAAGTATAAAGAGCATTATTCAAATGTATTTACATCTGATGCCAAGAGACATCTCCCAATGATGTTTGCTGTTCTGAAATCAACATTTTGCATCTTTTAGCCACAATCACCGACAATAAAAATATCAGATCTCTTTACCTGTTGCATTCTGTCCGGAAATGAAATCACTGATAACCAGCAAAAGAAGGAGATGAATCCATGCCTTTGCTCTCCCCATGTTGTTATATACTTTCTGTACTCTTGTACACAATGATACTGTAGCCTGTGTTAACTTCCTTAAAGTACATTACTCAACCGTATTCTGCAGTCAGCATTCAGTTTCAGTGAACACTCCTTCCTTCGCTGTAACTTCTCCTAGCTGGCAGTTTTTCTAACAATGCTTCCTGGTTTAAGTTAAGAGTCATAGGGTTATAGAGTCAGTCATACAGCATGGAAACTGACTCTTCAGTCCAACTGTACTGACCATAATGTCAAACTAAACTTGACCCACCTCCCTGTGTCCCATAAACTTGTCCCATATCCCTCTACACATTTCTTATTCATGTACTTATCCAAATGTCTTTTAAACGTTGTAACTGTACCTGTACCCACCATTTTCTCTGAGAGGTTTATTCCACACAGGAGCCACTGTCTGTGTCAAAACAAAATACCACTTATGTCTTTTTAAAATCTTTCTCCTCTCACATTAAAAATATGCCTCTAGTTTTTAAATCCCACATCCTAGGGATAGGGCAGCTGCTATTCACCTTATCTATACTCCTCATGATTTTATACACATCTATAAGGCCATCCCTCAACGTCCTATGTTCTAGTGAAAAAAAGGTCCCAACCTATCCAGCCTCTCCTTACAACTGAGCCCCTTTATTTCCAGCCACAATCTGGTAAATCTCTCCTAACTTCTCACAACTCAGAGGAGATCTTTGTAAAGTCCATGCTTTCCACCACGTGGGTAGATTTCTAATAGTTTTGCTAAAGTATTTATGCTGAAAACTGAAAGGGATGATAGGATTATACTCATACAGTATAGAAACAATTAAGCAATCCATTTTTCTAGTTCCCTTGAATAGTCTTTCTTATTAAACAAAACTGAATAAAACATACAAAGAGATTGTGACAGGATGGCTGTTCAAGTTGTAATCGGGTCAGCATGAGCATTTCAACTCCTCTTGATCTAACAATAACACAAAACATCGGACTAATAGAATGGTTGGAGGATAAAAGCAGACCATTCAGTCAATCAATCCCATGGCAGCTGTCTGCAAATGTAATCAAGGTAAACAAATAGGCAGTACCTACACTTCTTTGGTCCTCTCAAACAATCCCAATATCTACTGAGGACTTAGTGATTGTTAGCCCATTCAGATAGCAGCTCAATCAACTCCTGATTTATTGTGACTGTCAACAGCTTCCCTTCATAAAGAAAGCTGCAAAATACTTGTTTAGTACCCATGCCAACTAGCATATAGGGAGCAGATGTTACAATAAAAACAAGATTTAAATTCAAAGGATATTTGAAAATGTAACTTCAGGAGCTGTCTGTGAAAATCCCTCTGTTGGATTCTATCAAGGCATCATGATGGATCATGAAATGTCTCACTTGGAAAATGTCAAAGGAACTTCAGACAGCAGCATGACAAATTCCTTTCCGAAAACTGAACTGTGCTCTCTATGAACTGTTGCCCTGACTTTAGACACGATGCATTGGGAAAAAAGGTCATTCTAGGTGAAAGGGTGGTTTACCCATTCAGGACTACACAAGAAAGGAGGTTAAAAATCAATCGCAACTCCGGGTGCGTGTTTGACCTTGTGCTGGCATGCTTGCATGCTGATGTGCTGGCTTGTGCTTCAAGTTCCACTGTGCAAAAGTGTGCTGCTAACTCCGAACCAAATACCCCTGTATCTGTAAACAACTACTCAGAATCAGACACCTGAACAGCTGCAATTATTCATCAAAACTAAGCAAAAGATTAATTGTATATTCCTTTTTTACTTTTAATTGTTGGACTCCATTCATTTCTAATCTGTGTGTATGGGTGTCACATTTAATTATCCTTTCTTGTATTTTAGTGGTTAATAAACTTAACCTCTCTTTAACACAAGAAAAACTGGTTCAACTCGTTCCTTCTAAAACAGGAATATGTTTGGACTGGGAAAAGATATCCATAACGAAAGAGATCCTTTTAAAATTAAACTTGTTGTAACCAAATGAGGGAGGGGTTGAGTGAAGGAACGCAGCTACATATCCCTCCTCATCCAGGGGCATAGGCATATGGTGCTATCACATTGAGAATTGCTTGTAACATGGACATGATGGACACATGGATTTAGCATCTAAATCTGCTGATTTTTGAAGCCAACTCTCCTTTATTGAGAGAGCACCATAATTTTATGTGACTGCGGGCTCGTCAATCTTATGTAGGTACCAAAAAAACCAAAGAACTGTGGATGCTGAAAATCAGAAACAAAATCAAAACTTGCTGGAAAAACTCACCAGTTCTGTGAGAGAAAGCAAAGTTAATGTTTTTGGGTCCAATGGCCCTTCTTCAGAAGTGATTGTAGCTAGGAAAATGTCAGTATATATAGGATCCTTACAGTGTGGAAGCATGTCATTCGACCCGTCAAGTCCACACTGGCCTTCCACCTAAACTCAGATGCTGCCTGGCCTGCTGTGTTTTTCCGAGACCACATTGTGAACAAGCAAATACAGTATACTGCTTCTCCCATGTCAGTTAGACCCATGAGTTGAGGAGCAGCAGATGGACTTTAATTCAGATAAATGCAAGGTAAGAGCAGAACCTATACAGTTAATGGTAGGATTGTGGTGCTGGAAAGAAACAGCCGATCAGACAGCATCTGAGGAGCAGGCAAATTGATGTTTCGGGCAGAAGCCCTTCATCAGGAATGAGGCTTGTGGGCCGGGGGTTGAGAGATAAATGGGAAGGGGATGGGGTTTGGTAGCTGGGAATTCGATAGACAGATGAACGTGAGCAGAAAGTGTTAGCTCGGAGAGGAGGGTGGAGTGGATAGATGGGAAAGGCGATGGACAGGTCAAAAGGGTGATGCCGAATCGGAGGTTTAGGATTGGGATAAAGTGGGGGGAGGGGAAATGAGGAATCTGGAGAAATCCACATTAATCCCATGGGGCTGCAGGCTTTTCAGGCAGAAGCTGAGGTGTTCTTCCTCCAGGCATCGGGTGGTAAGGGTTTAGCGATGGACGAGGCCCAGGACCTGCATGTTCTTGGTGGAGTGGGAGGGGGAGTTGAAGTGTTCAGCCACAGGGAGGGGGAATTTGTCCTAGAGATGTTTTCTGAAATGGTCCACAATTTGGCACCCTGTCTCCCCAATGCAGAGGATACAGTAGATGACATTGGTTGAGATACAGGAAAATTTCTGTTGGATGTGGAAGGATCTTTTGGGGCCTTGGATGGAGGTCAGGGGGGAGATGTGGGCGCAGGTTTTACACTTCCAGCAGTGGCAGGGGAAGGTGCTGGGGGTGGGGGGTGGGAGTCACGGAGGGAGTGGTCTCTCTGAAATGCTGATTGAGATGGGGGGGGAAATATGTCCCTAGTGATGTGATCTGTTTGTAGGTGGCAGAAGTGGTGGCAAATGATGCAATGTACAGAGGAACCTCGATTATCTGAATATTAATTATCTGAATATCGGATTATCCGAAGGAAATCTTGAGGTCCCAATAGAAACATTGCATCAAAGAGCTGTTTCAATGCTGATCATGTCTTTTGCTTACAATAATTAAAAATGATCTCGGCTCACTGAAATGCTGACGAGAACAGTCCTGGACATCAATGGGAGCCAGGCACTGTCTCCAAATGACTGACCTCTCGCCCTCCCTCTCTCTCTCTCTTTCCCAGGAGTTCTATACAGGGATGAAACCTAAACCCCCCCTTCCCCAGATATTCTCTCAAACACTGTCCTGTACAGGGCAGAGGTGGAACTTTCAAAAAGTTGCAGTAAAACGTTGCGTGTGTGTCTGTGTGTGTCTCTGTGTGCATACGTGTGGCTGTCTGTGTGTGGGTGCGTGTGTGTGTGGCTGTGTGTGTGTGTGTGGCTGTCTGTGTGTGTGTGGGTTGGGTGTGGCTATGTTTGTGTGTGTGTGTGCGTGTGCATGTGTGTGGCTGTCTGTGTGGATGTGTGTCTGGGTGGGTGTGTGTGTGTTGATGTGTATGTGTATGTGTGGATGTGTGTGTACGTGTGTGTGTGTGTGTGTGTGTGGGTGGGTGTGTGGGGTGTGCATTAGTGTTGAATGAGGGTTCCTGTTTGGCTGAATGCATCAGGCTCCAGGTAGGGTATTCTGAAATAACATAGTGAGATACTCCATTCAATTAGCCAGGAGCATGGGATGTGCTTTACACAGCTCTCTACTAATTCTCTGTGACCTTCCAGAAGAATACATCGAATCTGCTGATGTAGACCTTCTGCCTGGGGACTTCTCTAAAATTGCAGCCAAAATCCAGCTCAGTTTTAGGTGTCGAGTCATGCACTCAACACCTGCTTAGGACCACACCAAGCTTAGGTAACATAATACTGGGTCATCAAGTGGTTTATAATTTCAGCTCTAGATACCATATGTGTACCAGGTTGAGCCTTTCAGTGCTAGACAATAAAGATTCTTTGCAACTTAATTCCACCAGGTTTTCCTAGTATCAATGATACTACATATCAATAACACCAAAAGCAAGTTGTATTTATACCCAAAGAGACAAGACCAAAACATTATCAATAGGAGTTTGACACTGAGGCAGAAGAGGACATATTAGTGACTGAAAACTTGGCCAAGGAGCATAAGAAATAGGAACAGGAGGAGGGCATTCAGCCCTTGAACCTGCTTTGTTATTCATTGAGACCATATATGCTCTTCCTGCACTATCCCCATATCCCTTGATGTTTTTAATATGTGGAAATCAATTAATCTCTTGGGGTTGTGGCAGATGGAGTGGGGTGGTTGGACAGGGTCAGAGGGTGGGTGGGGGCTCGTGCATGGTGTGCTGCTGCCTAGGCCCCTGAACAGGGAGCAGACGTAACAGAAAACTCTGAGTCATTAAATCGATTAATCGAATAATCAGTTATCCAAAAGAAATAGTGCCCGCCCATACTGTTTGGATAATCGAGGTTCCTCCATATACGAAGGTTCATGGGGTGGAAGATGAGGACCGGGGGTGGGGTTCTGTCCTTGTTGCATTGGGAGGGGTGGAGTCCGAGGGCGGAGGTGCGGGAAGTGGAGAACATGTGCTGGAGGGCATCGTCGATCAAGTGAGAGAGAATGTTGCAGTTTTTGAAGAAGGAGGCCATCTGGATTTTCTATGGTGGAATTGGTCATCCTGGGAACAGATGCAACGAAGGCAGAGGAATTGGGAATAAGGGATAGTGTTTTTACAGGAGGCAGGGTGGGAGGAGATTCAGTCCAGGTCGGTGTGGGAGATGGTGGGCTTGTAGTAGATGTCTCTAGTTAGTCGTCTAGAGGTCCAGGAAGGGGAGGGAGGTGTCCGGGATGGTCCAGGTGAGTTTGAGGCCGATGTGAAAGGTGTTTGTGAAGATGATGAACTGTTCAAGCACCTCGTGGGAGCACAAGGTAGCGCTGATACAGTTATCGATGCAGAGGAGGGAAAGGTGGTGCCAATGTAGCTGCGGAAGATGAACTGCTCCACGTACCCAACAAAGAGACAGGAATAGCTGGGGTCCATGCAGTTGCTCATGGCTACTCCTTTGGTTTGGAGGAAGTAGGAGGATTGGAAGGAGAAGTTGTTCAGGGTGAGGACTCTTCAGCATCTTCAGCATCTGCAGTCCTCACTTTCTCCTAGTTAATAGTAGGACCCTGGTGTTGTCTAACAGAAGGACCCAAGGGTAGAGGTACAAAATTTGTTGAAAATTGCGTCACAGGCAGAGTGATTATGAAGGCATTTAGCACACTTGCCTCATTGCTCAGACCATTGAATACAGGAGTTGGGGCATCATGTTGAAATTGTACAGAATATTGGGCCAACACCAATGTTGGGCCTTGCAGTAACGGTGCAGATTACTGATGTCCACGTCAATCAGCAAATGCTGTCTGAGGTCCTTTTTTTGTGCCAGAGCACAGGTGACGTCACACCTAACTCTATCTGTGTAGAACTGGTCTCACTCATAACTGCATCAGTTACACTCTGCTGAATTTTGGTCCAAATGTCATCAGGAATTGGGATGGACAACAGTTTTCGACTTGGGGCATGGTCATGGCATCAACCACATTCACCTATAGCTAGGCAAGGGTGGGTTCCTTCTGTGGTCACTCTTCAGGGCATTAGCATTTGCACTATTTTGCTTAACATGTACTGGATCAGGAATCGAAAATGTGCAAATTCAGTGGCTAAATGGGTCTGTGTTTCTCCCAGACTGGTGGATGATTGAAAGGAAGTGAGTGGCTTGTTTGACTGTAAATTGTTCACATTCCGCACCACTCAGAATGTCTCTGAACCTCTGAGAAATAACTGACCTTGAAACCAGCAATCCATTCTCCAGATTCCTGAAACAGAAACCTTCATGTTTCAGGAACAGAAACCAAAACATTCTTCTCGTTCAGTTTAAGGTGTCAACTGAGATTGGCGATACACACTCTTTTCTGCCCTTGAATCATGGATGGAATGGCTCCAGGATGAAAGGGACTTGAAAATCTGGTTGGACAAGAATAGATGATGGAGAGAGTCACCTCTGCGGGCGACCTTGGCCCATTCATCCTCCACTCCCACCATCTCCCCACGTCCCAGGGCACCTTCCCCCAGCAATCGCAGAAGGTGTAACA
The DNA here is from genome assembly GCF_004010195.1 of Chiloscyllium plagiosum. Taxonomy (NCBI): domain Eukaryota; kingdom Metazoa; phylum Chordata; class Chondrichthyes; order Orectolobiformes; family Hemiscylliidae; genus Chiloscyllium; species Chiloscyllium plagiosum. Next base: position 53,204,881 of record NC_057722.1, on the reverse strand, counting down.
CCTGCCCTTTTACATCCTCCCTCCATACTATCCAAGGCCCCAGACTCACCTTCCTGGTGAAGCAGTGACTTACCTACACTTCACTCAATCTAATCAACTGTCTTCACTGATCACAATGTGGTGTGCTCTACACTGGGGAGACGAAGCGCAGACTGGGTGACCGCATTGCTGGACACCTGGGTTCTGCCGCAAAAATGACCCTGAGCTTCTCGAGGCCTGTCACTTCAACACCCCACTGCTCACCTCATTGCTCCACTGAAGCTGAGCACAAGCTGGAAGAGCATCACCTCATTTTCCATGGAGGGACCTGCAATATCAAACTCAATTATTTTAAAGCTTGAGGCACCTTCTCCCATACCCTTACCTCAAGTCCCACACACCAGGCTGGTCAGCACATGGGCTGCTACCACAAACAACCCATTGTCAGCCACTAATAGTACCATTATTGGCGCCCCCAGGTTGACCTTTATCCATTCCTTTCTCTGTCCAGGGGTTTTTCCTCTTGCTCTGGACTCCATCTCCACCTATCATTCACTACCACCACCAACCCCCACCTCAATTTCAGCACATATACCAACCTTTTTCCCAGCTCCAATCACTTCTGAAGAAGGGTCACTGGACCTGAAACATGAACTCTGCCTTCTCTCCGCATGTGCTGCCAAAGCTTCCAAGATTTTCCAGCAATTTCTGTTCTCATTGTGCAACCTCATTGCCTCACAGATGCATTACAGTGCTGCCTCCTGGTGCTCGTGTTCAGCTGGTGCCGCTTGAACTCATTCAGCCGATGAGGTTTCCTGCTGCTGTTATTCTCAAACAGTGTGGAAAGAAACTCAAAGTTCTCAATCACACAAAATCCATATTAAATAAGACAGAATTGCCCTGCCATATACTCTGTTTGTTACTCCTAACTAAAGACATATATGTCAATAGTTACACATGTATTTATTTGTTGGACTGATGTTGCTTTTTTTTAAAACTCACACTCACTCATTTGTGGTCCTCCTCCTAAGAATTCCTGGGGTTCGTTCAGCTCCACACAACGTTCCTGTCTGGCCACAGTCCTGCTGTGCTCAAACTTCCAATGAAAAGAGAATAAAAAAAAAGAACATACTGAACTAACTGTTACTAAACTCACTCCTCAATTATTTTCCAATTGATGCAGAGAATGCTGGGAAAACTCAGCAGGTCTGGCACTATCTGTGGAGAAAGAAACAGAGTTCACATTTTGAAGCTTTTGGAATCCTGCCTGCAATTCTGGTCTCCCCGTTGTAAGAAAGATGTTGCGAAACTTGAAAAGGTTGAGAAAAGATTTAAAAGAATGTTGCCAGGTTTGGAGGGTTTGAGCTATAGGGAGCAGCTGAGTAGGCTGGGTTATTTTCCCCGGAGAGTTGGAGGCTGAGGGGTGATCTTATTGAAGTTTATAAAATTACGAGGGGCAGGGATAGGGTGAATAGCCAAGGTATTTTCCCCAGAGTAGGGGATTCCAAAACTAGAGGGCATAGGTTTAAGGTGAGAGGAGAAAGGCATAAAAGATTCCTAAGAGGTAACTTTTTCATGCAGAGGATGGTATGTGTATGGAATGAGCTGCCAAAGGAAGTGGTGGAGGCTGATGCAGTTACAACATTTAAAAGGCATCTGGATGGGTGTTTGAAAAGGAAAGGTTTGGAGGGATATGGGTCAAGTGCTGGCAAATGGGACTGGATTAATTTACGATATCTGGTCAGCATGGACGAGTTGGACCAAAGGGTATGTTTGGGTGCTGTACATCTCCATGACTCTATGACTCTAAGATACTAAAATGACAAATCCTCAACTGACGTATGAAAGGTCAAGAAATGTATGGCCCGAACTTCATGCCCTCCCTGAAAAGTTGAAAGGAACCAGAATGGAACTGGAGGAAGCGTCTCATTGATAGGTGTAACCAGAAATGTGCTTCACTAACTTTCTTTTGTTCCTTCCTCACCCGTAGTAATTGTCTGGTCTTTGTGTGTCTGTTTGTACATGTATGACAATTATTAAAAAGGGAAGAATTTAAATTGTAATGTCTTTTCAGTTAGTAATTCATGTTTCTTTGACCAACTTGCAACAACTAGCTGTTTTCTTGCTGTTAACAGACCACTATCCATTGGTTTGTTTTGACTTGTGTTGACTTTAAGGACTCCTTAACACAGTTACCTAAAACAGTCAGTCGACAATTTGGAGGAATATTTTCATAGTCTGTTGAAATTTAGATATGGTACATTAATTAATGAGGCAAACAAAAGAAATATGTGGCGCAGGTCAGATGAGAATGCCTCCCTGATCCTGAGCCCATCTAGAAAATGGAAGAGTTGAGGCTCCACATTCCAATGCCCCAGGTGGCCTTTGGTCACTGTCTTTGTTCTTCACTCAGGAGAAAGTGAGGACTGCAGATGCTGAAGATCAGAGTCAAAAAGTGTGGTGATGGAAAAGCACAGCCAGCCAGGCAGCTCCGAGTAGCAAGAGAGTCAACGTTTCGAGCACAAGCTCTTCATCAGGAATGTGGGGGAGGCCCAAGGGGGCTGGGAGATAAGTGGGAGGAAGGTGGGGCTGGAGGAAGGTAGCTGGAAATGTGATACCTCCCCCCTCACCTCCATCCAAGGCCCCAAAGGATCCTTCCATATCCGGCAGAGATTTTCCTGCACCTCTACATATGTCATCTACTGTGTCTATTGCTCCCGATGTGGTCTTCTCCAAACTGGGAAGTCAGGATGCCAACTTGCAGAATGTTTCAGCGAAAATCTCTGGGACACATGCACTAAACAACCCCACCGCCCTGTGGCTGAACACTTCAATCCCCCCTCCCACTCCACCAAGCAATTGCAAGTCTTGGGCCTCCTCCACTGCCAGATTCTAGCCACCTGACACCTAGATGAAGAACACCTCATCTTCCCCCTTGGGAACCTCCAACCACATGAGATCAATGTTGATTTCACCAGTTTCCTCATCTCCCCTCCCCCCACCTTATCCCAAATCCCACCCTCCAACTTGGCACCGCCCTCTTGAACTGTCCGACCTGTTCATCTTCCTTCCCACCCATCTGCTCCATCCTCCCTCTGACCTATTACTATCACCTACCACCAGTACCTACCTATTGCCTACCCAGCCACCTTTACCATCCCACTTCATCCACCCATAGAATTCCCAGCTACCTTCCCCCCCAGTCCCCTCCCTTCCCATTTGTCTCTCAGCCCCCTTGGGCCTCCCCCACATTCCTGATGAAGGCATTATGCTCAAGATGTCGACTCTCCTGCTCCTTGGATGCTGCCTGACCAGCTGTGCTTTCCCACCACCACACTTGTTGACTTTGTTCTTCACTCAGGTTGATGTAGGGGACGTTGCAGTCTTTCATCACGAAAATGGAGGCTCATTCCCCCTGCTATTGCCTGGATCTCTCTCTCCACACCTGTCTCTATTGATATACTTTGTTTTGAGGGCTGACCATGTGGATGTACCAAGGAGCCAGGCTGAAGCAAATCTCAGGAGTAGGGTTTGTCCCTCGTGGGGGAGAGGGAATGTGAGAAACCATTGAGAGAGCTGGGACTCACTTCAATGTGGGTTTGGGCCCAGTACAAGACCCTGCGGCAAGAGCAGGAGTGGCACAGGAAGTGGCTGCTTTGGCGAGGTAGGCTGGAGTGGACTCATAGCAGCAGCAGGGTCAAGGTTGGGCTGGTGCTTTACCCATTGGCACTGGTGAGGTCCAGCAAGGACCCATAATGGCAGAGGAATCCATGAAGGCAAGATGGGACCAAAGCCTGGCAAAGTCTGTTATAGAGGCAGTGGCGCAGAAAAGGGACTCATACCTGGCCACCAGGCCCATGGCATGACACTTACCAAAAGGAACTGTAAAGCTGAACACTTTCTTCCTTATTTCTCTATTATTCTACCTTTATATTCTATGTTTTGCTTTATTTTACTGTGTTTAAAGATAGTGCCAGAAAGTGGCGTCACTACAGAACACTTTTCATTATATTTTTCAACAAATACATGTGATGGTAAATAAATAAATCAATCAAATCAAATCACCAGTCTAAGCCCTCTCAGTCAATGATAATTGGCAACTACTCGTGATATCGGATGACCAATGTCACCTTGCCCACCTCCATTTGAATATGAGTTTTCATTCTTTCTAAGAACAAACTCTATTTCCAAAAGCCTTGCACTCATAATAGGGTAGTGTGGCACCTGATAAATCTTTTGTTTATGCTAATGGAAGCCTAGTCACCAGTGTGACACATGGTTTGTTAGCCGAGGGTTTGGGGTTAATTTGCAGTAGATATTCTTTTCCGTTGTTCGATCTGATGCCTTGAAATTTCATGGGGGTCAGAATGGAAGTAGGTTTGCTCGCTGAGCTGGAAGGTTCATTTTCAGACGTTTCATCACTATACTAGGTAACATCTTCAGTGAGCCACCAGATGAAGCGCTGGTGGCATGACCCACTTTCTATTTATGTGTTTAGGTTTCCTTGGGTTGGTGATGTCATTTCCTATGGTGATGTCATTCTTTGGTGATGTAATTTCCAATGGTGATGTCATTCCTTTTTTTTCCCAGCGGGTGGGAAATGGGATCCAAGTCAATGTGTCTGTTGATAGAGTTCCGGTTAGAATGCCATTCTTCTAGGAATTCTCTGTTTGGCTTATCCTAGGATGGATGTGTTGTCCCACTCAAAGTGGTGTCCTTCCTCATCTGTATGTTAGGATACTAGTGAGAGGGGGTCATGCCTTTTTGTGGCTAGTTGATTTTCATGTCTCCTGGTGGCTAGTTTTCTGTCTGTTTGTCCAATGTAGTGTTTGTTATAGTCCTTGGAAGGTATTTTATAAATGACATTAGTTTGTGTTTTAGTGCGTTGGCGGGCTTGTGGGCTACCATGATGCCAAGATGTCTAAGTAGTCTGGCAGTCATTTCCGAGATGTTTTTGATGTGAGGGAGAATGCCTACATTGGGGCATGTTTTGTCTGCTGTTTTGGTTTGTTGCTGAACAATCGGTGGACTGTGTTCATTGGGTCTAGATTAGAGTGGTGCTGAAAAAGCACAGCAGGTCAGGCAGCATCTGAGGAGCAGGGAAATTGATCTTTCGGGCAAAAGCTCTTCATCAGGAATATAGGCAGGGTGCCTTGCAGGGTGGAGAGATAAATGAGAGGTGGTTGGGGGAGGGGAGAAAGTAGCATAGAGCACCATCCCCATGACCTGTCCTACCTGCCTATTTTCCTTTCCACCTATCCCCTCCACCCTCCCCCCCCAACCTATCACCTCAATCCTCACCCCCATTCACATATTGTATTCTATGCTACTTCCTCCCCAACCCCATCTCCCTCTCATTTATCTCTCCACCCTGCAGGCACCCTGCCTATATTCCTGATGAAGGGCTTTTGCCCGAAACGTCAATTTTCTTGCTCCTCGGATGCTGCCTGACCTGCTGTGCTTTTCCACCACCAATGTAATCCAGACTCTGGTTTCAAGCATCTGCAGTCCTTGTTTATACCTAGTGTGTTCATTGGGTGCCCGTTCTTTTTGAATATACTGTATTAGTGATTTTCCTCTGCTCTGCATAGTTCCTCTGTGCTGCAGTGTGTGGTGGCTCACTGAAATAATGTTCTAATGCAGCTTTGTTTGTGGGTGTTGGGATGATTGCTTCTGGAGTTCAGTATTTGGTCAATATGTGTTGTTTTCCTGTAGACACTGGTTTGAAGTTCTCCATTAGTTGTTCGGTCTACTACGACAGCTAGGATTGGCAGCTTGTTGTTGTTTTCCTCCTCTTTAGTGAAGTTTATGCCAGTAAGGGTATTATTGATGGTCTTGAAGGTTTCCTCTAATTGTTGCTTAGTGATGATGACAAAGGTGTCATCCACGTGGCGGACCCAAAGTTTGGGTTGGCAGAGCTGTTTGTTCAAGTCTCTGCATTACTGCCTCTGCTAAGAACCCTGATATCTCAGATCCCATGGGTGTTCCATTGGTTTGTCTGTAAGTTTTGTTGTTGAAGGTGAAGTGGGTGGTAAGGCATAGGTCCACTAGCTTGATGATATTATTCTTGTTGATGAAGTTAGTTGTGTTTGCTGTATGTCTCTTTGGGTCTTCTAATAGTGTAGTCAGTGTTTCCTTGGCCAGGTTAATGTTGATTGAAATAAACAGGGTTGTTACATCAAAGGAGACCATTATTTCACCCTCTTCTATCTTAGTGTCTTTGATGGTCTTCAGGAATTCTTAGCTGCAGTGGATGGAGTAGCGTGCGTCTTCTACTAAGTGTTTTAGTCCTTGGCTTGGATCTTTGGCTAATCTGTAAGTTGGTGTTCCAGGTAGCAAGATGATGGGTCTGAAGGGGGCTCCTGATTTGAGAATTTTGTTTCCCCACCACTTCCCTGCCACCTCTAGTGGGACTGTCGTCTCATCAAGAGAATATTATATTGGTGCCTCTCTGTAACTTATTCCTCTGTGCCTATATACAGACTCACTGCAATACTTTAAAAATACAGAGTAATTACAATCTCATATTAATCTACTACAGGCCTCTGCGCCATCTAAATTGCAGTTAAAAGATTTTTTTTCCAAATTTATTTCATTATACAACTTGGACACACAGATTTTTAAAAAAAAAATTCTATTGGGTTCAGAAACGATTTACGAGGATGTTGCCATGGTTGGAGGATTCGAGCTATAAGGAGAAGTTGAATCAGCTAGGGCTGATTTCCCTACAGCATCAGAGGCTGAGGGGTGACCTTATAGAGATTTATAAAATCATGAGGGGCATGGATAGAATAAATGGACAAAGTCTTTTTCCTGTTGGGGGTGGGGGGGGGGGGGGTGGAATCCAGAACTAGAGGGCATAGGTTTAGGGTGAGAGGGGAAAGATATAAGAGAGATCTAAGGGGCAACTTTTTCACACAGAGGGTGGTACGGGTATGGAATGAGCTGCCAGAGGAAGTGGTGGAGGCTGGTAAAATTACAGAAATTAAAAGGCATTTGCATGGGTATATGAATTAGAAAGGTTTATAGGTATGGGTCGGGTGCTGGCAGGTGGGACTAGATTGGGTTGGGATATCTGGTCGGCATGGACGGGTTGGACCGAAGGGTCTGTTTTCATGCTGTACATCTCTATGACTCTATGAGTCTATTCTGGAATATTACCCAATACCTCCACTCCACTGCCAACTTACCACTGCTTTGTTTTCCATTCGTCCGACTTCACAAGAAACATTTTGAACAATCACTAATTTTAAGTGTCACGTGAGAATTAATACACAGATGGTCCAAAGATCATGAAGCCAGGAATTTTTATTTCACCAGCATTAGGTCATTACAAACAGGACAGTAAATTAAGTATAAAGAAGGAATTATTTACACTATGTACATAGAATGACTGTATGAGTTACATTGGGCTGAGAAATTCCATGATCTGTCTGTTCCTGCTTCTCCTTAACCCTTTCCACACCAAAGACATTCTTTTCTTCCAGCGAGAGTTTGTTCGATTGCTGCAGCTGCCCTCCCCCACTGTCGCCACCTGCTGATGGAGATCCTGGAGAACTGCTCAGCTCCCTTGCTCAGTACGGTCACCATCTGCTCCTGGAGGGCCTGTTTCAAATAGGTCTGCTGCAATCATCTCCAAGAGTTCATGAGCATGGTGAATCCAAGGTCACTTACATAACAACATGCTGGTTGCCCACCAATTGTCTATTTATTTTCAGATTTCAGAATAATTAATCATACAAATGTAATGTGGATAATTTTATGATAGTGTTCACAGATGTGTATGTTGAAATACATAATGAGATTTAAGGAATGGACAAGGAAATTGCCAATATACATCGACTATGCAAGTGTGAATTCAGAAAATTCAGGTCAACAAATAGACTACAATCATTAATATTAATTGTTTTATGAATGGATGTTACAATGTATAAAAAAAGATATTTATGTGACCTGCACAATCGGAAATATGTGCTTCGACCTTGAGTTTAAACATGGAGATAACATTCACTTGCTAATAATTGCAAAGAGCGAGTTTGAATTGATCACAGAATTTTCTGTTACTGATGTTGGGGCCAGCTGCCTCTGCCATTACTTTCACCACCTCAGCTCACCAAGTCAAACTTTCTCGAAAGCTCTCCACTGATTTCTGCCCTATCTTCCAGGTGCCCTTGCTAAATTCTTCAAAAAGCATACACCCTGCTCTTGATCCCATTCCAAAATCGGTAACCATTCAACTTTCCAATTGGCTCCCGTGTTAACAGATGTTCTCTGCTTGGGCTTTCTCCTAATTCTTAATTTCTTGCTATCATTTCAATAATACCATCCAAAAACACAATGTCAGTTTCCACATAATTGCTAAAGACACTCAGCTTTAACTCATTAGCACCTCTTTTGACCACTCCCACCTCCACCTCCACCTCCACCTGGGTCAGGCCAGTTGCCCAACATTCAGACATAAGGGGTAGAACCTTTCCCCAATTAATTGTTGGAAGCACTGAAGACATTGTCTTTGGTTTGCAAGACGGCAGTTTCCTTCCATAAAGGGCATGAGTGAATCTGATGGTTTTTCTGACAATTGACCACAGATTCATGATCATCATGTTTAATTCCAGTTTTTTTTTATTGAATTCAAATTCCATCATCTACCATGGCAAATTTGAATGCAGCTCCCCAGAATATATGACCCGAGTCTCTGGATTAAGCGTGGGATTGTAGGGATAGAGTAGGGAGGAGGGTCTGGATGGAGGATTGGTGCAGATTCGATGGGCCAAATGGCATCAATCTGCACTGTAAGGGATTCTGTGATTAAATAGTAGACAGAGTACATGGAAATGATCAGAAATCTTAAAGCAAAGAAAGGGTCAGTCAAAACAGGACTGAGGGAAACGCATGTAGTATACAAAACAAAGTATCTACTACAGAAGATTCTAGAAAAGGGAATTTAAATTCCACTAAATTTAAATTTCTGTCATTCAATCAAATTGGTTTCCAGGTCATTGAAAATAAATATGTGACCAATCTATAATAGCAGTTTTACATCAGGGAATAATTTGAAAAAATTCTCCAGGTCTTTCTGACTAACTGTAGAAAACTGGAATACCTTTTTCAATATTCCAGCATTACGTTTAGTTAATGATTTGTCTGCTTTAAACTGTTTCATGTATCTAACCACGGAAATATTAATTAATGTGATTTAATGAAATTCCCATTTATATTAATAATCAACAATAATTTAATTAGAGCAAAGATAGTAGAGATCATAGAGGAGTCAAATGTAAAACTTAAATTAAATGGTACAATAATGAAACATTCTTGTCCCACTTGAGATCACATACTGCTACTCAGGTTGCAACGTGAAATGTAGTACAGCATAAATTGTAGAATTCACTGACCTCTTGTCATTCCTTCAACTGAAAATAAATTCAATATAATACCATTAGTACCACATAAACCTAACAAATAGAAATGTCATTTCATACAAGGTACATCAAAATTTCAATTGATATTGATCAACACAAAAAAACAAGCTGTATAATTGCATATTAATTGTATATGCAATAATAATATGAATAGTTCAGGTGGTGAAGATTTACAGAGAAGGAATCCCATCCATAATAATAATTAATTAATTTTGCCAATCCACACTTTTCTGATTGATTGGTGTGATCATTTGTTAGGCAGTGTCCTCTGCAGTAATGGGTTGATAATTGGTTAATTACATACTTTAAGCATCATACTAAGTTTTTTTCTAGTCAGACAAGTTAATTATAGAATCATACAGTACAAAAGAGGGTTTTGACCCACCTACACGAGTCCCATTTTCCTGCAATAAGCCTTAAATGTTACCACACTTCAAGTGCTCATCCGAGTACTCTTTTAAAATTAGTGAGGTTTCCTGCCGTTCCAGTGAATTCCAGACCCGCACCATCCTGTGGTGAAAAAGATTTCCCTCAAGTCACCTATAAACCTCCTGTCTTTCACTTTTAAATTATGCCACTTTGACAAGGGGGAACAGCTGCTTTAGATTAGATTACATACAGTGTGGAAACAGGCCCTTCGGCCCAACAAGTCCACACCGCCCCGCCGAAGTGCAACCCACCCATACCCCTACATTTATCTCTTACCTAACACTACGGGGCAATTTAGCATGGCCAATTCACCTGACCTGCACATCTTTGGACTGTGGGAGGAAACCGGAGCACCCGGAGGAAACCCACGCAGACACGGGGAGAACATGCAAACTCCACACAGTCAGTCGCCTGAGTCGGAAATTGAACCCGGGTCTCTGGCGCTGTGAGGCAGCAGTGCTAACCACTGCGCCACCGTGCCACCCACCCTGTCTCTACTCACCCTTTCCATCGAGGCACGAAGGGCCTGTTCTGAGCTGTATTGTTCTATGTCCCTCATAATTTTCTCCAACCTGAGCTTAACCAGCCTTTGTTCATAATTGAAATGTTCCACCTCAGCAACATCCTGGTCAATCTCCTCTGCAGCCCTTCCAATGGAATGATATCCTTCCGGTTGTGTGGTGACCAGAACTACCCACAGTATTCCAGCTGGGGCCTAAGCAATGTCTGTACAGCACCAATATGACCTCACTGCTTTTTAAATTTATGCGATGACTGACAAAGGGGAGCATCTGTACACCTTCTTAACTGCCCTATTAACCTGCCCCGTCACCTTCAAGGATCTGTCGACATGCACCCCATACTTTCTCAGTTCCAGTCAGCTTCTTAGTGTCTTGTTATTCTTTGAGTACTCCCTTGTTCCTTCTTCAAATTTCTCAATTATCAGAGTTCAATTCCATCCACCAATGATCTGCCCATCTGGCCAATCCAATGATATCCTCCTTGAACCTAACACCTTCCTCCTCACTGTCAAACACCCAGACAATATTTATGTCATGTTGGTGACTTCAAGACAAAAGGTGATGCAGATCATTGGGTATGGGAAGGGGTCAACAGAAAGAAAAAAAATAAGGTAAGCAACTCTAAACATTGAAGGTGTGTTCTGTGCATGAGTTCTTAATGACCAAGACAGTTTTTCACCTCTCTCGTCATAGCAATATGTCCACCTGTTTGGCGCATTGGCATCTAGTTGACTATGTCTCCATGAGGCACAGGGATAGGCAGAATGTTGTGCTGACTGCTGGAATAATCACCATTTTATTGGTTCACAGATAACAACATAATCCATCCCTGGTTGCCCTGAGTGTGAAGGTCCAGAAGCATTGCTACGTCTCAAGGCCTGAACTGACAGTCATAATGGAATCCACCTCAGAGAAACTCGAGAATTGCCTGTGTGCAGCAAAAGTGAACACTCACTGCACTGGTGACTTCAGGGGAGGAGCATTACTTCATTGTTTCACAGGCCCCTGACCCCACCTCTTGTTAGCACCAACCTTGACTTGAAGAAAACAACGAGGTAGACCAGAAAAAAAACTCATAGAAAAATACCACCACTATATGGTTAATCTCAATAACAGGGAATCACCTTCTAACCAAAAAGGATGTTGCAACAGTCGCAGAACCTTTTAGTACAAACTCAGACATGTGCAAGACACTTGGTTAATTCAGAAAACAGGCCAACATGAGGCATATTTCCAAGATGGAGAACGGGAGAAATTTCTGGCTACAGCAGGCTGCTTCTTTTTTGAGCTATTTTAGGTTTCGGAGGTGATTTCCTCGAATTCCAGTAGCAGCAATTACTGTTTTATATGCTGTTGCATTGTTTTGGAATTTTGGAGAAAAAGTGTCAATAATTCTATTAGTTTTAAAATAGTGATGGAAAAGGATAGATCTGAAAGTTGAAGTTCCAAATTGGAGAAAGGCCCATTTCGATGGTATGAAACAAGAACTTTCAAAAATTGATTGGGGACAGATGATGGCAGGTAAAGGGATGGCTGGAAAATGGGAAGCCTTCAGAAACGAGGTAATGAGAGTCCAGAGAAAGTATATTCCTGTCAGGGTGAAAGGAAAGGCTGGTAGGTGTAGGGAATGCTGGATGACTAAAGAAATTGAGGGTTTGGTCAAGAAAAAGAAGCAAGTGTATGTCAGGTATAGACAGGATGGATGGAGTGCATCTTTCGAAGAGTATAAAGGCAGTAGGAGTATATTGAAGAGGGAAAACCAGAAGGGAGAAAAGGGATATGAGATAGCTTTGGAAAATAGAGTTGGGAGAATCCAAAGAGTTTTTACAAATACATTAAGGACGAAAGGGTAACAGGAGAGAGAATAGGGTCCCTTAAAGATCAACAAGGTGGCCTTTGTGTGGAGCCACAGGAGATGGGCAAGATACTAAATGAGTATTTTGTATCAGTATTTATTGTGGAAAAGGACATGGAAGATATAAAATGTAGGCAACAAATGGTGGCATCTTTAATAATGTCCATATTACAGAAGAGGAAGTGCTGGATGTCTGGCATCTCAAAAATCCCCAAGACATGATCAGGTGTACCTTGAAGTCTGTGGGAAATTAGAGAAGTGATTGCTGGGTCTCTTGCTGAGATATTTTATCATTGATGGTCACAGGTGAGGTGCCAAAAGACTTGAGATTGACTAATGTGGTGCCACTATTTAAGATAGATGGTCAGGACCAGCCAGGGAACAATAGACCAGTGAGCCTGACTTCGGTGGTAGACAAGTTGTTGAAGGAAATCCTGAGGGACAGAATGTTTTTATTTTTTGAAAGGCAAGGACTGATTTGGGATAGTCAATATGGCTTTGTGCATGGGAAATCATGTTGAGTTGATTGAGTTTTTTGAAGAAGTAACAAAGAGCAGAGTGGTAGACATGATCTGTATGGGCTTCAGTAAGATGTTCAACAAGGTTCCCCATGGGAGATTGGTTAGCAAGGTTAGATCTCATGGAATACAGAGAGAACCCGCTATTTGGATACAGAACTGGCTCAAAGGTAGAAGACAGAGGGTGGTGGTGGAGGGTTGTTTTTCAGACTGGAGGCCGCTGACCAGTGGAGTCCCACAAGGATCGGTGCTGGGTCCACTAATTTTCATCATTTATATAAATGATTTGGAGGTGAGCATAAGAGGTACAGTTAGTAAGCTTGAAGATGACACCAAAATTGGAGGTGTAGTGGACAACGACGAAGGTTACCTCAGATTACAACAGGATCTTGATCAGATGGGCCAATGGGCTGAGAAGAGGCAGATGCAGTTTAATTTCAATAAATGTGAGGTGCTGCATTTTGGGAAAGCAAATCTTAGCAGGACTTATACACTGAGTACAGGTTCATAGCTCCTTAAACGTAGCATCACAGTTCAATAGGACAATGAAGAAGGCATTTGGTATGCTTTCCTTTATTGGTCAGAGTATTGAGTACAGGAGTTGGGAGGTCATGTTGCGGCTTTACAGGACATTGGTTAGGCCACTTTTGGAATATTGCGTGCAATTCTGGTCTCCTTCCAATCAGAAGGATGTTGTGAAACTTGAAAGAGTTCAGAAAAGATTTACAAGGATGTTGCCAAGGTTGGAGGATTTGAGTTATCTGGAGAGGTTGAATAGGATAGGGCTGTTTTCCCTGAAGCATCTGAGGCTGAGGGGTGACCTTATAGAGGTTTACAAAATCATGAGGGGAATGGATAGGGTAAATGGACAAAGTCTTATCCCTGGGGTCTGGGAGTCCAGAATTAGAGGGCATAAATTTAGGGTGAGAGGGGAAAGATATAAAAGAGACCTAAGGGGCAACTTTTTCACACAGAGGGTGGTGCGTGTGTGAAATGAGCTGCCAGATGAAGTGGTGGAGGTTAGTAAATTGTAACATTTAAAAGGCATCTGGATGAGTATATGGATAGGAAGGGTTTGAAGGGGTATGGGTCAGGTGCTGACAGGTGGGACTAGGTTGGGTTGGGATATCTGGTTGGCATGGACAATTTGGACCAAAGGGTCTGTTTACATGCTGTACATCTCTATGACTCTATGAGTCTGTGTGCAGATCACAAAAACATCTTTGAAAAAGGCAGCCAGGAGAGTTTATGGAGGGTAACAGAGAAATCTGGCTGTGCGCTGGTTACAACCAACAGTTAGGATTGCAGCAGGCCTGAACTGGAAAGGTATCCCACATCCTCATCTCAGTGAAGGCATGAAGGTGAGGTCCTGTTGTATTTTCTAGATCAGCAATGCCTTGTATTTAGTTTAGGCATAATAAATCATATTGAATTTAAATTAGATAACTTTGAAATGCCTGTCAGTAAGTGCTGCTGGTCAGCATGAGACAGAAGGTTGGAATGATGGAATTGGTTAGGTACACTAATTTGACCACAGGCTGAGGGCCAATATGAAAATATGGTTAAGTGGAATGGACATGAGCAGGAATGGTATAGCATGGGTGATTAGATTAGATTAGATTACATTACAGTGTGGAAACAGGCCCTTCGACCCAACAAGTCCACACCGACCCGCCGAAGCGCAAACCACCCATACCCCTACATTTACCCCATTACCGAACACTACGGGCAATTTAGCATGGCCAATTCACTTGACCTGCACATCTTTGGACTGTGGGAGGAAACCAGAGCACCCGGAGGAAACCCACGCAGACACGGGGAGAATGTGCAAACTCCACACAGTCAGTCGCCTGAGGTGGGAATTGAACCCGGGTCTCTGGCGCTGTGAAACAGCAGTGCTAACCACTGTGCCACCGTGCTGCCAGGGTGATGACAGGGATGGAATTGTATGGTATGGTATGGGTGATGACAGGAATGGAATTGCATGGTATGGTATAGGTGATGACAGGGATGGAATTGCATGGTATGGTATAGGTGATGACAGGGGTGGAATTGCATGGTATGATATAGGTGATGACAGGGATGGAATTGCATGGTATGGTATAGGTGATGACAGGGATGGAATTGCATGGTATGATATAGGTGATGACAGGGATGGAATTGCATGGTATGGTATAGGTGATGACAGGGATGGAATTGTATGGTATGGTATGGGTGATGACAGGGATGGAAGTGTATGGTATGGTATGGGTGATGACAGTGATGGAATTGCATGGTATGGTATGGTATGGGTGATGACAGGAATGGAATTGCATGATATGGTATAGATGATGACAGAGATGGAATTGTATGGTATGGTATGGGTGATGACAGGGATGGAATTGCATGGTATGGTATAGGTGATGACAGGGGTGGAATTGTATGGTATGCTATGGGTGATGACAGGGATGAAATTGTATGGTATGCTATGGGTGATGACAGAGATGGAATTGTATGGTATGGTATGGGTGATGACAGGGATGGAATTGCATGGGTGAGAATGGCATGATAAGGAGGAGAGTTGGAATGAGTTGTGATGAGAATGACACAGGAGGGGGAGAGTGAAATCATATGTGGTTTGGAAGGGGTGGGGCCCTGATAAAATTTGTCAATCATATTCGTTTCACCACCTGTGTTTTGCAGACTTCTGTTAGTATCAAAATAGTATATTAAACTATCCAAAACCGAAACATTCCTTTATAATGAAGATGCCAATGTTCTTCAGGTTCAGACATAGGGCTGGATGCAATCAGTGACAATGCACCTCCAGCTGAAAAATCTGGGCAGTGCCCCCCGCTTTGCTTGGCCAGACTGCCCTGACCTGATTTAATAGCCATCATTCTGTCAGAAGGCTTGCAGCAAAACCCCTGCCCTCATCTGGAGGAGGTTTGACTCTTAGGATGCATTACAAGCAGCTGCAGTTCTCTCGTCCTAGTAGTGCGATTGGGCACAGTGATCACTACAGGTACTACATGCAGTCCCCAAGGCTAAGGAACCTTGGTGGTGGACACTGGGAGACTTGCCAGAATCAGTCCAGTGGGTTCCAGCAAATAGAGTGGGGAGCCAGTTCCCTTCATGTCGGGAATGGCAAATATGTATTGAGATAGCAACTTGGGGGGAGTGGGCCTCTGTTTAAGGTGCACGAGCAGCTGGCAGCTCAACTTTCTGGGTCAATAAAAGGCCACTGGGTACTCTGAGGCCTGGGCACATGCTGCCAGTGGTAAAATACCAGCTTCTGAAGGCGAAAGCCCTTAACTGACCATGAATTAACTAACTTGAGAACCTCAATTGGTGCAATGATAAGCAGGATGCCCATCCCCATCCCCCCACACCCCCTTCCCCACCCCCATCAATGGTGGGGAAGAGGTAGGTATCGACATTCATGGCTGCAAGCTCACCCAGTGTTACCCATTCCCCTGTCAGATATACAGTATGTTTCAGGAAATCCTTCTGTGCTGTTCCTATGTTTCTGCAATACTTGCTTTGATTGTATATAAAGTAAAAAAGGCACACCTTATAACTTACTCTTCTCTGTATTGTCCTTGAATGTTCTGATTAATCTCAGCTCTCCCCAGGAATTTAGGCAGAAAGCCATTCCCAAAACAAGGAAGTAAAATATATATTTATAAGGCACTCAATCATTCAGTTATAGAGGAGTTTGTTTACAGTACAGAAATACATGGGTACTTTCATGGGTACTTTCTACAACGTACCTATTATTTTCTGGGCGAGGAATTGAAGATTTTGAAGAACTTTCTCTCTTATTTGTTGATCAGCTAAATTCACGTCCTCACTTGTGACAGTAAACCTTAGGATTACTTTGCGTTGTGCTGCAAATAAAGTGGAAAAGTGATTAATGATTGTTGAAAACTTTTGACGGGATGTTTCTCAAGTATTTCAGTTCTCTAACTAAGAGGTAGATATAAGGCAAGGTATTACAACGCTGTACAAAACATAATGGTCATCAGGTTCCTTAAATGGTGAATGTACGTCTGGTTATCTTTGTATAAATAACAGCAAAAAGCAAAAAAAAATTAAAATCCTGTCATAAAAACAGAAAATGGACATAGAGTCATAGAGATGTACATCATGGAAACAGATCCTTCAGTCCAACCCGTCCATGCCGACCAGATATCCCAACCCAATCTAGTCCCACCTACCGGCACCCGGCCCATATCCCTCCAAACCCTATTCATATACCCATCCAGATGCCTTTTAAATGTTGCAATTGTATCAGCCTCCACCACTTCCTCTGGCAGCTCATTCCATACACGTACCACCCTCTGTGTGAAAAAGTTGCCCCGTACATCTCTTTGAATGAGTTTCTTTTGTGGTTGTGATAACTCCAGTCTCAATTTTTTTCAGGATGGAGAGCATCCTTATCATTGGCAACAACGCTGGAATTTGTCAGGGACTCACAAGTCCCCTCCATGAGCATGCCCTCTCTCATTTTCACAGGGGCTGGTCCATGGTTCGTGTGTGCACAGCTTCCACGTGCAGCTGGTCCTTTAAATTACTAACCACCTTCACAGAAGTGTGCCATTGGAGTCCCTGGAGTCTTGAACCCGGAGTGGACTGATTCGACCAGGTAAGGGCAGGTCCATTCTCAGTGCATTGCTTTTGGATAGTCAGGCTATCCTTTGGCAGCTGAGGTTCCCCTGTGGATTTGAAGCTTGGAGCTTGAGCACATTGGACCTTGAAGAGAAGGATCCTTTTGTATTCAATATACTTTGGAGCTGAATGTCACAGATCATAGGCAAGGGTGACGGGAGGGGCAGGTGCCTTTTGGGACAGTTAACTCTGTTGAAGAATGAGTAAAAAATGCATAATAAACACATTGCAAATATCCAAATTATCAAGTCCTGTTCACAAATGTCCAGACATTTCAAACTGTTATTACAAGAGCATATCAGAGGCTGGAGAATCTGTGGTGAAAACTCACCTCCTAAAACGCCAAAACCTATCCACGATTTACAAGTTTGTAAGATGTGGCAATAAAATCCACTAGGCCTCATAAAAATAGCCTTCAAAAAAACTCATCTTAACTGGAACTTTGCCAAAAATATAAAGTTCAGGCCATGGTATCGGTTCTATGGAAGTGCTTTTTTTTGAAAGATCAGAAAGTCGATTTTAAAAGCAGTGATTCAAACGTTATTGCCAACAAAGCATGCGACTTAAATAAGGTGACTCCATCAGTTGCTGAATGTTCACAAAGTGGAACTTCTACAATTACAGAAAGACGAAAGGTCAGAGGGCAGGTTCGGATGTCTGTTCAGAAGAACATTTCCATACCAACAGATGGGCAGTTTAGTTTGTGAAGTCTTTAGTTATTTTTATAACAACTCATGGAAAAGAGTTAGAAAAGAATTTGAATTCCTCTTAATATTCAATGAAAAGAATCAATTAATCCATATTTCTTGTTTCACTGAGATTTAGCAATGGAAGGAATCACATCTGGTGAAGTTGGAAAAAAGCCAAAAAAGAAATGCTTGCTATCTCATTAGTTCAGCAGGAAACTAAACAGGAAGATAAAAGTGATACTTCATTGGAATTGAATTAAACAATGGGCAGAGTCCTATAGGTGTCTGACCATCGTGAACTATGGTGTGTGGCAGTATCCGGTAAAAAAAAAGAGCAAGGTCTATTTCAATGTGGATATTGTCTCACTCCATGTTTTGGACTTTTCCCAAGTGGTATGGTGCGATTGTAGCCAGACAGTGGCAGAATGCCAATTCATGTTGTCTTGGTAATGCCACAACTTGCCTGATGAATATTCCAACTCCCACCTGAACAAGCTCATGACACTATCTAGACATTGGGAAAGGTTAACAAGGAAACCAAGGTGTGTATCTAGTAAATTCAGCTTGTTGCTTGCTCCAAACAACTTCCATGTTGGATACTAGGAAACAACATTTTAGGGTTTGAACCATGGACTTCAGTCAAGTACATTGGTCCTCTGAGTGCATACAGAATGAGCCACCCTATCACAAGCATCTTAGCACTTGTATGGTGCACTGGTGACGCACTCTGGAAGTGCATCCTTGCACTGCAGTGTGTACCAGATATTAGCATTGAAAAAGCTGCAGCTTGAACACTTTATGTACAGTGACAGGAACTCAGCTCATGGATTGGATCAGACTGTATCTCAGGGATGCTCACTAACTCTCATAGCACTCGCTCACTTTGTGTGCACCTGGCTGATCACAGCATCTCTCCCTTCTCTTGTTGTGCCAGTTAATGCAGTCACACAGCTAGGCAGCTTTCATCACTGTGAAGCAGCCCTCAGCATAGGGGGTACATATCTTGTTGTATAACACTGTGCACTGTCAATCTCACACCTGTACCATGCGCCAACAGTGTATGCAGCAGACACACTGCATGTGCAGCAATCAGGCAGCCAAGGATCCAACTCTTAGGGAAGTAGTCCTCACTGAAGGCCATGCAGATACCCATCAGTCAGGTTGTCTTGGGCAGTGTCCCGAAGCAGCCAAGGGCACTGGCCATAGCTACAGCACTAAACATTTCCACTTCTGTCATCTGGGCTAGGGGCTGAAAGCTGTAGGCAAGTATGTAGGGGATCAGCAGGATTTGCAAGGTGGTGGATACTCTAAAGCATTGCTGGAAAGAGTGTAATGTGGGAAGAAGTGTCATCCATTGCCAGGAAGACCCTGGCTTTAATGGCGAGGGTAAAATGCAGTATGTGGCCATACTATTCATGGTCACCTTTCATGTCAGGATCTGGGTGGGAAGGGTCGGCAGACACAGGTAAATGTAGATGGGATGGGTGCAGATTGCTGAAGATAGAAGGCTGTAGATTTGACAGGATGGGCTACCAGGAAAGGGATGTGGCTATCTGGGGGCTCACTGACATTGTCAGGCTGAGGCTGAACACCTTTGGATAAGGAGTGCACACTGGCCATCATTTCTCTCCAACCATCCAGACCACTGAATCTGTATAAACCTTAAGTTGCCTATTCAATCGTCCAGGACACCTCTCCACCAACCTAATTGCCAAATGAATTCAACAGCAATAACTGTGAGGTAGTATGTTTTGGCATAAAGAATGGGAAGGTCAGAATGTCAGGCTAGGTGGGATAAAGAAACATTGGATCCCTGACTGCAAACACATCAAAAGGGTGGGTTAAGGTTAGTAATGCCATAATAAAAAGCAGGAAGCTTTCTTTGAAATAAGTTGAATTGAATGGGAATGTAAAACTCACATTAACACTTGTCTACATTTGGGTGAGAGCCTTACATGACAGACTGGTTGCCATGTTATGAAAGGTTTACAGGTGCATGAATGCGTGGGTATATATAACAGGAAAAGATTGATAAGTTGTGTCTCCATTTCTCTCAAAAGTATGTTCACACAGGATCTAATAGAGAATTTGAAGTTGTTTAAGGATTGGGTAGGCTAGATAGAGAGAGAGTGTTTTATCACGTGGGAAGTGCTGTCAGTTGTGCTAAGTAATAGAAACATTGATCAATGGTGAGTCGAGAAGTACGAAGCAAAACCATTGATCAGAAAATATGGGTTTTAGTAATCTCTATGAATATTTATTTCCCACAATAGACACTGTAATTGGAAATCAAAATAACCTTATGACTCTGCTTTATAAATATTGTCGTGATTGGCTGATCATTTATTTATCATGCAGAACTCAATACCATTCGAAGCGATTTAGCTGTGCAGGTCACTGAAAACTGTTGCTGGAGTACAATTCCAAAATCATCAATTGCAGTGTACCTTTAATGGGCAGCACAGTGGCTCAGTGGTTAGCACTGCTGCTGCACAGCGCCAGAGATCTGGGTTTATTTCCAGGCTTGGGTGACTGTGTGGAATTTGCACCTTCTCCCCATGTCTGCATATGTCTGCCAGTGCTCTGGTTTCCTCCCTTATGTCTAGGGTGGATTAGTTATGTTCAATTGTCTATAGTGTCCAGGGATGTGCAGGCGAGGTGGGTTGATTATGGCAAATGCAAGTGACGGGGATAGGACAGGATGCACTTTGGAAGGTTGGCGCAGACTTGATGGGCTGAATAGCCTCTAGGGTATAGGTTTGCTCGCTGAGCTGTAGGTTTGATATCCAGACGTTTCGTTACCTGGCTGGTAACATCATCAGTGGCGATCTCCAAGTGAAGCGAAGCTGTTGTCTCCTGCTTTCTATTTATATCTTTCTCCTGGATAGGGTTCCTGGGGTTTGTGGTGATGTCATTTCCTGTTCATTTTCTGAGGGGTTGATAGATGGTATCTAGATCTATGTGTTTGTTTATGGCATTGTGGTTGGAGTGACAGGCCTCTAGGAATTCTCTGGCATGTCTTTGCTTAGCCTGTCCCAGGATAGATGTGTTGTCCCAGTCGAAATGGTGTTTTTTTTCATCCGTGTGTAGGGCTACGAGTGAGAGAGGGTCGCGTCTTTTTGTGGCTAGCCGGTGTTCATGTATCCTGGTGGCTAACTTTCTTCCTGTTTGCCCGGCGTAGTGTTTGTGGCAGTCCTTGCATGGAATTTTGTAGATGATGTTGGTTTTGTCCATGGGTTGTACTGGGTCTTTTAAGTTTGTTAGTTTTTGTTTGAGTGGGTTGGTGGGTTTGTGTGCTACTAAGATTCCGAGGGGTCTTAGTAGTCTGGCTATCATTTTTGAAACTTCTTTGATGTATGGTAAGATGGTTAGGTTTTACTGGCTGTGTTTGGTCTGCTTGTCGTGGTTTGTTCTTGAGGAATCTGC
>NC_057722.1:53174809-53183169 GCF_004010195.1 Chiloscyllium plagiosum | reverse complement strand
GTTGGTTTGTTTGTAGATTATGTTGTTGAAGGTGAAGTGGGTGGTGAGGCACAGGTCCACTAGCTTCATGACGTTTTCATTGGCAATGTGATTGATGGTGGTTGGGGTGTGTGAGATGGTCTCTTCTAAAAGTACAGTGTTTCCTTTGCCAGGTCGATGTTGATGGAGGTGAACAGTGCTGTTACGTCGAATGAGATCATTGTTTCATCTTCCTCTATTTTGGTGTTTTTGTTGATTTTTAGGAATTCCTGGGTGGAGTGGATGGAGTGCTGTGACTCGTCTACTAGGTATTTCAGTCTCGTGTGTAGTTCTTTGGCCAGTCTGTAAGTTGGTGTTCCGGGTAGCGAGAATATGGATCTGAGGGGGGGCTCCTGGGTTTATGGATTTTTGGTAGTCTGTAGAATCGTGGGGTGTTGGTCCCGTCTAGTTGCATTTTCTTGAATTCAGTCTTGTTTAATTGTCCGGAATGGTGTAATTTTCTTTGGAGATATGTAATTTTGTTTCCTAGTTGAGGGGTCGGGTCTAGCGCCACCTGTTGGTAGGTGTTGGTGTCTGTGAGTAGTGCATTGGCTTTCTCTATGTAGTCCTTTCTGTTCAGGATGACTGTGAGCTGACCTTTGTCTGCAGGTAATATAACGATGTTTTGGACTTTTTTGAGGTTTTCTAGGGCTTTCTTTTCTTGTGCGTTCAGTTTGTTTCCTTCCCTCTTTCGGCTTAGAGTAGGTGCAACTGTCTGTCTGATCGTTTGTTGTGTTTCTTCCATGAGTTTGTTGTCCATCAATGTGGTTTCTAATGCCGCTAGGAAATCCTTCTGGTCAGCGTCTCGGTAATTGAAATTTAGTCCTTTTATTAGTACCGCTTTTTCTGTGTCTGTTAGGGTTCGGTCTGATAAGTTCTTTATCCATGCCCCTGTGTTATCGGTTTTGTCTTTTATTTCTGGCCACAGAGAAGATGCACGATGGCTTAGTGGTTAGCACTGCTGCCTCATAGCATCAGGGACCTGGATACAATTCCAACCTTGGGTGACTGTGTGGAGTTTGCAAATTCTTCCCATGTTTGCGCAAGTTTCCTCCAGGTGCTCCAGTTTCTTCCCACAGTCCAAAGGTGTGCAGGTTTTGTGGATTGGCCACATTAAATTGCTCATGGTGTTCAGGTATGTGCAGACCAGGTGGACTAAAATGCAGGGTTACAGGATAGGTAAAGGGTGGGACTGTGTAGGATGCTCTTTGGAGGGATTGGTGTGGACTTGATAGCCTGCTCCATATTGTCGGGATTCCATAATTCTCTGAAGAATGTCTATGCCCCAACAATTCCCAAATATGACTAAATCAAAATTTATTCTTGAATTATAAATGAGATGAATCTTAATAGCTATGGCATGATGTTTATGAGGAGGTTGTTATAAATGATATTAGTACATGAAAAGATTAATTAACACACAAAAATGTATAAATTGAGCAGGTTATAATGAAATGTTCCTAGGAGACGCTCATCAGTTAAATCTGACTGGTGTTTGCTGTAAAAGATAGTTAGAACATGAAAGGCTTAACTTACACCATAAAATAATGCTAATGTAGATATATTGAACCACTCCAAGGAGGTGATGGTCAGTTGTTCAGTTGTTTGAGTAATTAACACAATGTTTCAGCAGTACGTGTCCTTAAGTATAACTTCCAGTCTTAGAAAAGGTTCTCATGCATTTGAGATGTAATGTAATTGCCTTTAGCACATTTATATCATGATTTACAATAAGGACAATTATGAAGAATAATGTTGTTCAGTGTTGATTTTCCAGCTTTGGTTCTGAGGCAATTAAGCATAATCCATTTTCAATTCAGTATAGGATTGGCATGAATTGAATGAATGTAAAAACCATCAGGTTAATATAGCTGTTACAGAAAAGGTCCAATGCATATTAATACCCACTGATACAGAACTGAATGCAATCATTGATGTGGACTCACTTGTTTTTGGCTGAGTGGAACTCTGTGTCCTTCTTGGTTCTGGTGTACTTGTTGGTGCTGTTGTGAATGTGAAGTTGGATTTTGTACTTAATGATTGGACAGGTGAAGAAGTTGCTTCAACAGATGTAGTCAAAGTACTTGAGGTATCTGTGTAAACGAAAAAATTAATGTAAGGATTTTTTTTTAAAGATCAAAAGCTGAGCCATATTCTTACTTCATTAAGACCAAGAGCACTTTCTGTGGATAAAAAAAGTTGGTATGTTCAATCAAAATCCCTTTGGGACCGATGAATTACTTTACTGGCAACGATTATGAGTCAAGAAGACTTAATCTGGAATGAAATCAATTATTTTTGAGACAATCAGTAGGAATTGGTTACTACAGCAGACTCTCCTGCTTCTCAGATGCTGCCTGACAGGCTGTGCTTTTCCAGCACTATACTCTCGACTCTGATCTCCAGCATCTGCAGTCCTCACTTTCTCCCTGCGAAAGAACGCTGTCTAATTCTTGTTGCTGTTAAACTGTTTACTGTGAACGTGTTTGTTGCTGTGGTCTCACTTGTTAATATTGGTGTTGAAATCTCTATATTTGACGGTTCCGATGTACTTGTTGGTGCAGTTATGGATCTCAAGACTGGTATTGTACTTGCTGATTGTCCAGATGTTGACAATGTTTCAGCAGGAGTACTTGTAGAAACACTTGATTTAGTTGTGTAAACCAAATCAAAATTTAGTCTTGAATTACAATATCTGCTAACTTTAATTATTCCATGCAATTCCCCGATATTAAAATGTGAAAAAACATTTGTTATGTATGCCAGTTAGGACATGAAAGGGTTAATTAACACCAAAAGATAATGTTCATCTCACAGGCACTATTCCTGGAAGGTGCAAAACAGTCGCTCAGTTGTTTCTGAGCTTTTACCCGATCATTTCATGAGCAGCAATGTGCATTTACTCTTAAATTTAGCCTATATCTGGTCGACGTGGACAAGTTGGACGGAAGGGTCTGTTTCTGTGCTGTACATCTCTATGATTCTAAAGGATCTCATCCATTTGAAATGTACTGTATGCATTATGCACTAAAATGTTTTCTTTATTGAGAGTGAGTCTGACATCCGTGAAATACTCTGTGTGGGCATCCTTCTCAAGTTTGAGTCAGTAGTTTACCAAACAAAATTAAAGAGAATATGACATAACTAACAATATTCTATCACAATTTACAGTCAGGACTAATTTGAAGTATGACATTCTTCAAAGATGCTTTCCAGCTCAGATTTTGAGGCAATGAAACATAATCTGTTTTACCTTCAATGATAATTTTGGCAGGAGTTGAGTTATACTCCATATCATCAGATTAAAATAGCTGCTACAGTAAAAATTCTGATGCTTATTATTTCCTGTCATTATAGAAATGAAGCTAGTCGTTCAGTTGGTAAGAACTCACTTGTTATTGGTGGAGTGGAAGTCTGCGTACCTGTTGGTTCTGATGTACTTGTTGGTGGATTTGTGGATGAGGAGGTTGGTATTGTAGTTGTTGAATGTACAGATACTGAAGATGATTCAGTAGGAGTAGATGTGAAAACACTTGATGTACCTGTGCAATAAAAATCAATATTTGGTCTTGAATTACAACATGAACTGAATCTTAACTGCCCCATGAAATGACATCGAATCACTACAGTGTGGAAGCAGGCCATTCGGCCTCTCGAGTCCACACCAACCCTCCGAAGAGCATCCCACCCAGACCACAAACCCCATACTATCCCTTTATCCCTGCATTTCCCATGGCTACAGCTGGACACTATAGGCAATTTAGCATGGCCAATCAACTTAACCTGCACATTTTTCAACTGTGGGAGGAAACCCATGCAGACACGGAGAGAATGTGCAAACTCCACACAAACAGTTGCCTAAGGGTGGAATCGATCCTCAGTCCCTGGCACTGTGAGGTAGCAGTGCTAACCATTAAGCCACTGGGCCACCCACAATCTTAAATTCTGAGCAAAATTTGTTATGTACAACAGTCAATCTGTGAAAGAGTTACTGCAATTGTAGTTGGTACATTCGGACTGTTAGTACATCAAAGTTTTCACTAAAAACAAAATATTACGTCCATCCAGAACTTTTTGTTTTGTTCTGAGGAGGTGCTAATCACCACTTAAATTCTCTGTGAGATTTTTCCCGCTTGTTTCATGTGCATTATTAATATACACTAACTCTTAAATGCAGCCCAATTTCACACAAATTACAATTATGCATGTCACATAAAATGCATCTATTATGTAATAGTACTATTCTGTTGAATGGAAGTGAGCTTAACTTTGGTTACACATGTTTTATGGCCTTTATTCTTTGCTTTAAATCACTAACTTACAAAATGAACTTAGCCAGAACATAGACTGACGACAGTGAATCTATTCAAGGCATTAAAGATGGGACTACACGATTTTGTATACTAAAAAAAATAAAGGTTTTGACACCTATTTCTAGAATGAGTCATTACTTATAACAAAATCTCTTCAAGACATAAGGTTGGTCACTGATATTTTTTGAGCTGTGATTCTGAAACAACAAGGACAATATGTTTAATTTCAATGATAAAGTTTGTACAATTTGAAATATTTTCCAAACCATCAGAATAAAACAGCTGCTACAGGCAAACGTCTGACTCTTATTAGTTCCTGTTGATATAAAACTGAAAACAGTTGTTGAGTTTGGTATGGACTCACTTGTTGTTGCTGGCTGAGTGGAAGTCTGCGCACTTGTTGGTTCTGATGTATTTGTTGGTGGAGTGGTGGATGTAGAGGTTGGTATTGTAGTTGTTGATTGTACAGATGAAGATGTTTCAGCTGGAAGAGTCAAAGCACTTGAGGTAGCTGTCAGAAACAAGATCAATGTAAAGGTTTTTTTTTAAAAAAGCAGGAGCTCAACTATGCTCATCCTTCATTAAAGCAAAATTTTATTTCCTTTAGATTGAAGGTTGCCAGTTTCATTCAGGATGCCTTTTCTATTCATAAGTGGTGAAATGTTATTTTACTTACTGTGATTATGAGTCAACATTGTCTAATCTGCTTTTGATTCAATGATAAAATCAGGAATTAATTGGATTATTTGTGATCCCACCAGCAGGAATTTGCTGCTGTAGAACAGATCTGATGCTTTCTCATTCTTGGTTGTCATACTGTTTAAATGTGAGATGTTGAAATGTGAGAGGGGTTTGTTTTATGACAGTTGAGAAATCAAAGGATTCACTAACAACAAAGTGTAGAGTCGATCTAGCAGGTTATTTTGAATTGTGCGTAGGTTGTCCTAACCAATAGTTCAGTTGTCTCTGAGTTTTCACCTGAATGTTTCAGCAGCACTTATCCTTAATGTAGCCTTCGGTCACACAATCAGCCCTGTTGCATTTGAGATATAATTAATCTATTATACAATAAAACTATTTTGTTTTTATGAGAGAGCCTAACATCTGTGCAATACTTTGTGTATATATCCTGTTCCACTTTGAATAAGTAGTTTACCAAGCTAAATTAACCTCTACTCCAGTCCATGACTGAATCTAATAATGGCACCAAAGAAAGAGCCACTGGACATGATTTCATGGGATAGTGTACCAACAAAGATGGGCATTTTGAGATTTATAGCAACATCATACTATGATTTACAATCAGTAAAATTTTGAGGAATGATGTTGTTTGCTGTTGTTTCCCAACTTTGGCAGGAGTTGTATTATTTTCCACACCTTAAAAATAAAACAGCTGCTGCAGAAAAGGTGTCAAACTTTAACAGTTGCTGTTGTTCTGGTTAGTGTGGACTCACTTGCTGTTGCTGGAGTGGAAGTCTGCGCACTTGTTGGTTCTGGTGTACTTGCTGGTGGAGTTATGGATGTGAAGGTTGTTATTGTAGTTGTTGATGGTAGAGGTGTTAAAGATGATTTAGTAGAAGTAGGTATTGAAATTCTTGATGTACCTGTGCAATAAAAATCACACTTTAGTCTTGAATTACAACACGAGCTGAATCCTAACTGTCCCATTTGCAATATGTTCAAATCTGAGAGGTAATTTTGCACGTGACAGTTTAGCCATGAAAGGATTGACTAACTCCAATAAAACAATGACCAGCTAACAGATTATTTTGAACTTCTTAGGAGATGCAAAACAGATGTTTAAGTTTCTCTGTGTTTTTTACCAGAATGTTCAGCAGCAGTAATGTGCAATTACTCTTAACTGTAATTGCACCAACAATGACACCAACAGGTTCAGGCATTTAAAAGATGATTAATCTTTTATGCAATAAAGCTATTTTGTTTTTTATAAGGGAGCATAACTTCTGTTAAACATTTTGTATGTATCACTCAGCTGTTTTGAATTGCTAATTTACAGAAATAAATTACCCAGAAGATGAATAAACATCAGTGAATGTATTCAATACATTATAAAGGAAGTAGATCATGTGACTTCATGATTTTGTGTACAGACTTAGATGAGGGTTTGACACATTTCAAGAATATATCATGACTTATAATATAATTCCATTTAAGAAACTGTTGTCCCCTTTAAGAAACTGGTCACTGTTGTTTATCAAGCTGTTAATCTGAGGCAACAAGTCATGTTACATTTAATATCAATGACAATGTTTGTCAGAGTTGAATTATTTTCCATACAATTAGAATAAAATAGCTGTTGCAGGAAAGGCCTGATGCTTATTAGTTCCTGTTGTTATAGCACTGAATACAGTTGTTCAGCTGGATGTGGACTCACTTGCTGTTGCTGGCTGAGTAGAAGTCTGTGTGCTTGTTGGTTCTGATGTACTTGTTGGTGGAGTGGTGGACGTAGAGGTTGGTATTGTAGTTGTTGGTTGTACAGATGAAGCTGTTTCAGTTGGAAGAGTCAAAGCACTTGAGGTAGCTGTCAGAAACAAGATCAATGTAAAGGTTTTTTTTAAAAAAAGCAGGAGCTCAACTATGCTCATCCTTCATTAAAGCAAGATTTTATTTCCTTTAGATTGAAGGTTGCCAGTTTCATTCAGAATGCCTTTTCTATTCATAAGTGGTGAAATGTTATTTTACTTACTGTGATTATGAGTCAACATTGTCTAATCTGCTTTTGATTCAATCATAAAATCAGGAATTAATTGAATTATTTGTGACCCCATCAGCAAGAAATTGCTGCTAAAGAAGAGATCTGATGCTTTCTCATTCTTGGTTGTCATATTGTTTAAATGTGAGATGTTAAAACGTGAGAGGTGTTTGTTTTATGACAGTTAGAATATGAAAGGATTCACTAACAACAAACAGGTTATTTTGAATTGTGCGTAGGTTGTGCTAACCAATAGTTCAGTTGTCTCTAAGTTTTCACCAGAATGTTTCAGCAACACTTACTCTTAATGTAGCCTTCGGTCACACAATCAGCCTTGTTTCATTTGAGATATAATTAATGTTTGTGAGAAGATTTGTAGCTCGGGTGCTCGTTGCTGTGGTTCTGTTCGCCGAGCTGGAAGTTTTTGTTGCAAACGTTTCTTCCCCTATCTAGGTGACATCCTCAGTGCTTGGGAGCCTCCTGTGAAGCGCTTCTGTGGTGTTTCCTCCGGCATTTATAGTGGCCTGTCCCTGCCGCTTCCGGTTGTCAGTTTCAGCTGTCCGCTGTAGTGGCCGGTATATTGAGTCCAGGTCAATGCGTTTGTTGATGGAGTTTGTGGATGAGTGCCATGCTTCTAGGAATTCCCTGGCTGTTCTTTGTTTCGCTTGCCCTATAATGGTAGTGTTGTCCCAGTCAAATTCATGTTGCTTGGCGTCTGCGTGTGTGGCTACTAGGGATAGCTGGTCGTGTCGTTTCGTGGCTAGTTGATGTTCATGGATGCGGATCGTTAGCTGTCTTCCTGTTTGTCCTATATAGTGTTTTGTGCAGTCCTTGCATGGGATTTTGTACACTACATTAGTTTTGCTCATGCTGGGTATCGGGTCCTTTGTTCTGGTGAGTTGTTGTCTGAGAGTGGCTGTTGGTTTGTGTGCTGTCATAAGTCCTAATGGTTGCAGTAGTCTGGCTGTCATTTCAGAAATGTTCTTGATGTATGGTAGTGTGGCTAGTCCTTTGGGTTGCGGCATGTCCTCATTCCGTTGTCTTTCCCTTAGGCATCTGTTGATGAAATTGCGAGGATATCCGTTTTTGGCGAATATCCTTGTATAGGTGTTCCTCTTCCTCTTCACAACACCCCCAGATTCTATGGACTACCTAAAGTGCACAAACCAGACATCCCACTCAGACCCATAGTATCACTACCAGGGACACCATCACACAAACTGGCTGAAGAACTACAGCAGAAACTGAAACAACTGATCAGCGGATCCAGACACTCTAAACAATCAACACATGAATTCTTGGACATCATCAGAAAT
>NC_057722.1:53161155-53174482 GCF_004010195.1 Chiloscyllium plagiosum | reverse complement strand
TCAAAGTTTGTGAGAAGATTTGTAGCTCGGGTGCTCGTTGCTGTGGTTCTGTTCGCCGAGCTGGAAGTTTTTGTTGCAAACGTTTCGTCCCCTGTCTAGGTGACATCCTCAGTGAAAGCAACCACCCCAATACACACAAACGAAGTTGCATCAAGACACTATTCAAAAGGGCCACAACACACTGCAGCACACCAGAACTGCAAAAAGAGGAAGAGGAACACCTATACAAGGTATTCGCCAATAACGGATATCCTCGCAATTTCATTAACAGATGCCTAAGGGAAAGACAATGGAACAAGGACATGCCGCAACCCAAAGTACTAGCCACAATACCATACATCAAGAACATCTCTGAAATGACAGCCAGACTACTGCGACCACTAGGACTTATAACAGCACACAAACCAACAGCCACACTCAGACAACAACTCACCAGAACGAAGGACCCGATACCCAGCATGAGCAAAACTAATGTAGTGTACAAAATCCCATGCAAGGACTGCACAAAACACTATATAGGACAAACAGGAAGACAGCTAACGATCCGCATCCACGGATATCAACTAGCCACGAAACAACACGACCAGCTATCCCTAGTAGTCACACACGCAGACGACAAGCAACATGAATTCGACTGGGACAACAGGTGTCAAACTTTAACAGTTCCTGTTGTTAGAGAATGGAAAGCAGTTATTCAGGTTAGTGTGGACTCACTTGCTGTTGGTGGAGTGGAAGTCTGCGCACTTGTTGGTTCTGGTGTACTTGCTGGTGGAGTTATGGATGTGGAAGTTGTTATTGTAGTTGTTGATGGTAGAGGTGTTGAAGATGTTTCAGCAGGAAGAGTCAAAACATTTAAGTTAGTTGTAAAAACAAAATCATTGTAAGCTTTTAAAAAAATAACAGCAGCTCCACCATGAAATTCCTTCATAATGCGCCATCTTTCAGTTTCTTTGGATAAAAGATTGCTGGTTTTGATTCGGCCTGCCATCAGTGTTCAGAGATTGTGAAATTTTATTTTACTTGCCGCAATTTGGAGCCAATAATGCCATAAAATGTGACATGAATTGAGTTATTTTTGAACCATCAGTAGGAAATAGTTGCTAACATACAGATTAGTTGCCTTCTAATTCTTATTGTTATCAAACTGTTTGCTTTTCTTGAGATTGTTGCTGTGTTCTCACTTGTAAATATAGGCATGGAAATCTCTGTACTTGGTGCAGTTTTGGAAGATGTATCAGCAGGAAAATTGTGTAAACACTTAATGTATAAAGAAAAGCAAACTTCAGGCTTGTATGAGATGATGAGCTGAATTTTGTTTTATTCATTTGTGTGTTCATATGAGTGTTTGGGGCTGGCCAGAATTTAATGCCTGTCCCAAGTTGATTTTGAGAAGATGGTGATCAGCTGCCTCCTTGAATCAATGCAGTCCACATTCTGTGGGTTAGAGAGACAATTCCAGGATTTTGACCCAGCGACATTGAAGAAACGGCGATTTACGTCCAAGTCAGGATGTTGAGTGGCTTGGAGGGGAACTTGCAGGTGCTGGTGTTCCCATGTATCGGCTGCTTTTGACCTTCTCGGTGGAAATGGTCATGGGTTTGGAAGGTGCTGTCTGAGGATCGCTGTTCAATTTCTGTAGTTGTTCAATGTAGATAACGCACATGGCTGCTGCTGAGCATTGGTGGTGGAGGGATGTTTGTGCAAGTGATGCCCATCAAGCTAGCTGTTTTTTACTGGATGTGTCAAGCTTCTTGGGTATTGTTGGAACTGCACCCATCCAGGCAACAGGGGAGTAATCCATCACACTCCTGACTTGTGCCTTGTAAATGATGGACAGGCTTTGGGAAACAGGAGGTGAGTTACTTGCAGCAAGATTCCTAGCCTCTGACCTGTTCATGTAGCCCAAGTCCAGTTGAGTTTCTGGTCAATGGTAGCCCCAGGCATGTTGATAATAGGGAATTCGGTGATGGTAATACCGTTAAATGTCACGAGGTGGTGGTTATATTGTTTCTTATTGGTCAAAGACTAGCAAATGTGCGGTGCTAATGTTATTTGCCACTTATCAGTCCAAACCTGGATATTGTCCAGATCTTGCTGCATTTGAACATGGACTGTTTCAGTATCGATGAAGGGAAAGTGATTGATGTGAAAACTAAAGATGGTTGGGCCCAGGACACTGGCCTGAGGAACATCTGCAAAGATGTCCTGGAGCCGACCTCCAACAATGACAATAATCTCCCTATGTGTCAAGTCTGATTCCAGCCAGCAGAGAGTTTGCGCCATGATACTAATTGATGCCAGTGTTGTGAGGGTTCCTAGATTGGATTAGATTACTTACAGTGTGGAAACAGGCCCTTCAGCCCAACAAGTCCATACCGACCCCCCGAAGCGCAACCCACCCAGACCCATTCCCCTACATTTACCCCTTCATCTAACACTACAAGCAATTTAGCATGGCCAATTCACCTAACCTGCACATTTTGGATTGTGGGAGGAAACCGGAGCACCCGGAGGAAACCCACGCAGACACAGAGGGAATGTGCAAACTTCACACAGAGAGTTGTCTGAGGCGGGAATTGAACCCGGGTCTCTGGCGCTGTGAGGCAACAGTGCTAACCACTGTGCCACCATGCCGCCCACAACACAACGTTGATGTTTAGGGCTGTCACTCTCACCTCACTTCTGGAATTCAATTTGTTTGTCCATGTTTGAACTAAGACTGTAATGAAGCCAGGAGCAGAGTGGCTCTGGTGGAATCCAAACTGAGCATCTCTGAGCAGGTTATTGATGAGCAGGTGCTGCTTGGTAGCACTATTGATAACATCTCCCACCACTTTACCGATGCATCGAGAGTAGACCAATGGAATGGTAATTGGCCGGGTTGGATTTG
This sequence comes from Chiloscyllium plagiosum, assembly GCF_004010195.1. Classification (NCBI taxonomy): domain Eukaryota; kingdom Metazoa; phylum Chordata; class Chondrichthyes; order Orectolobiformes; family Hemiscylliidae; genus Chiloscyllium; species Chiloscyllium plagiosum. The sequence goes on along the minus strand of NC_057722.1, from coordinate 53,171,592 downwards.
TGATGCTTTTTATGTACATGACATAGCTAGGTAATTTTCCACATTGTCGACTAGATGCCAGTGTTGTAACTGAACTGGAAGAGCTTGGATCTGGGAGCAACAAACTCTAGAGCAAAAGTCTTCAGCATTATTGCCAGAATGTTGTCAGGGCCCATGGCCTTTGCAGTATCTAGTGTCTCCAACTATTTACTGATATCACATGGAGTGAATCAAATTAACTTAGGACATTAGATTAGATTCCCTACAGTATGGAAACAGGCCCCTTCGGCCCAACAAGTCCACTCCGACCCTCCAAAGAGTAACCCACCCAGACCCATTCCACATATTTATCCCTGACTATGGGCAATTTAGCATGACCACTTCACCTAATCTGCACATCTTTGGATTGTGGGAGGAAACCCATGCAGCCACGGGAAGAATGTGTAAACTCCACACAGTCAGTCACCCGAGATGGGAATCGAACCTGGGTCCCTGATTCTGTGAGGCAGCAGTGCTAACCACTGAGACACAGTGCCACCCCCATGTATACATCACATGTATCTGTGATACTTGGGACTACTGGAGGACGCCGAAATGGATCATGCACACAGCACTCCTAACTGAATATTTTTGCAAATGCTTCAGCCTGAAGCACTGGGCTCTTCCATCATTGAGGATGGGGATATTTGGAGAGTCTCTTCCTCCAGTGATTTTTTAAATTGAACTCAACTATTCAAAACTGCCTGTGGCAGGATGACAGAGCTTGAATCTGATGCATTGGTTGTGGGATTACGTGGCTCTGTCTATTACTTGCTGCTGATGTTGCTTCACCTGTAGGTAATCCTGTTTGGTAGCTTCAACAGGTAGACACCTAATTTTCAGGTATTTCTGATGCTGCTCCTGGCATACCCCTTTGCACTTTATTAAATATCCCATGTAATGAAATGATGTTCAAATCTGAGATATATTCGTTACGTAGACAAATAATATATCAACTTTTTCACCACGAGCAAGGAAAGTCTATCTTGCAGGTTATTTTGTACAGATCCGAAAAGGTGGAACCTATTGTTCAGTGTCTGTGTTTTTACCAGAATGTTTCAGCAACAGTAATGTGCAGTTAATTTTAAATATACAGGTAGTTCTTCTGTAATGCACATTGATTAAACATGATCTGGTTGTGATTTGTGAATTGCGGACCCTTTTTTTAGAAAGTGAACTATATCCTCTGTCATGCGATTCCATCCCCAGCATGAGCTGAACAGCAAAACCCAGAGTGAGGATCCTCTGCCTGCAAAATGCACAGTGTGTTCAGCTGAAACAGGAATGCAGCCTTGAAATTGAGCTTGAAGCTGGGAATTGGAGGCCTCACGTGGTCAGTCGGATTACGTGCTTTTTGGTGAAGAACTTTGTGAAAGGTATTATGCTGTAGTCGGTGATTATAGTGTTGACGTGTTAAATTTACAATGTTATTTCATTAAAATAAATGATTTAAACATTTACCTAGACTGTGCTATGGCTTGTGTTCTTGTTTCAATTTCTTCAGATATTCTTGGGGGTTCACCATAACCCTGCTACTCCCACAAGCATCATTATTTATATTGTGCAATTTTCTAAAACATGATGTCACACAGGAATGCAACTACCAAGATATCGGACAACCAACTGTATTCGCAGAACACGGAAGGGACTCATTGATTCAACATATATAGGACCTATATTATACTATTATGTTTCCCAACAGTGAGTCTGACATCAACCATACCACTCAGGTGGGTATCCTTCTTCACTTTGACTCAATCATTTACAAAATGGAATTGCCCAGAACATGAGAAGGTAACAGTGAATATATTCAAGTCATTAAAGATGGGATCAGTTGATGTGACAATATGATATTGTGTGCTGACTCAGATCAGGGATTCGACACATATGTCAAAAATATGGAATGACTTATAATAAAATCTCTTAAAAAATGAGGTAGGTAATTGCTGCTTTTCCAGCTGTGATTATGAGGCAATAAGTCATATTCCTAGAATTCTGCACATCTGTTGGTTCTGATGTACTTGTTGGTGGAGTTGTGGATGTGGGGGGTTGTATTGTCATTGTAGATTGTACAGATACTGAAGATGATTCAGTAGGAGTAGATATGGAAGTAATTGATGCACATGCGCACTAAAAATAAAAATTTAGTCTTGATTCCCAACACAAACTGATTCCTAATTGTGCCATGTAGTATCGGAAACTTAAGTTCTGAACCAAGTTTGTTATGCCTGATAGCCACTCTTGTGAAACAGTTAGTGCATTCATACCTAGCACATTCAGACAATTTCAATGTTAATATTTGAAGGATTTGAAATATTTTTGAATCTTCGAATACAGAAGTAATAAGTCTGATGCTTATTACTTCTTGTTGTTATCGACATGGAAAGAGTGGTTCAGTTTGGTGTAGACTCACTTCTTATTGGGGGACAACAACTCTGCATACCTGTTGGTTCTGATGTACTTGTTGGTGGAGTTGTGGATGTAGAAGTTGTTATTGTTGATGGTACAGATGTTGAAGATGATTCAGCAGGAGCAGTTGTTGAAACACTTGATGTACCTGTCCAATACAAAACAAAATTTAGCTTTTAATTACAACAGTGATTGAATCATAACTGTGAGAGAGCGAGGACTGCAGATGCTGGAGATCAGAGTTGAGAGTGTGGTGCTGGAAAAGCACAGCAGGTCAGGCAGCCTGAAACATCGATTTTCCTGCTCCTCAGGTGCTGCCTGACCTGCTGTGCTTTCCAGCACCACACTCTCGACTCTGAATCATAACTGCCTCACGCAATATGATCATGTTCCATTTTCAGCGGAATGTATATATGACAGTCAGTCCATGAAAAGTGAAGCTTATTTGTAGTTGATGCATTCAGAGAGTTCATACATAAAGTTTTCACGAAAAAGAAATGATTGTGTCCATCTAACATGTTAGTTTTGTCAGTTCATGGGAATGCCTCTCGCACCAATCCCAATGAGTTTTTCCTCTCACCCCAATCCAACCAGTACCCTTCCACTGACACTCTTATTCGCCTGGCTGAACTGGTCCTGCCAATCTTCCCACTTCCTCCAAACCAAAGGGGAAGCCATGGGCACCTGCATGAGCCCCAGCTATGCCTACCTCTCATTGTGTACTTGGAACAGTCCATCTTCCAGTGTTACACTAGCACCAGTCCCCACCTTTTCCTCTGCTACATCATTGACTGTATCGGCACTACCTCAGGCTCCCATGAGGATGTTGAACAGTTCATCAATTTCACAAACATCTTCCACCCCAATCTCAAATTCACCTGGACCATCTCTGACACCTCTCTCCTCTTCCTGGAACTCACCATCTCAATCTCCAGTGACCAACTGAGTATAGACATCTACTACAAACCCACCGACTCCCATAGCTATCTGGACTACAACTCCTCCCTTCATGCTTCCAGTAAAAATGCCATTTCTTATTCCCAATTCCTCTGCCTCTGCCACATCTGCTCCCAGGAGAACCAATTCCAACAGGGAACATCCCAAATGGCCCCCTTTTTCAAAGACTGGAATTTCCCCCTCACACGTGGTCGACGATACCCTCCAATGTACCTCCTCCACTTCCTGCACCACTGTTATCGAGCCCACCCCTCCAATTGCAACAGGGACAGAACCCCCATGGTCCTCACCTTCCACCCCACCAACCTCTGGATACATCACATCATCCTATGCCACATCCGCTACCTGCAAACAGACCCCGCCACATGGGATATATTTCCCTCCTCACCCCATCAGCGTTCAGTAGAGACCATTCACTCCATGACTCCCTTATCAGATCCATGCATCCCCCACCAGCCCTCACACGATCACTTGCACTTTCCCTTGTTACCACAGGAAGTGCAAAACCTGTGCTCACATCCGCAACCCCCCCCCCCCCCCCCCAACAGACCCCAAAAGACCTATCATGTTCACCCCTGCCTACACCTACCTATCACATTCACAGCTACTTTCCTTCCAACCCCAGCCCACTCCCATTTACATCTCAGTCCCCCGGTCCACAAGCTTCATTCCTAATGAAGGGCTTATGCCTGCAACATTAATTCTCCTGCTCCTCAGATGCTGCCTGACCTGCTGTGTTTTTCCAGCACCACACTCTCGACTCTATCTCCAGCATCTGCAGTCCTCACTTTCTCCTGGGATGTACTAACCAATCTTTCAGTTCTCTCAGAGTTTTTTCCACCTTTTTCCATGTAGAACATGGAACAAAGAACATGACAGTGTAGTGCAGGCCCTTCGGCCCTTGATGTTGTGCCGACCCTGTGGAACCACTCTGAAGCCCACCTAATTATGCTATTCCATTTTCATCCATATGTTTATCCAATGATCATTTAAATGCCTTTAAATTTGGTGAGTCTACTGCTGTTGCAGACAGTATGTTCCACGCCCCTACCACTCTCTGTATGAAGAAATTACCTCTGAGATCTACCCTATATCTATCACCCCTCAATTCAAAGCGATGTCCCCTTGTGCTAGCCATCACCGTCTGAGGAAAAAGGCTCTTACTGTCCATCTTATCTAACCCTCTGATTATCTTATATGTCTCAACTAAGTCACCTCTCAACCTTCTTCTCTCTTACGAAAATGGTCTCAAGTCCCTCAGCCTTTCCTCACAAGACCTTCCCCCCATACCAGGCAACATCCTAGTAAATCCCCTCTGAGCCCTTTCCAAAGCTTCCACATCCTTCCTATAACATGGTGACCAAAATGGTACACAATACTACAAGTGTAGCCACACCAGAATATTGTACAGCTGCAGCATGACCTCATGGCTGCGACACTCAATCCCGCTACCAATAAAAGCTAATACACCATATGTCTTCTTAACAACCCTATTAACTTTCAAAGATCTATGCACATGGACGCCGAAATCTCTCTGCTCATCTTCATTACCAAGAATCTTACCATTAGCCCAATACCCTTTATTCCTTTTGCTCCTTCCAAAGTGAATCACCTCACACTTTTCCGCTTTAAAGTCCATTTGCCACCTCTCGGCCCTGCTCTGCAGCTTATCTATGTCCCTCTGTAACTTACAACATCCTTAACTCTAATGATCTTAGTGTCATCCACAAAGTTACTAACACGTCCTTCTCCATCTTCATCCAGGACAAAGAGCAGTGGCCCCATAACAGTTCCTTGTGGTACACCATTAGTAACTGATATCCGGGATGAACATTTCCCATCAGCTACTACCCTCTGCCTTCTTTCAGCTAGCCAATTTCTGGTCCAAATCATTAAATCACCGTCAATCCCATGCCTAAGTATTTTGTGCAATAGCAGACTGTGGGGAAGCTTAACAAACATCTTACTGAAATCCATATGCACCACATCAACCACTTTACCCTCATGCACCTGTTTGGTCACCTTCCCAAAGAACTCAATAAGGTTTGTGAGGCATGACCTACCTTCACAAAACCATGTTGACTATCCCTAATCAACTTATTCCTCTTTATATGATTATAAATCCTACATTTCTCATGCTTTCCAACACTTTACACTCAACCAAAGTAAGACTCACTGGTCTATAATTACCAGGGTTGTCTCCACACCCATCCTTGAACAAGGGGACAACATTTGCTATCCTCCAGTCTTCTGGCACTATTCCTGTAGACAATGATGACATAAAGATCAAAGACTCTACAATCTCTTCCTTGGCTTTCCAGAGAATCTTAGGATAAATCCCATCTGGCACAGGAGACTTATCTGTTTTCACACTTTGCAGAATTGCTAATTACTCCTTCTTGTGAATCTCAATCCCATCTAGTTTAGTAGCCTGTATCTCAGTATTCTGCTTGACAACATTGTCTTTTTACAATGTGAATATTAATTTTGCGCTATTCCTATCTCCTCGGACTCTATGCACAACTTGTCACAACTATCCTTAATTGGACAATATCTTACTCTAGTCTTTCTTTTATTCCTGATGTACGTATAGAAAGCTTCAGGGATTTCCTTGATCGGGTGCAGAATTAATGCGCATTTACAATGCAGTTTGATGCAGCAATGACTATCTTGCTTTTGAGATAAAGTGCATTCATTGTATAATATTGCTATTCTCGTCATTGGGATTATGCTTAACATTGTTCAAAAACGTTCTACGGCCATCATTCTCCACTTTGAATCCCTAATTTATAAAACCAACTTGGCCAGAACATGGATTGATGTCATTGAATCGATTGAAGTCATTAAAGATGGGATCCATTGTTGCGACAACACTATTTCATGCACTGATTCAGATCAGTGTTTTGACACATATTTCAAGGATACATCATGACTTATAATACAATCTCTTTTTTAAAAAGTGGTCAGTAACTGCTGCTCTTCCAGCTGTGATTCTGAGGAACAAGCCATATTAATGGAAGTCTGCATACCTGTTGGTTCTGATGTACTTGTTGGTGGATTTGTAGAAATGGAGGTTGGTGTTGTATTTGTTGATTGTACAGGTGTTGAAGATGATTCAGCAGGAGTAGATGTAGAAACACTTGATGTACCTGTGCAATAAAAATCAATTTTTAGTCTTGATTCCAAACATAGTCTGACTATGAACTGACGCATGCAAAGTCAGCGAGTTAAATTGAGAACCAAATTTGTGATGCCTCACAGCTGTAAAAGAGTTAATGCATTTGTAACTATTACATTCGGACAGTCGCTACATTAAAGTTTTCAATAAAATAAAATATGTTGTAAGTCTACAGGTTAGATTCATCTGTTCCCAGGACGTGCATAACAATCTTTCAGTTCTCTCCCAGTTTTGTCTGGCTTGCTTCATGTGCACAGTTAACATGCACTAGCTCTTACTTTTAGCCCACATTTACAACAATGATGATCATACATTTGAAATAAAATGCATCTTGAAGTTCGTACTCTACTCTGCTTACTGGGTCTGAGTCTGACTTATCTCAAACGTGTTGGTTGGCCATCGTTCTCCACTTTCAATCTCCAAAATCAATTTAACCAGAACATGGATTGATGTCTTTGAATCTATTCAATTCAGTAAAGATGGAATCCAGTTGAAGTGACTGCACAATTTTGCGTACTGACTCAGATCAGGGTTTCAACATGTATTATCATAACATATAACAAAATCTCTTTTCAGAAATGTGGATGTCACTGTTTTATTTGCAGCTGTGAATCTGAGCCGAGCAGTGCTATGAACCTTACTATCAATGATAATGTTTAAATTATTTGAAATGTTTTCCAAATCATCAGTATGCAATAGCTGCAAGAGAAAAATTTCTGATGCTTCTTAGTTCCTGTTAATACCCAAACTGAAACCCATTGTTCAGGTCGGTGTGGACTCACCTGTTATTGGCGGAGTGGAGGTCTGTGTACTTGTTGGTTCGGATGTATCTACTGGTGAAGTCATGGATGTGGAGGCTGTTGTTGTAGTTGTTGATGGGACAGATGTTGAAGATGATTCAGTAGGAACTGTTCTTGAAATGGAAGTCTGCATACCTGTTGGTTCTGATGTACTTGTTGGTGGATTTGTAGAAGTGGAGGTTGGTGTTGTATTTGTTGATTGTACAGGTGTCGAGGATGATTCAGTTGGAGTAGATGTAGAAACACTTGATGTACCTGTGCAATAAAAATCAAAACTTAGCCTTGATTCCAAACATAGTCTGACTATGAACTGACACATGCAAAGTCAGCGAGTTAAATTGAGAACCAAATTTGTGATGCTTGACAGCCATTCTGTAAAAGAGTTAATACATTTGTTGGTGGTACAATTGGACACTTATGACATTAAAGGTTTCAATAAAACAAAATATTCTGTCCATCTATCAGGTTAGATTCTTCTGTTCCCTGGATGAGCAATCTTTCAGTTCTCTCTCAGTTTTTTTTCTGGCTTGCTTCAAGTGCACAGTTAATGTGCACAAACTCTTAAATTTAGCCCACATTTGCAACAATGACTATTGTGCATTTGAGCTAAAATGCATCTAATAGTTTATACTCTCCTCTGTTCATTGGGACTGACCCTAAATTTTCTCAAACATGTTTCATGGCCATCGTTCTCCACTTTCAATCACTAATTTACAAAACCAACTTCACCAGAACATGGATTGATTTCTTTGAATCTATTAATTTCATTAAAGATGGAACCAGTTGAATAAACTGCACAATTTTGCATCCTGACTTGGATCAGAGTTTCAATATGTATTTCAAAAGTGTATCATGACTTTAAGCAAAATCTCTTTTCAGAAATGTGGTTAGTCACTGTTCCTTTTCCAGCTGTGATTCTGAGCTGACATGTCCTGTGACCCTTACTATCAATGATAATATTTGAAGGGTTTGAAATGTTTCCCAAACTATCAGTATGCAATAGCTGCAACAGAGAAATGTCTGATGCTGATTAGCTCCTGGTGCGACCGAACTGAAACCAGTTGTTCAATGTGGCGTGGACTCACCTGTTATTGCTGGAGTGGAGGTCTGCGTACTTGTTGGTTCTGATGTATCTGCTGGTGGAGTCGTGGATGTGGGGGTTGGTATTGTAGTTGTTGATGGTACAGAAGTTGAAGATGATTCAATATGAGCAGTTGTTGAAACACTTGATGTATCTGTGCAATATAAACACAACTGAGCTTTTAATTACAGCATTGATTGTACCATAACTGTCCCATGCAAGGTGATCATGTTACATTTTCAGCACAACATGCTATGTATGTCAGCCATCTCGCGAAAAGTGAAGTTCATTTGTAGCTGGTGCACTTGGAGAGTTCATACGTAAGGATTTAACTAAGAAACAAATGATTGTGTCCATGCAGCAGGTTAGTTTTGTCAGTTCCTGTGATGTACTAACAAATCTTGTGTTTCTCTTTGAGTTTGTAACACATTTCTCCATGTGTAGAATTACTGTGCATTAACACTTCAATTTGGCCCAGCAATGACTATCATGCATTTGAGATAAAGGCATCATTATATCATGTTGCAGTTAACATTGGCCAAAAATGTTCCATGACCATCATTCTCTACTTGGAATCACTAATTTAGAAAACCAACTTAGCCAGAACATGAACTGATGTCATTGAATCTATTCAAGTCGTTAAAGGTGGGACCAGTAGTTATGACAACACGATGTTGTCCACTGACTCAGATCAAGATTTTGACATGTATTTTAAGAATAGGTCATGACTTATAGCAAAATCTTCTTTAAAAAATGAAGGAGGTAACTGCTACTTTTCCAGCTGTGATTCTGAAGCAACTCGTCAAATTACCGAAAGTGTGCATACCTGTTGGTTCTGATGTACTTGTTGGTGGATTTGTGGATGTGGAGGTTGGTATTGTAGTTGTTGATTGTACAGATACTGAAGATGATTCTGTAGAAGTCGATGTAGAAACACTTGAGGTACCTGTGCAATAAAAATCAAAATGTAGTCATCATTCCCAACATAAACTGATTCTTAATTATGCCCTGTAGTCTCAGCAATTTAAATTCTGAGCCAAATTTGTTATGCCTGATAGCCACTCTGTGAAAGAATTAGTGTGACCATAGCTAGCACATTCAGACAGTTTCAATGTTAATGCTTGAATGATTTGAAATATTTTTGAATTTTCAGAATACAGTTGCTCCGTCAAACCAAAGTCTGATGCTTATTAGTTCTTGTTGTTCGCGACATGGAAAGAATGAGTAAGTTTGGGGTGGACTCACTTCGTATTGATAGACTGGAAGTCTGCATACCTGTTGGCTCTAATGTACTTCTTGGTGGAGTTATGGATGTGGAGCTTGGTTTGGGAGTTGTTGATCGCAGAGAAACTGAGGATGATTCAGTAGGAGTAGATGTCGAAACACTTGATGTACCTGTAGAATAAAAATCAAAAAGGAGCCATTATTTCTAACATAACCTGAGTCTTGACTGAGTCATGGAATGTCAGCAAGTGAATTTCTGAGCCAAATTTGTAACATCTGACAGCCATCTGTGACGGAGTTAATGCATTTGTTGCCGGTACGTTCGGACAGTTGCGACATTAAGTCTTGCAATAAAATAAAATATTCTGTCCATCCAGCAGATTAGATTCTTCTGTTCGCAAGACGTGCAAAACAATCGTTCACTTCTCTCTTAGCTTTTTCCAGTTTGCTTAATGTACACAGTTAATGTGCAGTACCTCTTAAATTTAGCCCACATTTTCAACAATACCTATTTTGCATTTAAGATAAAATGCATCCATAAGTTTGTACTCTATTCTGTTGAGCTTTCATGAAACATTCTGTCGATCTTTCATGAAACATTTTGGTTGGCCATCTTTCTCCAATTTCAATCATGAATTGACAAAACCAACTGAACCAGAACATGGATTGATGTCTTTGAATCTTTTCAATTCATTAAAGATAGAATCCAGTTGAAGTGACTGCACAATTTTGACTATTGACTTAGACCAGGGTTTTAACATATATTTCAA